>NC_052327.1:13281954-13597787 GCF_016432855.1 Salvelinus namaycush
TCCCAATAAGCACAAACCATGGGATGGCGTATCGCTGCAGAATGCTTTGGTAGCCATGCTGGTTAAGTGTGCCTTGAATTCTAAATAAATCCCAGAAAGTGTCACCAGCAAAGCACCTCCACACCATATCACCTCTTCCTCCATGCTTCATGTTGGAACCACACATGCGGAGATCATCCGTTAACCTACTCTGCGTCTCACAAAGACACAGCGGTTGGAACCAAAAATCTCAAATTTGGACAGGCTTGTCACATCTGCTCCCTCTCCTCCCCTCCGACGTCGCCGGTGTACTAACTTCCCCAGTCAGTATCGATCCTGTGTTTATGCAAAGACGCTACTGTTATGTTGTTTCATTCCATATTTGTGGTTTTATTAAACGTTTCACCTGCACCTGCTTTTCGACTCACAGCGTCTTCGTTACAGAATATTGACTCAAACAATGGAAGCAGCAGGAAAACAAAATATCTCTCAGACGGTCAACGAGCAGGGACACCTTCTACGGCATCAACAGGACCAGCTGGCACAACTGGGGACGGATGTGGGAGAAGTTCTTTGCAGTGTGCAACGTCTCGAACATACCCATGAGGCGTTGTAGTCAACTAGTGGAAGATACTCTACAACCAGTCGACCCAGGGAGCCAGCACAACAGCCCATTCAGCAACCCGCTCAGGTCAGCAATGCCCGTTTGTCCCTCCCCGATCAATATGACGGCACCCCATCTAAATGCTGTGGCTTCCTACTTCAGTGCTCCCTCTACTTTACGCACCAGAGGGGAGCTCCCACCACCGGTAGGTCCAAGGTTGCCACGGTTATTTCTCTGCTGACTTGGCAGGCGTTGGAGTGGGCCACGGCCATTTGGGAGAGAGGAGAGGAGGAGCTAGATTCATATGGGGGTTGAGAGGGGGTTGAGCCTCTTCTCCAATTACGGCAGGGGGACCAGACGGCTGCCGAGTACACGCTCACCTACACGCTCACAGTAGCAGCATCCAGCGGACGGAACAAGCCCGCGCTTTGTACGCTATTCAGAAGAGGACAGCGCGAGAAGGTCCAGACGGAACTGGCCTGTCGAGATGACAAGCTCTCCTTGAACACACTCATTGCGATGGTCATTCGTCTGGATAACCTACTTCGGGAGCGTCGGTACTCTGATCGCTTCTCTCCCCCCTCAGTGAACACTGGATCAGAGCTTGAACCCATGGAGGTAGGGGTCACACACCTCTCCACGGCGAAGCTACGCAGACGAAGACAGCTGGGGCTCTGTCGGTATTGTGGTCAAGGAGGGCACCAGCTCCAGCGGTGTCTGGCACTTCCTAATCCGGGCTCTACAAGAGCAGAGTGAAAGTCACTTGATCTTCCACCTCCTGAGGCAGGAGTGAGTATTCCATCTTAATCACTCTCTGCTAAACTCTTTTTGGTGTCCATCACACTAGTTGACTGTCCCTCATGTATTGTGTCTACAGTGTTAGTGGATTCCGGGGCCGCGGAGAACTTTATTGACCAGATCCTTGCCTCCTCTCTTAAAATCATCTCATACCTGCTCTCCTCTCCTTTCCCGATTCAAGCCCTCAATAGTCGGCCACTAGGATTTTGGCACCATTGGGACTGTGGGACTGGGACTGGGACTGTGCCATCGACCTGCTTGCAAGTTCAGCGCCTCCACACAGACTATTCTACCCTATGTCGATGGCTGTGGGCCTCGGAGGATTACATCCAAGAGGCGCTCCAAGGTTTCATCCGCATATCCACTTCTCCTGCGTCGGCTGGTTTCTTCTTCGTGGCCAAGAAGGATGGAGGATTACGTCCATGCATTGATTACAGAGGACTCAGTGAAATCACCACAAAGTATCGGTACCCTCTCCCGTTAGTGCCGGCAGCCATCGAACCGATCTGCGGGGCCCGGTTCTTTACCAAACTGGACCTGCGAAGTGGTCACAATCTCATTCAAATCTGGGAGGGGGATGAGTGGAAGCTGAGTTTAGCATGATGTCTGGTCACTACGAGCATTTAATAATGTCATTTGGCTTAGCCAATGTTCCGTCAGTGTTCCAGGCATTCGTTAACGAGGTGTTCAGGGACATGCTCGGACGTCAGGTGGTCGTGTATATCAATGACAACCTGGTCTACTCGGCTACCCTGGAGGATCACATCACTCACGTTCTAGCAGTCCTGGAATGCCTCCTGGCTAACCACGTGTTCGTCAAGGCTGAGAAGAGGGCTGTCTCCTTCTTAGGCTACCAAATCAGCCCGCAGGGAGTGAGGATGGATGACAAGAAGGTAGATGCAGTCAGGTCATGGCCAGTCCCAACAACCATAATGGGGTTACAACGGTTTTTGGGGTTTGCCAACCTCTACCTCCGTTTCATCAGGAACGCTCCTCTCACCTCTCTCCTTAAGGGTCGTCCCCGTAGGTTGGCGTGAAGCCCAGCAGCCGATGAGGCCTTCTGTCTACTCAAGGGACGTTTCACCTCCGCCCCATTGCTCAAACACCGAGATCCCACAATATCCTTTGTGGTGGAGGTGGACGCTTCAGATGTGGGCGTGGGGGCAGTTCTGTCTCAACAACAGGATAATCCCCAGAAATTGTATCTGTGTGCATATTACTCGAAGAAACTGTCCCCTGTAGAGAGGAATTACGACGTTGGTGATCGTGAGCTCCTGGTGTTGAAGTTGGCATTAGAGGAGTGGAGACACTGGCTGGAGGGCGCCAAGGAACCATTTGTCATTCTCACCGACCATCGGTTGCTGGAGTACATATGGACAGTGAGGAGGCTGAATCCGCGCCAAGCAAGTTGGTCCCTTTTCTTCACAAGCTTTGACTTCAAAGAACAACAAGGCCGATGCCCTGTCCCGCCTCTACGATTCGGGAGAGGGTCCTGTCCAGAATGCACATATAATCCCATCCTTCCGAGTCGTTGCCCCTGTGGTCTTGGACATAGATGTGGACATCCGCTAGGCTCTGGCGAGGGAGCCCGCACCCACTAACTGTCCTCCTGAGCACATCTACATTCCTACGGGGATAAGCTACTGACCTGTGCACACACAGCTGTCGTCCCTGGACATCCAGGTATTTCTCGCACTACCCAATCCATCTGAGAAATACTGGTGGCCCACCTTGGCAAAGGATGTCACCCGCTACGTCAACTCCTGTTCCGTATGTGCCCAAACCAAATCCCCCCGGACACTCCAGCAGGGAAACACCTTCCCCTTCCCGTACCTCAGCGTCCCTGGTCCCATCTATCCCTTGACTTTGTTACTGATCTCCCCTCCTCTGATGGTGTTACCACCATTTTGGTGGTTGTTGATAGATTTTAAAAATCATGTCGTTTAATCCCTCTTTCTGGTCTCCTTACTGTTCTCCAGGTTGCTGAGGCACTATTTCAGCAGGTCTTCTGGCATTATGGCCTTCCGGAGGACATCGTCTCCGACCGTGGCCCCCACGGGTGTAGAGAGCGTTTATGGAGCTGCTCGG
This sequence comes from Salvelinus namaycush, assembly GCF_016432855.1. NCBI lineage: Eukaryota > Metazoa > Chordata > Actinopteri > Salmoniformes > Salmonidae > Salvelinus > Salvelinus namaycush. The sequence continues at coordinate 13,285,424 of NC_052327.1, forward strand.
GGTCACGGTCAGCCTCACTTCCGGGTACCGGCCTCAGGTGGAGAGGATGAACCAGGAGCAGGGGAAGATCCTAAGGAATCACTGTCAGGACCGGCAGTGAGAGTGGGCTCGATTCCTTCCATGGGCAGAGTGCGCCCAGAACTTGCCACGTCACTCCTCTACTGGGTTGACCCCTTTCCACTGTGTTCTGGGTTGTCAGCCAGCCCTGGCTCCGTGGACCCCGGGCCTAACCAAAGCTCCTGTGGTTGATGAGTGGTTCCGGCACGCAGAAGAAGTGTGGAGCGATGCTCACGTGAGACTCCAGCGTGCCGTCCACTGTCAAAAGAAGCAGGCAGACTGTCACCGCAGTGCGACCCCTGTGTTCCACCCTAGGGATCGTGTCTGGCTTTCTATCAGGAACCTTCCACTCCGCCTGCCCTGCAAGAAACTGAGCCCCCGGTTTGTGGGGCTGTTCAAGGTTCCACGGAGGGTCAACGAGGTGACGTATAGGTTACAGCTTCCCTGTGACTACCGTATCTCACCTTCTTTTTATGTCTCCTTTCTCAGACCAGACATTCTGGATCCCCAAATCACGTCTACTCCCACTCCTGTCATGTCTACTCCCGCTCCTCCGCTCCTCCGTTCGATGTCGCCGGTATACTAACCACCAGTCCTGGGATCCATCATTACGCACACCAGAAAGGGTATGTGTCAACATGCTGACATATCTAAGCCTTTGTACTTAGGCATGAACAAAGCCAACATCGTCCAATTTAATACAAAGCATGATTCATCACTCTAGAAAACACATTTCCACTGCTCCAGAGTCCAATGGCGGCGAGCTTTACACCACTCCAGCCGACCCTTGGCATTGCGCATGGTGATCTTAGGCTTGTGTGCAGCTACTCGGCCATGGAAACCCATTTCATGAAGCTACCGACTAACAGTTCTTGTGCCGACGTTGCTTCCAGAGGCAGTTTGGAAGTCGGTAGTGAGTGTTGCAACCGAGAACAGAACATTTTTACGCGCTACACGCTTCAGCACTCGATGGTCCCATTCTGTGAGCTTGTGTGGCCTACCACTTCGCGGCTGCGCTGTTGTTGCTCCTAAACGTTTCCACATCACGATAACAGCACTTACAGTTGACCAGGGCAGCTCTAGCATGGCAGAAATTTGACAAACTGACTTTTTAGAAAGGTGGCATCTTATGACGTTGCTCTGTTGAAAGTCACTGAGCTCTTCATGTAAAGCCATTCTACTGCCAAGGTTTGTCTATGGAGATTGCATGGCTGTGTGCTCGATATTATACACCTGTCAGCAACGGTGTGGCTGAAATAGGGGTGTCCACGTACACTATACTTACAAAAGTATCTCAGAATATTGAATGAGTCCATATCTGACCATAGGAAATTTCCACGTGTGATATTCGGAGTAATCCGAATATCGTATATGTCTAAAAGACATATCCAGATTCGAATATGGTTAAAATCCACAAAACTCAAAATATGCATTGGAAATGGTCTGTATTTTCTAGAACATCAAAAATGTGTCATTTAAAGATATCCCCTGATATGGACCCTTTTCACCCAGTGTTAGGGAAATTACATTTAATCGTTGAAACTTTGGGGCATCAATTAGATGGCCGTGGCGTATAATGCGTGGGAGGAAGCTTGACTAGCCCTGATATCATCCAATGCTCTCTACAAGCACAGCTCTGCTACTCTAGTAGACTGCTTCCTCCACTCCCGTTCAAGAAAAAGTCCAGAGATATAATATCCCCCTCAACAATCAACGTCTAGACCAGTGGTTGATGTGGGCTGGTGCTGGGCTAACAGATCTGAGTGCTGGATCTTTATACAGTACCATGAGTACCGGCTCCCTTTTCATTCTACTTCATGCACTGCTCTAGACATTTAAAATGATGTGGTTTGAGAGAATAAAAAAGATTTCTGAAAAGTGCCTTTGAAAAATGTCTTAAATATTTCATGAAGTTGTTGCATGTGAAAGTTACACGGTGAAAAACACTTAGAAATGTACAACCACAGAGACAAGGTTTGGTTATAATGCATATGGCTCATCACAAATAGGCAGAACAAATGTTGCAGGTGGAGCATCACATGCATTCCAGCCATTATGTATTGTTAAAGTCTTAACTGTTCAACTCATATCACCTGCAACAACAGATATTTTCACTGGTTATTTTTCATATATCTGATATCCCCCTGGGATCCATATCCACTTATACGTGAGATTGGTATTTGGTTTCCCTGGGATAGGATTCGATATGAAGGAACAAATGAAGCTCTTCCAATTGACATTTAACATAGTCATCTGTGTTGATCAGAGTTAAGGAACACCAATGAGATACTTTCACACAGTGGCACATTACATGTATCTAATGCAGCAATATACATGGCTCAGTTCTACACTTCTAAAAGATACACATCTTGCTTTGGGGCACTGATATTGCAGCGACACCACTGTGTGCTTGGCTCAATCACCACTGGAGAAGAAATCAGAAGGGTGCCCTTTCAGAAGCCAGAATGGAGGCAAGCAATTCCCCTCAAGAAAACTTGGCTCCCACATTTGGAGCCATTTCAGATTCAATCACACTTGATCAACTTGGACCGAGTCCCACGGTATTTATAGAAAGTTAAACGGTATGCGGGTACGAAACATGGCAGACGCTAATGTCTGCCGTTATTTCTGCATCCACAGCAAAGCTGAGAGTTTAAAAGGAAAGAGTCTCAGATTCTGAGCATTTAATTTCTGAAGTGACTAGTTAAAATATCTGGTCTACAACCAGATCGCTGAGTCATTGAAAAACGCGGTAACACTTGACATTAACTTGCTTTATTACCTGTGTAATAACCCTGTATTGCTACAGTAATAACATTGTAATAGCATGTTGTTAAATGGTACTTTAGTAACTGCATTATAATCACATGGTAATAGTTGAGCAATCACAACGCAATTACTGAAATAATGTGTTTTAACAATGTTATTGTATTAATAAATAAGTGTTACTACACAGGTATAAGTTACTACACAGGTATAAAAATCTAATATACATAGGCTAACTATTTTATTGATGATTAAGGGCAGAAAATGGATTGTATTGTTACTCTTGTGTAGGACTAGTGTGAGCGCTACTTCATGCATGTCAGTCAACCTGCTCGTTGAAGAGAGGACCTGGAACAATCGATACACCGTCTGAGTTCCTTGTCATCCATGGCCACCATTCACTTCATGCATGTTGCATCTCTTCAGAGGAACCGAAGCAGGAGGCGGCAGGAGGCCATCCCATTCTTCACCTCTGACACTACTCTCTCACCTCTATGGCTGTGTCACCCTCATTGGCGTAATTGAGTCTTGAAGCTAATGGCTTGGATGGTGTGGCGACGATGAAATTAATACACCATGTTCAGATGCAGCGATTGCATTTTCCCTCCGCGCTTGGAAATGGGGCCAATTAGTCAAACGCAGTAAAAGTTGTCAATCTTAAAAAGCCATTATTGTGACTTGATGGATTCCAAAGCACAAGAGCCCATTAACGACTTTAATGAATTGATTAGCCAGAGGAGCAGCCAGGTAGCTCAGGAACAACACTTGACCACTCGTGACCCACCTAACTCCTGCAACACTAACTTATAGCATTAGATCTTAGTAGGCTTGTATGCAAACCCAGACAGTTGTTATGATGAGGACATTGACTGGTAACTTGTTTTTTTAATCGCTGGGCTGGTATTCATCAAGTGGTCTTAGAGTAGGATAGCTGATCTAGGATCAGGCGCAACTGTATTAAGGCTGAGATTCAATCAACAGAAGATTGTGTATTTCTGATTGTGTATTATGTATTTCAACCCCCTTTATAACAGATATGCTGCTGTGCAAATCAAACAACTTTGAAAGCACAATGTGGGAAACCGCTATATGAATCCTGGCCTGAAGTTTCACTATCTACCACAGGAAATAAAAATACCTGTAAATGACAACACAATTTAGTTTAAAAAAGTCTCCACATGCAATTTCAGAGTTTTATTTTGCTAAGCGTTCTCCTGTTAAATGTCCCATAGTAAGTTCATGAGTTCATTCAAAAGTGTCCGAAGTACACAGAAATACGTATTTGTTAAGCTCTTGATAGCATGGATTGTATTTTTCCATGTCTGTACCCACAATATTGATCAACAAGGTTCTCTGTCCTATTTTGCTCTCATGCTCAGTCCTCTTTGATGGGATACAGTTCCACAGGGTGGACTGGGACAAGAATTTGGCCCTGGCATTTAATACACACCTGCATGCGCCACCAACTCTGTACTTCCTGTTATCTATCTATCCGTCCGTCCGTCCGTATGCTCAAGCCTTATACGCTATAAAAGCCAAGCTAATGACTTATTAGTGCCGGACATGTGTTTTCCCCTGAATCAACACCTACCCTAAGTGTTATCTACTACTACATGTGTCACAGCCTGATCTCTTTCATCCGTCTTTGTGCTTGTCTCCACCCCCCTCCAGGTGTCGCCCATCTCCCCCATTATCCCCTGTGTATTTATACCTGTGTTCTCTGTTTGTCTGTTGCCAGTTCGTTTTGTTTCCTGAAACCTACCAGTGTTTGTTCCCCTGCTCCTGTCTGTTCTTGCGCCTTTTTATTAGTCCTTCCCGGTTTTGACTGTTCTGCCTGCCCTGAGCCTGCCTGCCGTTCTGGGCCTTTTGCACCCTCTCTGGATTACTGACCTCCTGTCGTTGACCTGTCGTTTGCCTGCCCCTGTACTAGAAATAAACTTTTGTTTCTTCGACACTGTCTGCATCTGAGTCATACCTGAAACCTGATAACATGGCTCCAGATAAAAAAATTCCCCTGGTGCCACTAACTTTTACAGTTGGTGGCACCAGCCCATCACAAATGAGTAATCATTTTATAAAGTCATTCATAGTGCTTTATTAAGAAATATAATAGACTACTGAGGTATTCAAGAAGTTGTTTCATCTAACACATCCAATCAGAAATGCATGATTCAAGATATTTTGATGTGCAACCTAATCCACTGATTGTCAAATATTTTGGGTTGACAATTAAGACTATAGTTGCTATTTTACTGTCAAAATAGGACTCCAGAATTTCCAGATTTTTGTTCAATAGAAATGAATTACATACAGTACCAGTCAAAAGTTTGGATACACCTACTCATTCAAGGCTTTTTCTTTACTTTACTCCTTTCTACATTGTATAGTAATAGTGAAGACATCAAAACTATGAAATAACACATATGGAATCATGTAGTAACCAAAAAAGTGTTAAACAAATCAAAATACAGTATATTGAACATTTTTCAAAGTAGCCACCCTTTGCCTTGATGACAGCTTTGCCCGCTCTTGGCATTCTGTCAATCAGCTTCATGAGGTGGTCCCCTGGAATGCATTTCGATTAACAGGTGTGCCTTGTTAAAAGTTCATTTGTGGAATTTCTTTCCTTCTTAATGTGTTTGAGTTCTGGGGTGAAGGTAGGGGTGGTATACAGAAGATTTAGTAAAATACCAAGTCCATTTGTGACTCACCACCTGGATTCGGTCTTATGTAGCAACAGTTGAAATGGTGTTTTTTACGTTGGATAAAAGAGACTCAGAGCTACAAAATGGTATATCATACACTGCATTTGAGGAACAATGGGAAAGCAATTCTGCTTTGAAAGTTGATAAACTTGTAAACTCACTTTTGAGAAAATGGCCTTTAAATGTTTTGCTATCTAGTGAAGAGCTCTTCTTTGTCTACACCCATTCAGCATCGTTCACACCCTCTTAAGCTTTAGCCTCACCCATCTCGATTTGCTCTCGGAGCGTTCAGAGGGCACACTTGACGCTCTGGTCGATGATTTGTTCACCTGTGGATAACTTGAAAACAGCTTAACCAGCTCTGCTGGCAACAATTTCATTACACTTTTTTGCAGACATTTACTGACACCGGACATATTCAACAGGTGTTGTACACTTTAGCTTAAGACATGTAGCTAGCTAGCTAGGTAAACAACATGTAAGATCACACACACACAAGTCACGTAACATATATTAGCTAACGAGCCAGCCAGCTAATATTAGCTTGTTAAACAGCTTGGAAAATTCCAGAAAATTATGTCATGGCTTTAGAAGCTTCTGATAAGCTAATTGACATAATTTGAGTCAATTGGAGGTGTACCTGTGGATGTATTTCAAGGCCTACCTTCAAACTCAGTACCTCTTTGCTTGACATCATGGAAAAATCTAAAGAAATCAGCCAAGACCTCAGAAAACAATTGTAGACCTCCACAAGTCTGATTCATCCTTGGGAGCAATTTCCAAACGCCTGAAGGTACCACGTTCATCTGTACAAACAATAGTACGCAAGTATAAACACCATGGGACCACGCAGCCGTCATACTGCTCAGGAAGGAGACGCGTTCTGTCTCCTAGAGATGAACATACTGTGGTGCGAAAAGTGCAAATCAATCCCAGAACAGCAAAGGACCTTGTGAAGATGCTGCAGGAAACAGGTACAAAAGTATCTATATCCACAGTAAAACGAGTCCTATATCGACATAACCTGAAAGGCCGCTCAGCAAGGAAGAAGTCACTGCTCCAAAACCGCCATAAAAAAGCCAGACTACAGTTTGCAACTGCACATGGGGACAAAGATCGTACTTTTTGGAAAATGTCCTCTGGTTTGATGAAACAAAAATAGAACTGTTTGGCCATAACGACCATCGTTATGTTTGGAGAAAAAGGGGGAGGCTTGCAAGTCGAAAAACACCATCCCAACCGTGAAGCACAGGGCTGGCAGCATCATGTTGTGGGGGTGCTTTGCTGCAGGAGGGACTGGTGCACTTCACAAAATAAATGTTATCATGAGGAGGACAATTATGTGGATATATTGAAGCAGCATCTCAAGACATCAGTCAGGAAGTCAAAGCTTGGTCGCAAATGGGTCTTCCACATGGACAATGACCCCAAGCATACTTCCAAAGTTGTGGCAAAATGGCTTAAGGACAACAAAGTCAAGGTATTGGAGTGGCAATCACAAATCCCTGACCTCAATCCCATAGAAAATGTGTGGGTCAGAACTGAAAAAGCGTGTGCGAGCAAGGAGGCCTATAAACCTGACTCAGTTACACCAACTCTGTCAAGAGGATTTGGCCAAAATTCACCCAACTTATTGTTGAAATCTTGTGGAAGTCTACCCAAAAAGTTTGACCCAAGTTAAACAATTTAAAGGCAATGCTACCAAATACGAATTGAGTATATGTACACTTCTGACCCACTAGGAATGTGATGAAAGAAATAAAAGCTGAAATAAATCATTCTCTCCACTATTATTCTGACATTTCACATTCTTATAATAAAGTGGTGATCCTAACTGACCTAAAATGGGCATTTTTTACTTGGATTAAATGTCAGGAATTGTGAAAAATGTTGTTTAAATGTATTTGGCTAAGGTGTATGTGTTAAGCGGAGCAACACAGGGGAACCCAAGAACAGACTCAGATGAGGAAACAGGGATGAATGAACCAAAATATTTATTGTTACACAGGAAGATATGGAGTGCAGATCCGGGGAAGCTTGGATGAGTTGCAGAAAAAACAGATGTGGAGACTGAGGTTGGAGTTAGCTGAGTAGAACAGGGTAAACAGGTCCTGAGGGGAATCCAAGGTAGTGGTGGTGAGTAAAATCCAGAGTGTGGTAGTTGGGTGGTGAGATGTGGAACAGGAGACTGGAGCCAGAGACAGAGTGGTAATGAGCAGAGATTACGATCTGGCAGAGTGGAAGTGGCAGGACTGAGTATTTGTAGAGGTCTTGATTATGGAACGAGTTGCAGCTGGTATGGATCTGCTCTGACTCCAGCACACCTGTCTCCAACCACACAATCACACAGAGAGGGAGAGGGAGAGAAAGTGTGTACAGGGGGAGTAACTGCAGGTCAAGATGACACCGGATGAACACCAGAGGGTGTAGCAGGAGCAGATGTGACAGTATGTAAACTTCCAACTTCAACTGTAAGTGAGAATGCTATTCATTGACTACAGCTCAGCGTTCAACACCATAGTGCACACAAAGCTCATCACTAAGCTAAGGACCCTGGGACTAAATACCTCCCTCTGCAACTGGATTCTTGACTTCCTGACTGGCCGCACCCAGGTGGTAAGGGTAGGCAACAACACATCTGCCACTCTGATCCTCAACACAAGGGACCCTCAGGGATGCGTGCTTAGTCCCCTCCTGTACTCCTTGTTCACCCACAACTGCGTGGCAAAGCACGACTCCAACACCATCATTAAGTTTGTTGACGACACATCAGTGGTAGGCCTGATCACTGATCACTGACACCGATGAGAGCTTCAAGTTCCTTTGTGTCCACATCACCAACAAACTATCATGGTCCAAACACACCAAGAAAGTTGTGAACACATTTCCCCCCCCAGGAGACTGAAAAGATATGGCATGGGTCCCCAGATCCTCAAAAAGTTCTACAGCTGCACCATTGAGAGAATCCTGACCGGTTGCATTATGGTATGGCATCTGGTATGGCATCTGAACGTAAGGCGCTACAGAGGGTAGTGCATACGGCCCAGTACATCACTGGGGCCAAATTTCCTGACATCCAGGACCTATATACTAGGCAGTGTCAGAGGAAGGCTCAAAAAATTGTTAAAGACTCCAGTCACCATAAGTCATAGATTGTTCTCTCTGCTACCGCCCGGCAAGAGTTACCGGAGTGCAAAGTCTAGGACCAAAAGGCTCCTTAACAGGTTCTACCCTCAAGCCATAAGACTGCTGAACAATTAATCAAATGGCCACCCGGATTATTTGCATTCTGGTACTCGCTGTTTATTATCTAATCATAGTCACTTTACCCCTACCTAAATCTACAAATTACCAGGACTAAACTGTACACCCGCACATTGACTCAGTACCGGTAACCCCTGTATATAGCGACATTATTGTTATTTTTTTATTTTTTATTTTTTAACTTTTGTTTATTTTGTAAATATTTTCTTAACTCTTTCTTAAAACTGCATTGTTGGTTATGGGCTCGTAAGTAAGCATTTCATGGTAAGGTCTACACCTGTTGTATTCGGCACATGTGACAAATACAATATGATTTGAAATACATCGAAAACCAAAAGCATTGTATTTATTTCAAAGCATTCTCTTAGACCTAAACCTCAACTGTAGTTGCGCATAAATGGTGTGACCACAAGTTGAAGAAGCTGAAATCCTAGGAGTAACATTGGAGGTTCAGTTATTATGGTCAAGTCATATTGACAAAGTTGTAGTGAAGATGGTGAGAGGTATCTCTAATCTAAAAAGATGTTCTGCGTTTTTGACACAAAGACCAACTGTACTCGATGTTCAGGCTCTGATCTTGTCCCATCTTGATTACTGTCTGGCAATATGGTCAAGTGCAGCAAAGAAAGACCTAGCAAAGCTGCAGCTGGCTCAAAACGAGGCAGCACTCCTTCCCCTTAACTGTACACACAGAACTAACATCAACAACATTTATGAAAACCTTTCATGATGGAGGTTTGAGGAGAAATTGACTACTTCTCTTATAAGTATTTTTAAGAAACATTTGTGGGTTGAAAATGCCTAATCACTTGTATAATCTATTTGCAACCACTTAGGCAGCGATACCAGCTGTGAGTCTTTCTGGGTAAGTCTAAGAGCTTTGTGTAACCGATGTGAAATGGCTAGCTAGGTAGCGGTGGTGCGCGATAGCAGCCTTTCAGTCGGTGACGTCACTTGCTCTGAGACCTTGAAGTAGTGGTTCCCCTTGCTCTGCAAGAGCCGCGGCTTTTGTGGAGCGATGGGTAACGATGCTTCGTGGGTGACTGTTGTTGATGTGTACAGAGGGTCCCTGGTTCGAGCCCGGGTATGGGCGAGGGGACGGACGTAAAGTTAAACTGTTACATTGATGCTGTTGACCCGGATCACTGGTTGCTGCGGAAAAGGAGGAGATCGAAAGGGGGGTGAGTGTAACGGATGTGAAATGGCTAGTTAGTTAGCGGTGGTGCGCGCTAATAGCATTTCAATCGGTGACGTCACTCACTTTGAGACCCTGAAGTAGTGGTTCCCCTTGCTCTGCAAGAGCCGCGGCTTTTGTGGAGCGATGGGTAACGATGCTTCGTGGGTGACTGTTGTTGATGTGTACAGAGGGTCCCTGGTTCGAGCCCGGGTATGGGCGAGGGGACGGACGTAAAGTTAAACTGTTACATTGATGCTGTTGACCCGGATCACTGGTTGCTGCGGAAAAGGAGGAGATCGAAAGGGGGGTGAGTGTAACGGATGTGAAATGGCTAGTTAGTTAGCGGTGGTGCGCGCTAATAGCATTTCAATCGGTGACGTCACTCACTTTGAGACCCTGAAGTAGTGGTTCCCCTTGCTCTGCAAGGTCCGCGGCCTTTGTTGAGCGATGGGTAACGATGCTTCGTGGGTGTCAGTTGTTGATGTGTGCAGAGGGTCCCTGGTTCGCGCCCGGGTATGGGCGAGGGGACGGACTAAAGTTAAACTGTTACATTGATGCTGTTGACCCAGATCACTGGTTGCTGCGGAAAAGGAGGAGGTCGAAAGGGGGGTGAATGTAATCGATGTGAAATGGCTAGCTAGGTAGCGGTGGTGCGCGCTAGCAGCCTTTCAGTCGGTGACGTCACTTGCTCTGAAACCTTGAAGTAGTGGTTCCCCTTGCTCTGCAAGGGCCGTGGCCTTTGTGGAGCGATGGGTAACGATGCTTTGTGGAGCGATGGGTAACGATGCTTCGTGGGCGACCGTTGTTGATGTGTGCAGAGGGTCCCTGGTTCGCGCCCGAGTCGGGGCGAGGGGACGCCATAAAGTTATACTGTTACATTTGCACACCTGGATTGTACATTATTTGCATATTATTATTTTTTTAATTCTACAAGCTCTGTCAAGTTGGTTGTTGATCATTGCTAGACAGCCATTTTCAAGTCTTGCCATAGATTTTCATGCTGATTTAAGTCAAAACTGTAATTAGGCCACTCAGGAACATTCAATGTCCTCTTGGTAAGCAACTCCAGTGTATATTTGGTCTTGTGATTTAGGTTATTGCTCTGCTGAAAGGTGAATTTGTCTCCCAGTGTCTGTTGGAAAGCATACTGAACCAGGTTTTTCCTCTAGGATTTTGCCTGTGCTTAGCTCTATTCCGTTTGTTGTTTTTTTGTAACTCCCTAGTCCTTGCCGATGACAAGCATACCCATAACATGATGCAGCCAAAACCATGCTTGAAAACATGAAGAGTGGTACTACGTGAGGTATTGTGTTGGATTTGCCGCAAACGCTTTGTATTCAAGACATAAAGTTCATTTCTTTGCCACATTTTTAGCAGTTATACTTTAGTGCCTTATTGCTCTGTCATCACTCTGTCATTTAGGTTAGTATTGTGGAGTAACTACAATGTTGTTGACCCATCCTCAGTTTTCTCCCATCACAGCCTTTAAACTCCCTGAGCAGTTTCCTTCCTCTCCGGCAACTGAGTTAGGAAAGACGCCTGTATCTTTGTAGTGACCAGGGTGTATTGATACAACATCTAAAGTCTAATTAATAACTTCACCATGCTCAAAGGGATATTCATTGTCTACTTGTTTTCAATTTTTACCCATCTACCAATAGGTGCACTTCTTTGCCAGGCATTGGAAAATCTCCATGGTCTTTGTGGTTGAATCTGTGTTTGAAATTCACTACTCGACTGAAGGACCATACAGATAATTGTATGTGTAGGGTACAGAGATGAGGTAGTCATTCTAAAATCATGTTTAACACTATTTTTGCACAACTTATGTGACTTATGCACATTTTTACTCCTGAACTTACTTAGGCTTGTCATAGCAAAGGGGTTGAATACATATTGATTCAATACATTTCAGCTTTTAATATATATATTTTTTTTTTTTCTTAAAACAGAATTCCACTAACATTATGGGGTATTGTGTGAAGGCCTGGGACACAAAATATCAATCTAATCCATTTAAAATTCAGGCTGTAATAACAAAATGTGGAGTCAATGGGTGTGAATACTTTCTGAAGGCATAATCTCTGTCTTGGACCAATTGACTTTATAACCAGATAGTTAACAAATCTTCAAGCAATGACAAGAGGACTGGAATTGAGTATGAGGGGTCTTGAAGATAGAGCAAGACATCATCCGCATACCATTATATAATATGGTATTCTTTGCCAATTGTAATTCCTTAAATTTGGTCATGTGATCTAATCATGGTGTTATGTTCCTCAGCAAGAACACCAAAAATGGCACTCAAAACAGAAGGGGGAACTAAGAGTCACTGACAACAACCAAAATGAAACAGGTGGGATTTTAGGAGGGGTTCTGAAAGACACTCATGGGGGTGTCCACTGAAAGTTGACTAGCAACAACTGGAACCTAAAAGACACACACTAAATTTGCCGAAGAAGAGGCAAACAAAAGAAAAACCCACACCAAACTTAAAGACATTAAACAAACCCAGGGAATCATCAGAAAAATTATTCAGAAAAATAAGAAAAATAATCAGAAAAATTATTGTTTTTCTATAAATCAAATAGGGCACGCCAACTAAGGGTGTTGACCCTCCACATCCCTCAAGACAACTGGAGCACTAGGCCAGCCACTCTTAAATAGTACCTGGGCCAGCACAGGTGAAACATCTTCCCACTAACGAGATGGCAACCAGCACAGCTGTAACACATACTGACTAACGAGGTGACACCAATCAGTGCGCCCTACGTGCTAAAGAGCTATACGCGCTAAAGTCCAACCTTAAAACATGAATAGAAAAAACAAAGCCTATAACAATGGCAGCAACGGGTTCTATGACAAAGCAAAAAGTCCTGCGCTGACCGGACAGCCTTGCTTTGTCCCTCGAGACAACAGGAAGGGGGCTGAGTATTGGGTGTTGGCCATTGGTGAATTATAAAGAATTTGAATCCAAGAGATAAATATTGGACCAAAATTAAACCTTGATAATACAGACATAAGGTACTTCCATTCCACTCTGTCAAATGCTTTTTCAGCGTCAAGGGAGACTACAACATTTAGGGTAATAAGATCATTTATATGAAAAAGAATGTCAAAATATCTACGTAAATTATCAGATTAGAGACGACCCTGCACAAAAGCTGTTTGGTCTTTGTCAATGAGATTGAGCAGCACAGATTCTAGGTGCAGAGTTAATATTTTATCAATCAACATTTAAAAGTGACACTGGTCTATAGGAGGAGCACAACGTGTTATTTTTGTCTTTATTTTTCTGTAAAGTAATAGCTGCAAGACATAAAGTATAAGGAAGCTGTTTTTTGGCCAGACAGTCCTTGATCATAGGGAGAAAAAAAGGCATCAACCGCTCAGAGAATTGCCTGTAGAATTCAATCACCCATGTGGGTATACAGTATATCTCAAAGCCATATCAAATATCTTGGTTGTAAAATAGTTGCTATTGAGCTGAATGTTGAGAGCTGAGAAATAAAAAGTATACCTACAGAGAGTTGAGACCCTCCTCTATTTGACAGGGACAAGGAGACGAAGCAACCAACACTGTGTTTTTCCAGCAATTGCATTTTGAAACGTTATAAGATCGAATGTATTTTTCTCTCGAGCGCATGTGGGGAGGAGAGAGTGGTTCGCTCATCACAGCAGCAGGGCCCAGCAAGGGCACTGGGGCAGGACAGACACTTTCATTACAGGAATCATGGGGATAATGCACTTTACTGTTTGACCAAATCATGGTTTTAGCCGCCACATAAGTAGGACGTTTTGATAGAGGTGACAATGTGTTCTTTCAACGTTTATAGGTACCCTTTCTGTTTTTTATGATACATGATCTTGGCTATTTAACTGATGACAAGTCGGAGCAGGTTCTTTACTGATGCCGCGTTTGACTTTGAATATGAGATTGCATGACCTCAGCTCAGCCTATCAGAAAACCGAGCCGGCCCATCTTGGTAGAGTGGCCGTCACTGCCCACTGATCAGCCAAAGGCTCATTATAGATTAGTATAACAGAAAAATTGTGCAAATATCTTTAAAACATATCTTAACAGGCCCATGGGCCACAGGCCTTGTCAACCTTTTCATTGTTTATTTTAATACAAAACATTTTTGGGGTGTGTGTCAGTTTCGACCAGCCCACCCAACTACAAAATGGTCCAGCCCATCTGGCATCTGCCAGAATTGCCAGAAGGCCAATCGATCCCTGTAGAACACTTCTGTCTGTATCCTTCTGTCTGACCTGGATTACATTATATACTGAAATGAAGGGTATGAATCAATCACCAACTTTTACGTCATATTTGTATGTGTTGTCTAAATCTCCTGTCCTCATAATAATATCATACCATTACCTTGTATGTGTTGTCTAAAACTGTCATGTTTTTTGAAATAATCTGTGTTCTATAAATGTGTACAACATTAATCTCAAAACTGTCAAACAGACATTGACAGTAATTTGAATTGGTTATTGGGTGTCTTAAATCAATTAGTACACAATGCTGTGAAGGCACACAATATTTACTGGCTAAAGAGAGAAATACAATGCTCATCGGAATAAACTGAGATATCTGAGGTGCGCTAATCTCTCGTGGACAGACTATGTATCGACCATCTGACGCAATTAGTTCTGTGTTTCCGAGATAGCTAAAGTTTACAATAGTGTTGCTGTGTTTTCATAAATAATATTTGTATTTTTATAACTAGGGATGAAAAATTCTGGTAACTTTCCCAAAATTACCAGGTTTTGTGGAAATCCTGGTTGGAAGATTCATGGATCTTCTCCTTAACCCAGCTGATTCCAATAATTTTCCACCTGGGATTTGTAACCTTATTTATAACACAGTATTATTGTTGATGAGTTACATGCTGTCTAGACTGGGAACGCGCGTGTATGTGTACATTTATTTTGCGCTTGTGCACGCAACGCAAGCGTGGTCAGCATGTTATAATATAGTCAGTTTTAGGAAAATATAAAATACTGTGCTTCACAGGAGATTAACTAAGGACACATTCCTGAGGAATATCATCTCATACCCAATGGGCACAGACATCGGTTCAATGTCTAGTTTTGATTTACTTTTGGTTGAGGTTTCAACTAATGTGAATTCAACGCGAAATCAATCAAAAAGGTCACCATATCATCGGATTTAGGTTAAAAGTTGGGTGAAAAAAATACGAAATTCCCTTAGGTTGATTACTTTTTCCAAATTCAATCTGTTTTCCACGTTGGTTCAATGTCAACACATAGATTTTGGGGGTTGAAATAACATGGAGACAATGTTGATTCAACCAGTTTTTGCCCAGTGGGTACCCAACCCATGAAGGCTTAAAGAGCAGCTCACATATTTGTTGTGGAGCTCCAGAGAAAAAAATGT
The DNA here is from genome assembly GCF_016432855.1 of Salvelinus namaycush. Classification (NCBI taxonomy): domain Eukaryota; kingdom Metazoa; phylum Chordata; class Actinopteri; order Salmoniformes; family Salmonidae; genus Salvelinus; species Salvelinus namaycush. The sequence goes on from NC_052327.1 coordinate 13,300,800, forward strand.
GACAAAATTAAAGAGACTGCTCATAAAACAGGTGAAGTGGAGCCAAGAATCTCTCCCATCTCAAAAAGTGACCATCTCACATTAGCTAATCCAAAAGAACAGTATCGGATGAGCAAATGCAATTAATGTTTGAGCATTTGCTGTGGAGCCAGGGAAATACTTTGAGTTCGGTAATGATTTGACGTCTTCTTGCTTCCCAGACTTGGCATCGACCGTTTTCTCCATCAATACCCACAAAGGAGGAAGTTGAAGAAACAGATGGTGCTGAGGCACTTTTTGAATTACCTTTGTCATACAGTATGGAGAGAGTTGCGTTTTGTCTGTCAGTGCTTGTGTGATTATTTTTTTTATTGAAAAAGCCAATAATCTTTATGTACTATTTTAGGCAGGGAATATGTTAGATGCTTTGAAATGAGAATGACAAAAGCTTCTAATTATCTCAGAAAATTCACTCCACCTTCCACTCTCACTAGTGATATGAGTAACCTTGTGTCAGAATGGTGGGTGTAGCTGGTGTATGCAGTCAGGCGCAGGAGAGCAGAGAATTGGGAGCAACGTAACTTTACTCAGAATAATGAATGGTGCAAGGTAAAACAATACACTTGCCCAAACACAAACATCAACTTTTAGGCACGGGCAAGAAACAGCACCCGTCGAAATAACCAGTCACCAACATACCAAACATCACATAAAACAATCCCGCACAACACCATGGGGGAAACAGAGGGTTAATACATGAACAATAATTAGGGGAATGAAAAACAGGTGTGTAGAAACAAAGACAAAACAAATGGAAAATGAAAAGTGGATCGGCGATGGCTAGTAGACCGGCGACGCCGACCGCCGAGCGCCGCCCGAACAAGGAGAGGAACCAACTTCGGCTGAAGTCGTGACACCTTGCCAGGAAATCAGTCATGATAAACCAACCCAGTATCACATATTGTGAAATAGACACAAATTGCTTATTCACAAATTGGAAATTCGTGACAGCCACAAGAAAAAGTAAATTTTCAATTTTGTATACCGTGAATTTCAATCACAGATAAAGACAGTACGTAACTTAACACAGAAACGATAGGATGGTGGTTGGTTGGTTGAACGTATAACACGATCGTCTAGCAACCCAAATGTTGCTTGTTCAAATCTTATCACAGACAACTTTAGCTAATGAGTAACTTTGCAGCTACTTGCTACTTTTTAGCGACTTTGCAACTTAATTAGCATGTTAGCTAACCCTTCACTTTAACCTAACTCCTAACCTTAATTACTTTAACTCCTTAGCTAGCATTTTACCTAACCCTAAACCATAACCCTAAACCTAACCTTAACTCCTAGCCTACCTAATGTTAGCCATCAACTAGCCTGGCTAAAATTTAGCCACAACAAATTTGAATTTGTGTAATGTACACGAATGCGTTATGAAGAAAGAACATTTGTGTAATACACACAAAATGCGTTGTGATGAAAATCGTGCAATACACACAAAATAGTTGATTTATTCATGTGCCTGTCATGAATTTTGAAGAAGTCATTTGTGTTTATTTCACAATAAGCTATGTGTGTGTTGCAACAACATCCGTGCTGCACCTGGGGGTTTGAAACACATTTGGAGTTATTCTCTATTACATCAAAAGACCTCCCTAGATCACCCTTCCCTTGAGGTAATGGTCCTGAGTGATATCTTCCTAGATGAACCCCTCTGAGACCACCTGTTGATTTCACATGACATGGTTGACAGGCAAAAGGGGGACTAGCTGGGGACTACCCACAAAGGGATAGCTTGGGCTTCCTCCTCATACATGGTCTCATTTTCTCCTCCTCTCTCCAAAGGCTGGATGGACACAGAAGGCCCAGAGCCCGGAGACTGCCAGTCAAGCTTCTCCATCGGACAATCACACCTGTCAGAGCAGCATGAAACGATAGCACATCAAAAGACACACCATGTCCCAGCATGCAAGTGTCCCACACAACACCACACACAGAAGAGCCATCACAGCTGTCAGTCAGAACTTCTAAACCCTGACTATTCAGGGGAGAACCAAGTAACATGGCTGTTTATCTATTATCTACATTAATCTAAATCAGGCTTTGTACAAGTATAATCTATTGATTACTTCAAATTAATAATTATAGATCACCTCTGAACCACAAAGAGGGAGTTGTGCAGTATAAAGCATATGAGATTTGCCATGTATTGGCTAGCTATTATTAGATCCAAAGGCTGAGTGAAGCAGTAATCTCTTTGGCTCGGATATTAGTAAGTGCTCCACAATGTGCTCTTTCCGGTTTAAGACAGAAAAAGCCTCTTCAGCCATTTATCGCCAAAATGCTGTGTAAGCTCTTTGGGAAAATGCAAGGAAACGGATGGCAAGATTCTGCATGACTCTCAACTCCCCCACCGCCCCACACTTGCTGCTGCGTGTCCTGGCATTTGGTGGAAAATTTAAAAGTCAATTAAGATGTATATCTTCTCATAAAACCTGTTGAGGGGGGCCTTCCGCTCATTCCGTGTGCGGCTGATGATCCTTGACCCACTTCATGGTACCTGCCAGCTTAATGCAGACCGGCTGCCTGTCGCTCCCATTAGTCCAGTCGATTTCCAGGGTAAACACATTGCCGATCTATTTTAAGCAACATGGGTGCGAGATGGGGGCATATTTAGACACATTTAATTACTCCGAAAACTCAAGTAATCCAATATCTGGAGGCACATCCTCTCACCAGTGAGTCGCTGGGAGAACTCTGATGCCTCTCTTTTGAAATCCAACTACAACTTGAAGTTATAAAAATGCTTGATTTTGTCTGTGATGAGAATAACGAGGGTCAAAAGGGCCTGAACCCTATTAGGGCTTCAGAAACATATATTCCCCTACCAAAATTGCGACAATTCTTTGGGGTGTGTGGTAACACGTACACTATTGTGCCATTGATTGATAGCTAAGCATAGCCTGGATTTGTGGTAACACAATTAGTTGTGTCATTGATTGATATAGCTAAGCACAGCTGACAATGCACTGATGTATTTCTTCTCCGGGACATGGTCTGGGTAAGCAACGTTACTTTTGTATTCCCGACCAATACCGCTACACCTTTAAACACCTCCGCCCTCCCCGCGTGAGGGCAAGCGGCGTGGCTTGGACCCGTCACAGAGTGACTCAGGACACTCTTCCATTTGAAAAATTAAAATGTGGCCGTTTGGCAGAGTTAAATTAAGCCCTGGCGAAACATGCTGAGCTCAGCACAGCTACTACAATCTCAATCACAAAGGAGGCGCGCTGATGTAATGGCTGCTGCTGCCGCCTCTGCCTTGGCAGGGGAGGAGGGCTCGTCAGCACAGCTCCTTTAATTCATCTCCCCCCGGATCAAGGGTACATCAGATATCTTTAACAGGGTCCAGGCTCTCAGTGTCCAGCCGTTTCAATCCCCAAAAAACAGACAGGGGGGTGGGCAGAGAGAGAAGAGAGAGTGAGAGATGGGGAGAGAAAGAGAAATAGAAAAAAAGAGAGTGGGAGAAGCTGAGAGCAAGACTGTTGATGGAGACCTTTATAAATGCATAGAAATGTCCCTAGAAAGAGACATTAAACGCTGAAAACTTTTTATGATGAGTCTGAAACACCATGAATGGTTTGTACAGAGAAATTAAGATTTCTGTTAGCAGAGGTCCTGGAGGTGTGTGCCAATTTTTCTGAAGAAAAAAAACAGTTTACTGAATGATATTGTGTATTGTTGTTGTTGACATTCAAAGTGCTCATCTAGGCACACTGCAATTATGCCTGTCATTGCAAAAAAAATATATGCTATAACAAAATGTTGTTTGCTTGTATTACTGCAAGTATTTTATTCTAGTTATTGCAACCCCCGAGGACCATGAATGTGAAATAAACTTGAATGTTTTTTTTTATTACATTCATCAAAAATCTAAATTTACTTTCAGAATTGACAGGAATCATGGCATTAAAAAGTACATTTGACATAGGTAGCTGTCTTTGGTCAAGTCAAAATGAGTAAAGTTTCCAATCTTTGATGACATTTCGATTTTTCATCGACTGGACAGACTTCTGAGATCTACTGCTTTGCCTTACGTCACATATTTAGGAAAATAAATCAAACCAAGTCACAGTTCAGCAGCAGAGATGGTAAGAGTGTATAAAGTAGGCGTTTTGTTTGAAGCTTGAATATTTGCTTAAATAATACAGATTGCATACATTGAATGACAAAGGTGTTTGATAAGGATGCTAGCTATCACTCGTTAAAATAGTTAACGTTAGCTAGTCTATGAACACCAACGTTACGAAACGAGTGCACTGTGAGTAAGCATAAAACATAGCTACTATAGTAGCGTCTATGGAAGTTTATGATTTTGCACGAGTTAGCTAGCTACTGCCTTATTGGCAAACTAGCTAGCTGTAACAATAGATTCAATAAAGTATCCAACCTAGTTTATGTAGCTAGCTAGGAGCTAACATAGCTAGCTAACGGTAGCTAATTTAGATGGCTGGCTAGCTACCTAGCTGTGTTAGCTAGCTAGCCTAGTAAATGTTGAGTGTTTCACTTCCGTTACCCAACTTTTACCGAATGCCTGTTCTTTGCAGTCTACCTTACCTATGGATGCAAAGGCAAATTGAAAACTTCTAGCTAACTAGATGCTTTCTTCCAACTGTTTGGGACCAGCTACTTTGTTGCTTGAACAAAGCTATCATGCCTATTGTACCTCTGAAACTACAAACGTGTTCGACGTCATGAGAGGTGCACCCATAGAAGTCCTGTTCTAATTCTATGGGTGCACCCATGAACCAGAATCTGGCTTTACAGGAAACGTTATGGCGAATCTCCTTTAAACCCAGGAAGCAGTTATTCAACTTGCCATTAACCAGCTTTTCAAATTTAATAACGTTAAAATACGTTCGTTACTCAACAAATATGGAGTTTTTCAAAAGAACTGGTGTAAAAATACTTTAAAGTACTTCAAGTACTACTTAAGTAGTTTTTTGGGGTATGTGTACTTTACTTTACTATTTATATTTTTGACAGCTTACTCCACTTACGTTCTATTCCTAAAGAAAATAATGTAGTTTTTACTCCATACATTTTCCCTGACACCCAAAAGTACTCTACATTTCGAATGCTTAGCAGGACAGGAAAATGGTTAAATTCACACACATCAAGAGAACATACCTGGTCATCCCTACTGCCTCATATCTGGCGGACTTACTAAACCTAAATGCTTAATTTGTAAATTATGTCTGAGTGTTGTCCCTGGCTATCCGTAAATTTAAAAAACAAGAAAATCGGTCCGTCTGGTTTGCTTAATATAATGAATGTGAAATGATTTATACTTTTACTTTTGATACTTAAGTATATTTAAAACCAAATACTTTTAGACTTTTACTCAAGTAGTATTTTACTGGGTGACTTTTACTTGAGTAATTTTCTATAGTAGAACAATTGGGTACCTTTTCCACCACTGCAAGCAACTGAAGAAAAAAAATCCTATTCGACACCTTCAATCACTCACGTCCCAAGGATCCCAGAGAGCCCTAACCTGACTGCATGCACAGGTTGTAAGTCTACAACAGCTCAATACATTGGAGGTGCCGAAGAGGCCTTTTTTCCCATTACATAAAACTTTTTATTTAAACCATTTTTGGAAGTACATACCATCCGTGATAGCAGTAAGTGACGATAGTTGCTAATTGAAACTTAATTTGGTGAGTAATAAACGTATTTTGAGATTATTACGCTTGAAAAGCAGGTCAATGACTGCTTCCTGGGCTTAAAGGAGATTCGCCATATCACCTGTTCCTGTAAGGGCAGATTCTGGTTCAGATGCACCACCATGACAGGTGGCTGTAAACAAAGCCACAAGGTTGCTTTCTAGCTGGCTCTATATTTTGCAATGCAATACCTTTGTCTGGAAGAGTCTAGGGTGGCAAGCACATTCTGTGTTGAGGTGCAGTCCACAACAGTTTTTTGGTTGATAACTCATTGCAATGCAAGATAACTACGTAAGTAAAACATTTCATGTGTATTTCTAGACAAATGTACATTGAAAATATTGACACTACTGCCTTCTCTCTCTCTCTGTAGTTCCGTAACCAGTACGACAACGATGTCACAGTATGGAGTCCTCAGGTGAGGGATTTGTTTTTGCCTTATACGGTCGTTATTGCTTGCAACTTCCTCACGTACTCACTAGAGTGTGAACATTCAAATTAATCTAAATGTTTAGGGAATGAGGTTCCCTGCAGTGTCTCCCAAATAAGTTAACGTTATCAATGCACTTGTGTTTCAGGGGCGCATTCACCAGATCGAATACGCCATGGAGGCGGTGAAACAAGGTTCGGCTACAGTGGGGCTCAAGTCCAGAACCCATGCAGTCCTGGTTGCTCTCAAGGTATTCCCCATTAATATCCCAGTTCTATTCTACACTGACAGTTTTGGTTTTTCAAGAGTTACATAGGAGTTACACTGGGGGTATCAGGAAAAGGGTATGTCTTTTACCTGCTACATTGGACGCGTGGCGTGAGCCACTCACAGTGACTGTCAATGGGCTGTCGAGTGAGACTGGTGTTTGTTTCTCCACAGCGAGCCCAGTCAGAGCTGGCTGCTCACCAGAAGAAGATCCTCCACGTTGATGAACACATTGGCATCTCCATTGCCGGGCTGACTGCAGATGCCAGGCTCCTCTGGTACCATTTACATTTTTATTTATTTTTACATTTGAGTCATTTAGCAGACGCTCTTATCCAGAGCGACTTACAGGAACAATTAGGGTTAAGTACCTTGCTCAAGGGCACATTGACAGATTTTACACCTAGTCAGCTCGAGGTTTAGAATCAGCAACCTTTCGGTTACTGGCCCAACGCTCTTAACCGCTAGGGTACCTGCCGCACACTAGGCTATCTACAACACACACACACACACCTTGGTGTCCAGTTGTAGAAATAAAATGTATGAAAAACCATGTGTCTGTGTGCAGTGTATATCCACTGTAATTTGTGTCAAGATAACCACTTCTTTCCCCTTCTATCTTCTTCAACAGTAACTTCATGAGGCAGGAATGCCTGGACTCCAGGTTCGTGTTTGACAGGCCTCTCCCAGCATCGCGCCTCGTCACTCTCATCGGAAGCAGTATCCTTTCAGTCATGCTTTCCATTATTGATCCCTAGAAGCCCGCACCCAGTTTGCCATGCATAACATTTTGCTGAGTTTAGGGCAGTCCTAGGGGACCCCAAACAATACGTTTGAAAGTTTGATACTCCAATAAAAATGTATGCAATGTGTCAATGTCAAAAATGACACTTTCGTGAGTTAAGCGGTGAGGTTTGGGAAATGGCGCGCTGTGCTCTCTAGACAGTTGACAAGGTAACCCTTGACCAGTCCCTCAGAAACTCAAATTCCCACACAGAGGTATGGAAGAAGACCCTATGGTGTGGGACTGCTTATCGCTGGCTACGATGTAAGTTCTCTTTGTCATCTTTTAAGGGAAACTATGTATGCTGATCAAGGTGTGTAAAACTCTGTATATGTGATTCTTAAAGCAATAGTTATTAATAATGTGAAGCAACAAAGTCATTTGGTCTCTTCTTGTAGGACATGGGGCCTCATATCTTCCAGACCTGCCCCTCTGCAAACTACTTTGACTGCAAAGCCATGTCCATTGGAGCTCGCTCCCAGTCTGCCCGCACATACCTAGAGAGACACATGGACACCTTCCTGGACTGTGAGAGCATGCAGACACACACATTATATTTGTGGTTTTCACAATTACTAACACAAATGCATACTTATGTGTCTACTACACATATTATAAAGTAGATACCGTTTGAGGCTTTTTCTCTGTAGCATATCTCACTCGCACACACCTACAGTTGAAGTCGAAGTTTACATACACTTATGTTGGAGTCATTAAAACTCGTTTTTCAACCACTCCACAAATTTCTTGTTAACAAACTATAGTTTTGGCAAGTCTATAGTTTTGGCAAGGACATCTACTTTGTGCATGACAGAAGTAATTCTTACAACAATTGTTTACAGACAGATTATTTCACTTATAATTCACTGTATCACAATTCCAGTGGGTCAGAAGTTTACATACACTAAATTGACTGCCTTTAAACAGCTTGGGAAATTCCAGAAAATTATGTCATGGCTTTAGAAGCTTCTGATAGGCTAATTGACATAATTTGAGTCAATTGGAGGTGTACCTGTGGATGTATTTCAAGGCCTACCTTCAAACTCAGTGCCTCTTTGCTTGACATCATGGGAAAATCAAAAGAAATCAGCCAAGACCTCAGAAAAAAATTGTAGACCTCCACAAGTCTGGTTCATCCTTGGGAGCAATTTCAAAACGCCTGAAGGTACCACTTTCATCTGTACAAACAATAGTACACAAGTATAAACACCGTGGGACCACGCAACCGTCATAGTGCTCAGGAAGGAGACATGTTCTGTCTCCTAGAGATGAACATACTGTGGTGCGAAAAGTGCAAATCAATCCCAGAACAACAGTAAAGGACCTTGTAAAGATGCTGGAGGAAACGGGTACAAATGTATCTATATCCACAGTAAAACGAGTCCTATATCGACATAACCTGAAAGGCCGCTCATCAAGGAAGAAGCTACTGCTCCAAAACCGCCATAAAAAAGCCAGACAGTTTGTAACTGCACATGGGGACAAAGATCGTACTTTTTGTAGAAATGTCCTCTGGTTTGATGAAACAAAAATAGAACTGTTTGGTCATAATGACCATCGTTATGTTTGGAGAAAAAGGGGGAGGCTTGCAAGCTGAAGAATACCATCCCAACCGTGAAGCACGGGGGTGGCAGCATCATGTTGTGTGGGTGCTTTGCTGCAGGAGGGACTGGTACACTTCACAAAATAGATGGCATCATGATGAGGAAAATTATGTAGATATATTGAAGCAACATCTCAAGACAAATGAGGTCTTCAAATGGACAATGACCCCAAGCATACTTCCAAAGTTGTGGCAAAATGGCTTAAGGACAACAAAGTCAAGGTATTGGAGGGGCCATCACAAAACCCTGAGCTTAATCCTATAGAACATTTGTGGGCAGAACTGAAAAGCGTGTGCGAGCAAGGAGGCCTACAAACTTAACTCAGTTACACCAGCTCTGTCAGGAGGAATGGGCCAAAATTCACCCAACTTATTGTGGGAAGCTTGTGGAAGGCTACTCGAAACATTTGACCCAAGTTAAACTTCTGACCCACTGGGAATGTGATGAAATAAATAAAAGCTGAAATAAATCATTCTCTCTACTATTATTCTGACATTTCACATTCTTAAAATAAAGTGGTGATCCTAACTGACCTAAAACAGGGGTTCTTAAGTAGGATTAAATGTCAGGAATTGTGAAAAACTGAGCTTAAATGTATTTGGCTAAGGTGTATGTAAACTTCCGACTTCAACTGTACACAACTCAGCACCTGCTCTGTGCATTTATCCTTTTGTCCATTGCATTGACTCAGGTAATCTGAATGAGCTGGTCAGGCATGGTCTGCTTGGGCTCAGAGAAACACTCCCAGCTGAACAGGACCTCACCACTAAGGTAAGCTTATATGGCTCAACCAACCTGTCATAGCCCTCATGTTCCCCACAGTACAGGGCTGTGTTCATTAGGGCACCCAACAGAAATGTTTAAAAAAGTTTTGCAACATGAAAATAAAATGGAGTCCCTCTCTGTTTGGTGCCTAATGAACATATCCCTGGGCTTTACTGAGTAGCTCTCCCTGCCTTTCAGAATGTCTCAATCGGCATTGTGGGGAAAGACATGGAGTTCACCATCTACGACGATGAGGACGTGGGTCCTTTCCTTGAGGGTCTGGAGGAGAGGCCACAGAGAAAGGTAAGAGTCGACTTGGAGTTACTGTGGAAAGTGGTTGGATTAATGCTAGCCTGGATCCACACTGAAACAGAACAATTAATTTGGTATCCAGGCTAGGATAAGGCACTCTCAAAGATATTTGTAGATGAGATTATAATAATATTATAGAATGGTTAACAAACATCACAAATTTCACTTGAAGGTCCCAAACAGTCAAAATCATGTTTTTCCTGAAATTGGATGACATTTGGATGAAACCAGATTAATCAGATGTATTTATCAAGCCCTTTTTAGATCAACAGATTAGATCAAACCGAGCCTAAAACCCCAGAGAGCAAGCAATCCAGATCAAAGTAGGAAAAATACCTGCCTCTAAAGTTCGACCATAAAGTGTATTTATTTGGCTTTTTATTATTTTTATTACAGTAGATACATAGCAAGAATAAAGTAATTTGATATACATTACCGGTCAAAAGTTTGGACACCTATTCATTCAAGGGTCGTTCTTATTTTTTTAAACTATTTTCTACGTTGTAGAATAATAGTGAATACATCAGAACTATGAAATAACACATATGGAATCATGTAGTAATCAAAAAAGTGTTATATTTGAGATTCTTCAAAGTAGCCACCCTTTGCCTTGATGACAGCTTTGCACACTATTGGCATTCTCTCAACCAGTTTCATGAGGTAGTCACCTAGAATGCATTTTAATTAACAGGTGTGCCTTGTTAAAAGTTAATTTGTGGAATTTCTTTCCTCCTTAATGCGTTTGAGACAATCAATTGTTGTGACAAGGTATGGTTGGTATACAGAAGATAGCCCTATTTGGTTAAAAGACCAAGTCCATATTATGGCAAGAACAGCTCAAATAAGCAAAGAGAAACAACAGTCCATCATTACTTTAAGACATGAAGGTCAGTCAATCCGGGAAATTTCAAGAACTTTTAAAGTTTCTTCAAGTGCAGTCGCAAAAACCATCAAGCGCTATGATGAAACTGGCTCTTATGAGGACCGCCACAGGAAAGGAAGACCCAGGGGAAACCTTTGCAGCAGAGGAAAAGTTTATTAAAGTTACCAGCCTCAGAAATTGCAGCCCAAATAAATGCATACACTATTCAGAAGAGACTGTGAATCTGGCCTTCATGGTCGAATTGCTGCAAAGAAACCAATACCGCCAACCCCTCTACGCTGCTGCTACTCTCTGTTTATCATCTATGCATAGTCACTTTAACTATACCTAGATGTACATATTAGCCTGACTAACCAGTGCCCCCGCACATTGACTCTGTACCGGTACCACCTGTATATAGCCGCGCTACTGTTATTTTCACTGTCATTTTACGGTTTATTTTTTATTTTTTACTTATCTATTGTTTACCTAATACCTATTTTTTACTTAAAAATTGCACTGTTGGTTATGGGCTTGTAAGTAAGCATGTGACAAACATTTTGATTTGATTACTAAATGACACCAATAATAAGAAGAGACTTGCTTGGGCCAAGGAACACAAGCAATGGATATTAGACCGATGGAAATCTTTCCTTTGTTCTGAGGAGTCCAAATTTGCGATTTTTGGTTCAAACCGCTGTGTCTTTGTGAGACATAGAGTAGGAGAAAGGATCGCTGCATGTGTGGTTCCCACTGTGAAGCATGGAGGAGGAGGTGTGATTGTGTGGGGGTGCTTTGTGGGTGACACTGTCTGGGATTTATTTAGAATTCAAGGCACACTTAACCAGCATGGCTACCACAGCATTCTGCAGCGATACGCCATCCCATCTGGTTTGCGCTTAGTGGGACTATCATTCGTTTTTCAACACGACAATGACCCAACACACCTCCAGGCTGTTTGAGGGCTATTTGACCACGAAGGAGAGTGATGGAGTGCTGCATCAGATGATCTGGCCTCCACAATCGCCTGACCTCAACCCAATTGAGATGTTTGGGATGAGTTGGACCGCAGAGTGAAGGAAAAGCAGCCAACAAGTGCTCAGCATATGTGGGAACTCCTTCAAGACTGTTGGAAAAGCATTCCAGGTGAAGCTGGTTGAGGGAATGCCAAGAGAGCCACCCTTTGACTTGATGACAGCGTTGCAATTTGAAGAATCTCAGATATAAAATGTATTTTGATCTGTACATTTTTTTTTTTTACTACATGATTCAATATGTGTTATTTCATAGTTTTGATGTCTTCACTCTCATTCTACAATGTAGAAAATAGTACAAATAAAGAAAATCCCTTGAATGAGTAGATGTGTCCAAACTTTTGACTGGTACTGTACATTATATCTAGGTAGATAGTACTTATACATGTTTTCAGTCATAACTATTATAGAACAGCTTTTAAACACACCCACCAGCTACTCTCAGTCCATCTCACCTATCTCCGTAAACCACCCTCTTATGATTTGCATGTGCCATATACTTTTCAACTGTGCTGTGATGTTTCACATAATTTCTGAATCTGTCTAATCGCATAGTATCTACAGGTTGTAAGTCAAAGATAAATATTTGTTTTAGAAGTATTATATTGAGTTACATTTCATATAAGGAAATCAGTCAATTTTAAATAAATTCATTAGTCCCAAATCTATGGATTTCACATGACTGGGCAGAAGCGCATCCATGGGTGGGCATGGGAGGGCATAGGCCCACCCACTGAGGAGCCAAGCCCAGTCAATCAGAGTTTTAACCCCACAAGGGCTTCATTAGACAGAAATACTCCTCAGTTTCATTAGCTGTCCGGCTGGCTGGTCTTGGATGATTCCGCAGGTGAAGAAGCCGGGTGTGTAGGTCCTGGGCTGGCGTGGCTACACGTGGTTTGCAGTTGTGAGGCCGGTTGGATGTACTGCCAAATTCTCTAAAAGGACAGAGGAGGCTTATGGTAGAGAAATGAACATTGAATTCTCTGGCAACAGCTCTGGTTAACATTCCTCCAGTCAACATGCCAATTGCACGCTCCTTCAAAACTTGAGACATCGTGTTTTCGGAAAAAACAGCACATTTTAGTGGCCTTTTATTGTCCCCAGCACAGTGTTTTATTTTTTATTTTATTTAACTAGGCAAGTCAGTTAAGAACAAATTCTTATTTTCAATGACGGCCTAGGAACAGTGGGTTAACTGACTTGTTCAGGGGCAGAATGACAGCTCGGGGATTTGATCTTACAACCTTCCGGTTACTAGTCCAACGCTCCACTAGGCTATCCATAAGGTGTATTTTTCTATGTTTTTTTATAATCAAATTCTTGCATAAGTTCCTTGATGTGGAATAGAGTTCCATGTAGTCATGGCTCAATGTAGTACTGTGTGCCTCCCATAGTCCGTTCTGGACTTGGGGACTGTGAATTCCTTTTGTGGAATGTCTTGTTTGGTATGCATGGGTGTCTGAGCTGTGCGCCTAGTAGTTCAAACAGACAGCTCGGTACATTCAACATATCAATCAATACCTCTCACAAATACAAGTAGTGCTGAAGTCAATCTCTCCACTTTCAGCCAGGAGAGATTGACATGCATATTATTAATATTAGCTCTCTGTGTACATCCAAGGGCCAGCCGTGCTGCCCTGTTCTGGGCCAATTGCAATTTTACTAAGTCCCTTTTTGTGGCACCTGACCACACTACTGAACAGTAGTCCAGGTGTGATTAAAACTAGGGCCTTTAGGACCTGCCTTTGTTGATAGTGCTGTTAAGAAGGTAGAGCTGTGCTTTATTATGGACAGTTCTCCCCATCTTAGCTACTGTTGTATCAGTATGTTTCAATCATGACAATTTACAATCCAGGGTTACTCCAAGCAGTTTTGTCACCTCAACTTGCTCATTTCCACATTATTCATTACAAGATTTAGCTGAGGTTTAGTGAAGGATTTATCCCAAATACAATGCTTTTAGTTTTAGAAATATTTAGGACTAACTTGTTCCTTGCCACCCACTCTGAAACTAACTGCAGCTCTTTGTTAAGTGTTGCAGTCATTTCAGTCGCTGTAGTAGCTAACATGTATAGTGTCGAGTCATGCGCGTACATAGACACATAGGCTTTACTTAAAGCCAGTGGCATGTCATTAGTAAAGATTTAAAGTAAGGGGCCTAGACAGCTGCCCTGGGAAATTCCTGATTCTACCTGGATTATGTTGGAGAGGCTTCCATTAAAAAACACCCTCTGTGTTCTGTTAGACAGGTAACTCTTTATCCACAATATAGCAGTGGGTGTGAAGCCATAACACGTTTTTCCAGCAGCAGACTGATCAAGAATGTCAAAAGCCGCACTGAAGTCTTAACAGTTTAGAAGGGAGGAACTCAAACTTGTATTCCTTAGGCTGGGATCCGCACTATGCAGCTGTTGCAACCGCACATTTTTCACTGGCTGTCTACTGGTGCGAATTCATTATGCTCATTCTGTTAAACGTTTCATAAATGTGACGAAACGGGGAGGGACCTACCTGAGTTTGTCCAATAGAAACTTTAGTTTTGCTCTGTTTGCTTCCATTTGGTTCTTAAACGGTAAACTGTTTCCATAATGAATACACCCCTTGTTGCAAAAACAATGATTGATAGGCAGCTTAAACTGCTTCAATTCAACCATTATTGGGTTAATATGTTTGTGTGTATTTTAACCCAATAATGGTTATATATATATATATATTTGCAATCCATCAAACATATTTGGTGTGTCATCATAGTGGTTTCTGTGGTCAGACTTGCTCAGGCGGAAAACAATCTTAAAATTGCTCCTTTTTTCAATGTTGATTTTGAATGTCATTGAGAAAAATTGACACCTTTCTGTTTTCGCAAACATCCTTTCTGAATTAAAAAGTAATCCTAGAAGTAATCATCTAGTTTTTCAAAAGTATCTGTAATCTCGTTACAATATTTTTTCTGGTTACTGATTTAAGTTTGTTTTGTAATCCGTCACTCCCCAACCCTGCTTATAGGTTTCCGCTTTCATCTGTGTCAGCTGCACTTGGATCGGGAGGGACTCCACATCATCCAGCATACATCAACCATTCAATTTAGCTTATTTCTTTCCATTTCTTTGGCAAAAGTCAATTTTTCATTTCCACCACCAACCGATGGTGGCTCCATCTCCGCCATTGTCTTCTTGCTCGTGCCTCTCAGTACACACAACTGTCGTCAACCCCTGCTAGTTTGTAGCCAGCTCAAGGTGTCACTGGTTCGCTATGTCAGAGAGACCCACCCACATTTGAGACTGTGATTCAGGAGGCGGGAAGAGGCAGGATTATTAAGGGCTTTTCATGACATCACAAAAAGTATAATTTTAATACACCAATGGTAACATCTTATTCTCTTACCTAACTTAAACAAGTACCACCATGTAACCAACATAGCAGAAGGCGTGTTGTTTACATAGCTAGGTAGCTAGTCTACTGGTGCAGAAATTTGACTGCAGTGTGTCAGTAAATCTTTTTTTTAAAGTATATTCTTCTAATGTTTCTGCTTTCATCTGTGTCTGGTGTTAGCAATTTTTTTTTCTGGTGTTAGCTAGTAACTGGCTAGCTAGATCTTCAGCCAGCATGTTCAGATATGCTGTGGCGTACAAACTGGTATCAAGGAACCTAACGTTTGCCAGGAAAACATTCCCCACACCATTACACCACCGCCACCAGCCTGTACCATTGACACTTACGCCAAATCCTGACTGCCATCAGCATGACGCAACATGAACCAGGATTTGTCGGACCGGGCGATGCTTTTCCACTGCTCAAATGTCCAGTGTTGGTGATCACGTGCCCACTGGATCCACTTCTTGTTTTTAGAGGATGAGAGGGGAACCTGGTGTGGGTGTCTGCTGCAATAGCCCATCCGTGACAAGGACCGACTAGTTTTGCGACCAGTTCTACTGTGCTGTTATTTGCCTGTTTGTGGCCCGCCTGTTCGCTTTACGATTCTTGCCATTCTCCTTCGACCTCTCATCAATAAGCTGTTTTCGCCCACAGGATTGCTGCTGACTGGATGTTTTTTGGTTTGTCGCACCATTCACGATAACCCCGAGACACAGTCATGCATGAAAAGCCCAGGAGGCCGGCCGTTTCTGAGATACTGAACCGGCACGACCTGCACCAACGATCATACCACACTCGGTGGCTTAGGTCACTCGTTTTGCCCATTCTAGCGTTCAGTCAAACAGTAACTGAATGCCTCGATGCCTGCTTTATAGATCAAGCCACTGCCATGTGACTCACTGTCTGTAGGAGGGAACCTAATAAACTAGCCACTGAGTATGTATGTATGTATGTATATATTTAATGAAAAGTACCCAGACCTCACCCTGAAATTGTCCAAGATGAACTAGCTAGCTTGATAAACAGTGCTGCCAATTCCATTTGAATTTGCTAGCTAAACTATACAGCCTACATTTTGTCTATTGATACTGTTACAATAACCAAACAGTTGGATATAAACAAATCAGTAGTGAAACCATTATGTGGTGTATGATAGGATTGGATGTTGCATGCAATTTCAATGTTGATTTGTGTATCAGCAAATTTGCTTGAGATAATCTCACTGCAACACTGCGTCCATGTTGCTTGACATAACTTTAGGTTCTGTGAAAATGCCTAAGGTGAGCTTCCCTCTCACTCAGTATCTTTTCAGACTTCCTGGTAGTTTGACATAAGAAAGTACTTTATTTTTTATTTTCCATTTTTATCTGAACGGTAGCCAATCAAGATATGATGTGTCCCGCCTTGTGTGTCCTAGGTTATCGAGGCTGCAGATGAGCCTGCAGCAGACAAACCGGATGAGCCAATGGATATCTGAGACTGAGGATGCAGAATGATGACACACTTTGTCACACTGCGGTGGCCAGAAACCAAATCCAGCTCAGCACCCCTCACTGAACTGCCATGTGTCAATTCTGTGCAGTGACAATGTGCTACTCAATGAAAATAAGTTAATTGTACGCTTTCCGCTAATAAAATTGGATGTTGCTTTTCTATTGGTAGAATGTTACGTTCTGTAATACACCTTTTTTCTCAAATAGCTGCCATTGTTGTTTTTGTTTGTCACATACTTGAGACATGGTTGTTGTCAAACCAGAATATTTTATTTGTGAGATTCCACAGTAGTTACTTTTTTTGTAACGCTGACATACAGGTATATAGTAATCAGTAGTGAATAAATAAATCGTGTATAAAAGTGAATGCTTTTTCAATAACTTATACCCATGAAATAAGATCATTCCCATGTATTCTAATTATGGTTTATTGCACTAAGAGGACAAAAAGCATCCTCTCAAGCCCAGATGTGAATCAAGACAGTAGCACAGTGCCTTCTAAATCATTCAGTTCACTGTAATGCGCATTGTGCCAAAGCTATTATGCGATAGTGGACATCTGAACATTGGCATTGGTACAAGGCATTGGTACAATACTGTGGGTATGACTTCTGCTTCAGACTGTCACTTAGCAGGAGAGGAAGAGATACCATCTTTCTCGGGTGGAGCTTTTTGATCCTATGTTTATAGACTGGCTACTGCTAACCTTCATGCTATGGCCCATCCTGTTTGGAGGCTAGGAAGAAATGTTGCTAGACGGGCATAGCCAGACTCAAGTTTGTGGGGCGCACGAATTTAGGGGAAGTCAATCAACTCTGTTTTCTTTTGGTCATTTCTTCTGCTTCTTGTTCCTTTTCCTTCTAACACGAGAACGGCTAGTTGACATCTCCGTTGACAGGTTAACACCGTCCTTTTCCTCTCGCTCCAACATGGTGGGCATCTTCAGTGTAAACTCAAGCTCCTTCCCTTGCTTCTCCTCTGCACCACCCCTGTCTTCATCAGCCAGACCCAGCTTGTCATTGGCCCCACCCTCCTCCCTGTCCATTCCTTCTTTCTCCACCTCAGTCCCACCCACATCACACTTAGCCCCACATTCCTCATTCTCAGTGGCCAAATCAGCATCTCCCTCATCAGTATTCAAATCAGCCCCTGCCTCAGCTACACCTGCCGCACCCTCCTCCTGGTCAGCCCTGCCCTCTTCCTGGTCAACCCCAACCACCTCCTGGTCAACTACGCTTTCTTCCTGGTCAAGCCCACCTTCTTTCTGGTCAGCCCTGCCCTCTTTCTGGTCAACCCCAACCACCTCCTGGTCAACTACGCTCTCTTCCTGGTTAAGCCCAACGTCTTTCTGGTCAGCCCTGCCCTCTTTCTGGTCAACCCCAACCACCTCCTGGTCAACTACGCTTTCTTCCTGGTCAAGCCCACCTTCTTTCTGGTCAGCCCTGCCCTCTTCCTGGTCAACCCCAACCACCTCCTGGTCAACTACGCTTTCTTCCTGGTCAAGCCCACCTTTTTTCTGGTCAGCCCTGCCCTCTTCCTGGTCAACCCCAACCACCTCCTGGTCAACTACGCTCTCTTCCTGGTTAAGCCCAACGTCTTTCTGGTCAGCCCTGCCCTCTTCCTGGTCAACCACACTCTCCTCGTTTGCCACACCCTCTTCCTGGTCAGACCCACCCTTATCCTGGTCAGCCCTACCTGCCTCCGGATAGTCCCCACCCTCCTTCTGGTAAGCCCCACCCTCCTGGTCAGCCCCACACTCGTCGGTCCTCTCTGGCTGCTCTTCGGTGCTGGTCGCCTGGGTATGGTCGTATCCACAGAAGGGCTCTTCCCAGCATGGATGGGGATCCTCTGGGAAACCTAATTCAACCATGGATACATAAACAGTATATCATTACGTTTCCACACAGCCCTCAGAGGCACTAAACCCTACTTACTGTATGTTACACCAAAATCTTGTATATCTCCGTATTGTTGAACGTGGATAACATATTCAGACAAGTCTTGAATGATGTCATAAAAGAGCCAAAGTTTGACTTCCATTAAAGAAGCACAAATGACATGTTGTTTAGAAGAATGCCCACAGTGGTGTGGGGTGGTACAGAAAAAGGCTTAGAACGGGTTTCAATCCCAGTCTACCTTCCCAGTGTTGTGCCCCCATCTCTGCGGGGGCGACCCCCTCCACCAGGCGGCCCTCCTGCATCACCCGCGTGATCTCTCTCAGCTGGAGAAGCAGTCTCTCCTCCTGGTCGGCACTCACCCCTGTCACCCTGCAGAGAGAGCAGCAGAAGCATAGGTAAGTATGCTAAAGGCAGCGATTCCCAAACTAGGGGTCGCGCCTGATATGAAAATGGGGTTGTGGGAGAATTTCCAAAATTCAGAGGAAAAAAAAGATTCACACATTTTTGTTGTTGATATATATATAATAATATATATACACACACCTTTATAATATTGTCTTTATCTCAAAATCATTGTAATGTGGTTAACCTTAAAAAATACATAACATTTAAAAAAAAATCTAATCTAAAAGATCAAATTCAACCAGAGTGTGCCCTTAGATCATGGGAAAAGGCCGCACTTGACCGTTGCACTTGAATCATTCACACAGTGAATGGCTAGGCCAATTACGATATGAAACCACACACTATTGCAGAGACTTTGATATTACCGGCTGCAATTGATAAGGTGAAAACAATGTATGGTGAGGCAGAGGCACAGAAACTCGCATCAATACCTTTGTCAGATACAGTGCATTCGGAAAATATTCAGACCCCTTGACTTTTTCCACATTTTTTACGTTAAAGTCTTATTCTAAAATGAATTAATTGTTTTTCCTCATCAATCTACACACAATACCCCATAATGACAAAGTGAAAACATGTTTTTAGAAAATGTTGCTAATTTATTAAAATAAAACAGATCCCTTATTTACATAAGTATTCAGACCATTTGCTATGAGACTTGAAATTGAGCTCAGGTGCATCCCGTTTCTATTGATCATCCTTGAGATGTTTCTACAACTTGATTGGAGTCCACCTGTGGTAAATTCAATTGATTGGACATGATTTGGAAAGGCACATACCTGTCTATATAAGGTCCAACAGTTGATAGTGCATGTCAGAGCAAAAACCAAGCCATGAGGTCGAAGGAATTGTCCGTAGAGCCTCGAGACAGGATTGTGTCGAGGCACAGATCTGGGGAAGGGTACCAAAAAAAATCTGCAGCATTGAAAGTCCCCAAGAACACAGTGGCCTCCATCATTCTTAAATGGAAGAAGTTTGGAACCACCAAGACCCTTCCTAGAGCTGGCCACCCAGCCAAAGTGAGCAATCGGGGAAGAAGGGCCTTGGTCAGGGAGGTGACCAAGAACCCGATGGTCACTCTGACAGAGCTCCAGAGTTCCTCTGTGGAGATGGAAGAATCTTCCAGAAGCACAACCATCTCTGCAGCCCTCCACCAATCAGGCCTTTATGGTAGTGGCCAGACGGAGCCACTCCTCAGTAAAATCCACATGACAGCCCACTTGGAGTTTGCCAAAAGGCACCCAAAGACTCTCACCATGAGAAACAAGATTATCTGGTCTGATGAAACCAAGATTTAACTCTTTGGCCCGAATGCCAAGCGTCACGTCTGGAGGAAACTTTGCACCATCCATACGGTGAAGCATGGTGGTGGCAGCATCATGCTGTGGGGATGTTTTTCAGTGGCCGGGACTGGGAGACTAGTCAGGGTCGAGGGAAAGATGAACAGAGCAAAGTACAGAAATATCCTTGATAAAAACCTGGTCCAGAGTGCTCAGGACCTCAGACTGGGGCGAAGGTTCACCTTCCAACAGGACAACAACCCTAAGCACACAGCCAAGACAACGCAAGAGTGGCTTCGTGACAAGTCTCTGAATGTCCTTGAGTGGCCAAGCCAGAGCCCGGACTTGAACCCAATCGAACATCTCTGGAGAGACCTAAAAATAGCTGTGCAGCTACGCTCACCATCCAACCTAACAGAGCGTGAGAGGATCTGCAGAGAAGAATGGGAGAAACTCCCCAAATACAGGTGTGCCAAGCTTGTAGTGTCATACTCAAGAAGACTCGAGGCTGTAATTGCTGCTAAAGTCGCTTCAACAAAGTACTGAGTAAAGGGTCTGAATACTTATGTAAATGTAATATTTCAGTTTTTTATTTTGTATAAATTTGCACACAAAAAAATACCTGCTTTTGCTTTGCCATTATGGGGTATTGTGTGTAGATTGAGGAAAATGTATATACTTAATCACTTTTAGAATAAGGCTGTAACAACAAAATGTGGAAAAATGTTGAGGGTTCTGAATACTTTCTCAATGCACTGTAACACTGTTAAACAAATAAGTTATGCTATTGCTAGCAATGAAGAGGAAACTCTGACTGAACGACTCAAACTCTCCAGCTTATGCTCACCAAATGGACGTTAGCTCTAAAGGCCGAGATGCCCATGCATTGACTTATGTTTGCTATACATGTCGGTGGATGCTTTTCACAAGGACAATTTGTTCTGTCTCACGAGTCCTGAGCATGAAATGGCACAGGGGATGTTCATTGTGTTGCTGAGTGGCTATATTGACTATAAACTGATTCCATGGGATTGAATGGTGGGCTTTTGCACAGATGGGGCTCCATGTATGACGGGCAGGCCTCGGCACTCGAGTTATGAATGTGTCTCCTTCTGCCATGTGGACGCGTTGTATGATACACCAAGAGTAACTGGCGGCAAAAGAGCTGAGCACGGAACTCGGAGATATACTGCAGCAGATAACTTCGATTGTAAACCACATCCACTGCGCGCACGCCTGTTCACAAAACTATGTGGAGATATGGGATCAGAGCATGACAAGGTTCCATTTCACACAGAGGATTGGTGGTTATCGAAGGGGGAGTGTTGGAAAGAGTTTTAGCATTGACAAACTATTGTCATTCACAATGGATGTAAAAAAGAAAACAGACTCGGTTGACTTTCTGCGTAATGAAAAGAACATGTCTCCGTGCCTATATGTAACAGACATTTGGGAAACTGAACGCAAGCATGCAGAGAAAATACAAAAACATTCTACAGATGAGTGACCGAATCGGTGGATTCAGAGGAAATAATCCTTATTGGAGAGTCTTTCAAAAGCCAGCCATGCCCCCTTCCATCGGAGGTGCCATGTTTCTTACAACAAAAAACAGCATCAGTAAGTGTCCCACACGAGTGTAGACAATGCATTCACAGGTCACTACGGAGGAGTTTTGGTTTTTGACTCAAAGGGAATACCCTGCCCTCTCCCTCTGAGCATTAAAACCAAATATCGATCCATGTTGGATGTGACAGCAGAGATGAGGTGCGCACTGTCGACCACGCCCTCTGACTTTGAGAAGCTCCGCCGCGACATGCAACAAGCACACCCATCTCAATAGTGGTGGCGAGATAAGAGACATTGTCAGACTCATTTGCAATTGACTGTCATAGCCCCACATTAAACGTTTGTGTTTGTGAGTTGAGAAGACAATCAGAAATACTGTTAAAATGTTTTTCAATTGACTGCCATAGCCCCAAATAAAAGTAAACATTAGCTGTTCATTTTTTTTTTTTATGTGGTTATGGAAATGGGGTCGTGGGCCAAAAGAGTTTGGGAACCCATGGCTTATGGTCTACCCATTAGAATTTATTACAGGTATGCTAATTCAATCAATAGGACATGCAATAACAGTTAAGTACACACATTAATAGCAATGTAAATACATTGTTCAATTCAGATTGTATTCAATAACATTTTATTCCAGATGTTTTTATTTTTTTTTATCCAATATTTTGGCCGGCAAAAGTGGTGTAAAGTGGGAAAGAGACCCAGAATAATTTTTTAAAAGTTTAATATATGTGTTTTGGTATGCAAAGAGAGACTGAAACGAGAATAAATGAGAGATGTCCGAGGAGCAAGACTTTGGCCGGGTAAACAACAAACCTTTCAGGACTGTGGCTGGCTTTGGACACAATCCTCTCCATCACCATCTCTGTCTCCCTCAGCTTATCCTGCAGCTGAGTCAGCTCAAAGTCCGCTAGAGAGGAGGAGAGAGGGTCGGTTAATACTTTTCAGGATGGCATTGTCTGAAGTAAAGCTAAACTATTTGATTGTACAGTCGTGGCCAAAAGTTTTGAGAATGACACAAATATTAATTTCCACAAAGTTTGCTGCTTCAGTGTCTTTAGATATTTTTGTCAGATGTTACTATGGAATACTGAAGTATAATTACAAGCATTTCATAAGTGTCAAAGGCTTTTATTGACAATTACATGAAGTTGATGCAGAGTCAATATTTGCAGTGTTGACCCTTCTTTTTCAAGACCTCTGCAATCCGCCCTGGCACGCTGTCAATTAACTTCTGGGCCACATCCTGACTGATGGCAGCCCATTCTTGCATAATCAATGCTTGGAGTTTGTCAGAATTTGTGGGGTTTTGTTTGTCACCCGCCTCTTGAGGATTGACCACAAGTTCTCAATGGGATTAAGGTCTGGGGAGTTTCCTGGCCATGGACCCAAAATATCAATGTTTTGTTCCCCGAGCCACTTAGTTATCACTTTTGCCTTATGGCAAGGTGCTCCATCATGCTGGAAAAGGCATTGTTCGTCACCAAACTGTTCCTGGATGGTTGGGAGAAGTTGCTCTCGGAGGATGTGCTGGTACCATTCTTTATTCATGGCTGTGTTCTTAGGCAAAATTGTGAGTGAGCCCACATACTTGGCTGAGAAGCAACCCCACACATGAATGGTCTCAAGATGGTTTACTGTTGGCATGACACAGGACTGATGGTAGCGCTCACCTTGTCTTCTCCGGACAAGCCCGGACAAGCCCATTTTTCCGGATGCCCCAAACAATCGGAAAGGGGATTCATCAGAGAAAATGACTTTACCCCAGTCCTCAGCAGTCCAATCCATGTACCTTTTGCAGAATATCAGTCTGTCCCTGATGTTTTTCCTGGAGAGAAGTGGCTTCTTTGCTGCCCTTCTTGACACCAGGCCATCCTCCAAAAGTCTTCGCCTCACTGTGCGCGCAGATGCACTCACACCTGCCTGCTGCCATTCCTGAGCAAGCTCTGTACTGGTGGTGCCCCGATCCCGCAGCTGAATCAACTTTAGGAGAAGGTCCTGGCGCTTGCTGGACTTTCTTGTGCGCCCTGAAGCCTTCACAACAATTGAACCGCTCTCCTGGAAGTTCTTGATGATCCAATAAATGGTTGATTTAGATGCAATCTTACTGGCAGCAATATCCTTGCCTGTGAAGCCCTTTTTGTGCAAAGCAATGATGACGGCACGTGTTTCCTTGCAGGTAGCCATGGTTGACAGAGGAAGAACAATGATTCCAAGCACCACCCTCCTTTTGAAGCTTCCAGTCTGTTATTCAAACTCAATCAGCATGACAGAGTGATCTCCAGCCTTGTCCTCGTCAACACTCACACCTGTGTTAACGATAGAATCACTGACATGATGTCAGCTGGTCCTTTTGTGGCAGGGCTGAAATGCAGTGGAAATGTTTTTTGGGGGATTCAGTTCATTTGCATGGCAAAGAGGGACTTTGCAATTAATTGCAATTCTTCTCATCACTCTTCATAACATTCTGGAGTATATGCAAATTGCCATCATACAAACTGAGGCAGCAGACTTTGAAATTAATATTTGTGTCATTCTCAAAACTTTTGGCCACGACTGTATGTTTGAGAGAAACTATTTAAATGACTGATGCTGTTTCTTTGTATAGAATTATCAATCTAACTGATTCTTAAAGAGGAATGATTTAAGAATCGTGAGATTACAGTTTGTAACTCACTGATCTTTCTCTTCCGGTTCTCTGCTCTCACTGAGGGAAATCTGGGTTCAGCAGGTACGGCGCACTTCCCCTTTGAGGTTATCTTTTGAGAAGAGAAAAAAACATTCTTCAACAATAGAATTTAAGGATTTAAACATACAACACGCAGATTATAAATGGGCATTTGATTTGGACCGTTTCTATGAGAATAGGATACAATGGACTGTGTTTCCATGCGTGTCTTCCTAGTATGTGCATGTGTACGCATGCTAGGGCTGGGCCAGACTACTTGATTCAAGGTTTGTATTCGATACATTTTCGCATGCAAACTTTTTGTCCTCAGCCCCGTTGCACATTTTAAAACGCTAACATGCCTGTACTCTAAATAATTTTCATGAGAGTACTGGAACACACACATTCTTTAAAATGCTCATCCCTATTGTCTGTGCGTGTATGTATGTATCCTATGTCAACCCCACAACATCGCACCTTAAACAGGATGTAGAGGATGTAAAGAAGGATCGCAAAGCCGTAGATGGGGATGATCTGCCCTGCCAGGTTGGACTTGCCCCCGGTCCCTACCCCTGTGCCCCCACCCCCCTTAGCCCTGGCGATAGCCTCGGTGTTGTGTGCCCTGGTGGACCCAGCAGCCCTCTGGCCCTGACTGTCCGGAGCCATCTGCCGGTGCACCATGGGAGGAAACCGTCCTGAACCTGCAAAGCAAATGTGGTAGATGAACCCGATACTGTGATATACTGGAATTAACACTGTGGATACACTGGAATAACAACTTTGTTGCGACGGTGAGTTGGACTTACGCTGTTGTGATAAGGTAGCCCTGCTGTGGTAGCCTTGCTAATGCTGGGTGGATGGGTTTACGGTAATTAAATATTGTGTTGGATGAAGGGCGGGCGGGTTGAATAAAGAGACAATACCTTAATAAATCCATAAATGTATTATAATTGTGCAATTTATATCTTTAGGCTACATTGAGGTTATTTTAGACGATATGGCATTAGTGCATAAGCCTAAACTTTAGGGCTGAACTGTACATGAGTCAAATAGCCGACATGCCAATCGCCAAATGCTTTTGGGAACAGGCAGAAAAAGTTGACGTCAATCCACGGAGGCAAAAAGAACCGTGTCCGGAGTTTAATTCAATAAGAGAAAAGCTGCAAAACGGAGAGTTGAAAATAAAGAGAAGGGAGGGCCAGAAAAGTAGGCTAATGTTTGGGAAAGATTTGGTGAGGTGGAAGAAGAGGACGAGAGCAGTGCCGTCTATGTTATGTGTGATGATTGTGAGGCGCTACACAAATTCGACAGTCACAAGATGGGGACTTCAAATAGGCCTATGGCACGTCAAGGGAAGCCTACTGTTCAGATGGGTTAAATGGAAACTGAAATCTGTACACTGACTGTAAACCTATAACCTCTCACATAGCTTTTATATTAACTCCTGCATAATTAAGCATTTCTCGCAGTAAAATAGTACACCAAATGTAAACAAAATGTTTACTTGGGAACAGGAGTAGAAAAATATGATTTCTTTATTTCAGCATCTTGAGAGAATGTGAATGCTCAGTTAGCACCTCTACAGATGGTATCTATCTTTATCAGCATCATAAAAGCTGATAGTATTTCAACCAAAGGTTTATATTTCCTTACAACTGGTCAAACTGATGTAATTTGGAAATTTTGCACAGAATTTTTTGTCCCGAGTTATTGCATTTTCTCCCCGGTCCCTAAACGTCTTTGCTCCGTGAAAGATGACAGAGAACACTTTACCAATGTCAACTAGATTGAAGCATTCATTCTATCGATTTATGACATTATTCTGGTGAGCAAGGGGTTATTTAGTATTTTAGGGCAACATAATGACAGCCTACATGCAGCTTCTCTTCTACCTAATTTATAGACAAGTTGACTAACAAATAGCCTACCAGAATGTCGGAAATTATAGGCAGAAA
The DNA here is from genome assembly GCF_016432855.1 of Salvelinus namaycush. Lineage (NCBI taxonomy): Eukaryota > Metazoa > Chordata > Actinopteri > Salmoniformes > Salmonidae > Salvelinus > Salvelinus namaycush. The sequence goes on from NC_052327.1 coordinate 13,327,212, forward strand.
CATATCTAAATCTGGCAACAAAAAAACCCTGCACCCAGTTAAAAAATCGTTCCCCCGTCTTTGACAGTAGCCTGTTGCGCAATTTCTATATTTGCGTGTTAGGATCGGGTGCGGGACTCAGATTTGAACTTTTTCACATAAAGTCAGGCTGTTGCGGGTGAACAAACAACTGACCAACCACTCCTCCCCGGTGATGACAGCGCCCTCTGTAGGGATGTAGCTGGTATTATTCAAAGATAACCAGAAATAAACGACGATGTGCAGTAAAAGGAAATTGTGTTAATTGCAAGGAAAGGTAAGCTTACGTACGAATCTATAATAGTTAGCTAGAATAATAAAGATATGTAACATTTTTAGAGCGTAAACCTTACCCTCGGTCTGTGCACCCTTCTTCCCTCCGCCTAGCAGCATTTTCGGAAGCAGAAGAGCAACGCAGAGCACGAGACAAGACACGAGCGTAACCTTTTGAAATGTTGACATCGACATTGTTACAGCCGCACGGTTGCTTTTGCAGGGAAATGTACTTAAAAGGCAACAAAAATACACAAACAATTCAACACAGAGAGTCAAGTGGATGCTGCGTCGGACTCCTCAGCATCATCCATTTGTGTACACGTCCTTCGCTGAAAAACGGAAGTGTAACCTTTGTAGTGGATGCACCTCTCCAGTAGATGGCGTCAGAGAACCTTTATTTATTTCGACCAAATAGAAAATAGAAAGGCTGTGATGGCACTGCATCCCTTTTTTGTAAATATGGTAAAGTCGTTTTTTGAACTCTTTATACCTGCTATAATTACTGTCTCTGTGTGATAGATTAGATATTGGTAATAACTGGGAAAAGGCCTATACAGGTTAATTGGAATTGGACCCCCTTTGCATTGGACAAGGCCCTGAAGCTCATCTCATATCTGTCCCCCCATATTTTTCAGGCCAGCCACTCCTTTTACTACATAGTCTGTAGATTAGCCCAGCTTACATTGCCCCATAACATGAAATATGACATGTTATTACTCCTACCATGTAGATACAAGGAAACCACTATCTGTGATGCTCAGAACAAAGCATCCCTTTTCACACCACGGGAGCCAAGACAATTTGAGCCAAGACAGGCTGTATTGGTTTAGCAGAGGTGGGACCAAGTCACTGTTATTCGAGTCACAAGCAAGTCTCAAGTCACAAGGTCCAAGTCTCAATACGACTCCCAAGTAGAATGGTTCGAGGCTCGAGTCAAGTCCAAATCGTGCATTTTAAGAACAAGTCCAGTAGAGTCCCAAGTTTTTTAAGCCATTTAGCCACAACTTTGGAAGTATGTTTGGGGTCATTTTTCATTTGGAAGTCCCATGTGCGACCAAACTTTAACTTCCTGACTGATGTCTTGAGATGTTGCTTCAATATATCCACATAATTTTCCTGCCTCCTGATGCCATCTATTTTGTGAAGTGCACCAGTCCCTCCTGCAGCAAAGCACCCCCACAACATGATGCTGCCACCCCCGTGCTTCACGGTTGGGGTGGTGTTCTTCGGCTTGCAAGCCTCCCCCTTTTTCCTCCAAACATAACAATGGTTATTATGGTCAAACAGTTCTATTTTTGTTTCATCAGATCAGAGGACATTTTCCCAAAAGTACAATCTTTGTCCCCATGTGCAGTTGCAAACTGTAGTCTGGCTTTTTTATGCCGGTTTTGGAGCAGTGGCTTCTTCCTTGCTGAGCGGCCTTTCAGGTTATGTCGATATAGGACTCATTTTAGTGTGGATATAGATACTTTTGTACCTGTTTCCTCCAGCATCTTCACAAGGTCCTTTGCTGTTGTTCTGGGATTGATTTGAACTTTTCGCACCAAAGTACGTCCATCTCTATGAGACAGAACGCGTCTCCTTCCTGAGCGGTATGACAGCTGCGTGGTCCCATGGTGTTTATACTTGCGTACTATTGTTTGTACAGATGAACGTGGTACCTTCAGGCATTTGGAAATTGCTCCCAAGTATGAACCAGACTTGTGGAGGTCTTTTTTTTCTGAGGTCTTGGCTGATTTCTTTTGATTTCCCCATGATGTCAAGCAGAGGCACTGAGTTTGAAGGTAGGCCTTAAAATACATCCACAGGTACACCTCCAATTGACTGAAATTATGTGAATTAGCCTATCAGAAGCTTCTAAAGCAATGACATAATTTTCTGGAATTTTCCAAGCTGTTTAAAGGCACAGTCAACTTAGTGTATGTAAACTTCTGACCCACTGGAATTGTGATACAGTGAATTATAAGTGAAATAATCTCTCTGTAAACATTTGTTGGAAAAATTACTTGTGTCATGCACAAAGTAGATGTCCTAACCGACTTGCCAAAACTATAATTTGTTAACAAGAAATTTGTGGAGTGGTTGAAAAACTAGTTTTAAAGACTCCAACCTAAGTGTATGTAAACTTCCGACTTCAACTGTATGTATATATGTTTGGGAGCCACTGGTAGAGCCTACTTTTCTAAATGCATTGTGGTTCGACCAGAACACTGACATGTTGCCAAGGCAGAGATGACTGGCTGAAACCGAGACGCACGTGGACAGCAGAGGCATTCATTCTGGCCTAATGACAATCGCCAAATGTCTTTACACATGTTTTGTGTAATAGATGTCTCTTTCCCTTCACCACTGTTTGGAGGCTGGACATATGTTTCGAATGGATGAACGTGCACGGGTAGCCTAGTAAAGGAGCCCTTTGAAGTAATTGTTTGACAATCCGATGAAAACATAATGACTGGTTGTGTTTATGGCACAATAAAAAGTCATACGTTTTAAAAGTTAAATGACAAATCTTTACAACTAGGCCCATAGAGATCCTATTGAATTAATAGGGATTCTATATGTAATTCTATGATTAGGCCCATCATTTTTTTTGCTGCACGTATAGGAGGTCTGGTACCAGGAAGAAATGAATTGTAATTTCACCCCCGATAGTCCCCAGTCCTGAGCAGCAAGCGAGCTCTTATGTGGACTCTTTTAATATATATGTATAGTGATGTGCCGTAAATATTTCTCTGTTTATACGTGTATGCTTGCTTTTGCTGTATGACATGGAAAGAATTTCCTAATGAATACAATCAAGTCATCATCATCATCAACATAACCCACTCTTTGGTCCAGGCTGGACAGTGTGTAGGGTGTGCCTGCCACCTGGTGGTCTGTCGAGGGGTGTATGGTCCTACAGTCATAGTCCACGCCAGGGTCTGGGTCACTTCAGAACAATATGCACACCCAGTCACCCCTGTAGGACAGCGAGAGAGGGTCAGAGTCACATTTGTCAAACGTTCTCATCCTATCCAGGGGCTTTCAGTATTACATAAACTGTCGGTAGGGTTGTTGGTTACATATTTCATATTGTAGCTCTGTGAACATTGTCAACAATGCCAACAGAAGACAGTTTCTGTTTTACACAACAGTATTCTAGACATTCATTAAATTGTATCCACACATGTAACATTTGCGGGATGTAAAGCTCTAATTGAATTTTTTTTTAGATATCATTATAAAATGTTTATAAACACCAGAAAATAGGATCTCAATACGTACAGTGGGAAGTTTAGGAGGGGTGGTACATGGCAGGAGAGGTGGTAGACCTTAGGGCAGCCATCACAGCACAGCAAGTCGCCCCCATTCAAATACACTGCGCAGAAATCCTCACTCTCCATCCCTGTTGCCCCATGCTCCTTCTCAGGCTGCTCATTGGACACCACATAACACCCCTCAATGTCCTCCCCATCTTCAGGTTCTCAATCAAATTCCAATTTTGTTTCTGATTCTGACTTTGGATCCAACTCTATTGACGGATTCAGTTCTGACTTTGGTTCTGGCTCCAGGTCTGATTATATTTACAGTGAATCTGAATCAGATCCAGATTTCAGACCTGGATCCCATACAGACTCAGACTAACTCTGATTCAGGTTCAGATTCAGACTCCATGTCCAGTACTAGATACTGTATAAAGTCAAATGTATAGAATTGGAAAATAAATGCATTACTCTATACAGAACTGGGACAGATCAGCTTTGTTGATGGGCATGGAGGTAAGCCATTTCAAACTAAATCCCAGGCAATTAACAGGGTAATGTGTATCCTCTCTATCCCAGTTTGATTTGAGGTGGCCGAATCGTAACTTGAGAAACATCTATTAATTTAACAAAAAACTCATGCAACTCTTTCATTGATATCAAAAGTACTAATGTATTTGTTTTAAAGCTTAATGTATGTTACACTATCGAAACATAAGAAAATATGTGGGGAACCAGGTGGATCTGTACCATAGAGGTAGATAGACGGCCCTTCCTTTTGCTATAATGACTTCTGTGACGGCATGGGTAGTGCCATTGAGGGCTATCTACATTTTTAAGAAGTCCTTATTTTTCAACTTCTATGAGTTTATTGGCAGTCGGTAAACAAACTGAAAGGGTGAATACTGGCATCTGGAGTGTGCTGTCAGAACAGGCATAAAATCAAGGTTGGTGATTTACTACCACATGCAGTGATGGAATGTTCATTAACCCATTGGATGTCCCAAAATGCTTCAAAATTGTGAAAATCCTCAATGGCGCTGCCCATGGTAAAGCAGGCTTTGGCCTGGTCTGTACCTGTTGGAAATGTGAAAAGCTTTATTGAAAGTTCATTATCCAGGTGTTATAAATACATAATACATGCATTATAAATATTATAATTGTAATATTATATTATAAATACAATTCAATCTGTACTTCAATGCACATATGGTGTGCATTATAAAAAAGAGGAAGAAAGATGAGGTGGGGAGAGAGGTGTTGAAGACAGAAAAGAAAAGAGGTAAAACAGAGGAGCAGGGAAGACCGCATATGATTAATGAATTACAGTGCTACCCTAATATTCTCTCAGTTCATCACAATTACATAGTGTCTCTAGCGGTGTCTCCTAACCAGCCTTGGGCTCCCAGTTGGCCCGAAGGTTATTTTAACAGCAGGTGGGGTGGCGATGACGGGACTGGCTTCCTCTCTCACATCAAAACATACCTGCAGATGAGAGAGATGGAGAGAGAGAGCATGATTAAGCTTTGTTTTTTTTATTCTAACACGGTCAGTCATCATAATCATCAGGAGGTGAAATGCAAAACTGACCTTGGATCATTAACACTGCTCTATCTGTATTTCAATGCAAAGCATCTCTTTAATAATACTTCCTGTTGACCCGACCAAGTGACCTCTCACCTATGATCATGCTGTTCCCTCTGTGTCAGCCAGTTCAGATGCGGGAGGGGTTCACCAACACAGCTGATATAACCTAGAGGATTTAGTTAAGAAGGGGGATGAAGTGAAGGAGAGAGTCTGTTATTGAGAAAATAAGCTAGTTAACGAGACTGTGTTCAACAGGAATCTGTGTGTGTGTAGTGTCACCTGGTGTCCATACTAAGTGGCTACAAAGTACTTTATGCTGAAAAACAGACATGAGGACAAACAATACAAGATAATGTCATTATTAGACTTTTACATTACCAGATCACAAATGAGTACATAAATACCACTTGAAGCTTGATGATGACTTTATCATTTTAATCAGTTGTGTAGTGCTAAGGCAACAGCTGGGGAGGTGTCAGGTTCGCCTCTGTTCTTAAAGGGTGATTATTCCAACTATCTGTGAAATGCTGCAGATCTGCCTGCAGACGAGGTAGGAACACATATCCCACACAGAAGAGGTGGATAGAATTTGACAGGTCAAGGTAGCCTTCTTCCTCCAAACTGTGCAGCAAGTTGGATTACTGACATGTCACGTTAACCACAAACATCTCTCCATAAGCGTTTGTTATTGCAAGGCTAACCCCCAGGGAAATCATGACTTGGCAGAAACAGGGGCTTGATAGTCCAGTGAAAATGGCTGAGTGTTGATGTGGTGTAAATCTGAAAATTAGCAGCTGACATCTTAAGGGTTTTTTAATTAATGCATGTGAGACAGGTTCCATGTACAACAAGACAGGCAGAAAGGAGGAGAGAAAAAGAACACCGGACACTTTTGCCAGAAATAAAGCTTCCACGGCCTGTTCCTCGGACAGTGAACATACATCTGGCAATATCTACATTTTTGACCCCTTGATCAGCTCGCACTCCGAACGTATAGAAAATAGCTTATTTTTTGTAGATATGAAAACAATAACTGAGAAATGACCGTTCTCCAGAAGCCTTCGCTGCTCCCGAGGGGCGTCGCTCATGTGTATGTTGGCAGTGGCATTGTCGTGGTATGCCTGCAGCTGTACGTTGTTTGGGACCCCGGCCATTTGGTAAGGCTGATATGTGTTAATTTGTGCATTGTCTATAAGATGTGCCTGCTGTATGCCTACAATGGTCCAAGCCATCATGTGACTATTTAAGTGTGATTGGTCTATGTGAGTGATGGTACTACTCTTTGCTGGGGTTGGTGATAATGCTGGTGCATTTTCACAGGGGCCACAAACCTGCAGGTAGGATTGTTAGTTGTATGATGGGAATGGTGTTTGTTGGTGCACTTTTTGCACAACCACCTCTTCTTGCAGAGGGCACACACACTCTGGACTTGACATCACAGTCTGCACAGCACGGCAAAAGTAATAGTAAATTCACTCAGTGTAAAATTGATTCTTGTGAAATCCATAACTCACATGCACCTCCTGTAGATGGAAATGTAGTAGGCTGCATGTGGCTTACCGTAGAATGACATATTAGAACTTACATTTAATAAGATCTCTGTGTGGCTTACACTGTTGAACTGCTTGTGATGTAATACGACTGAGAACAACATCACAATAAGATAAATATGCTATACTGTATGTTCATCTTAAACAATACAGGGAAGTAGGCTACAACATCACATAACGGAGCCTTAATATGAAGCCATCATCTGAGACGGGCTACTACTCCTATAGTCCCCTCATCAAAACATATTAGTAACATGTCCAAAAAGCAACCTCTTTAAAATGCATTACAGAGAAAATCACTCACGTGTTCCATCAAAGATAAATAGAACCCGTGGGTTCAGTGGTGCCTGGAGAAGTAGACATACTCTAATTTTGCCAAAAATGTCCTTAACAGCCCACCCGGCAAAGGAAGGCGCCCTGTGTAAAACAAATCTATAAGAAACAGTGACACGTAATCTGAAGGACCTAAAATGATGAATCCTATATTGGTATTACACAGTCAGGCCAACCCAATATGTACTGTGCAAGTAGGCTAATAGTAGGCCTACTACTGAAAAAAGATAAATGAGGCTGTCAACAGAGTCAGAATTTCACCGGTTTCAGATTTATTTATTTTTTATTCAGGTTTTTGCTCTCAAAGTCGCACTTTATTATAAGTCCACAACCATGTTTAAACCACATCAGGTGACCACTTTTGAGGTCTGAAAAAAATCTAAGACATTTAGATTTTTGAGTGTAGTTACCCTTTAATTCAAGTCTGCAAGCACCAACACTGTTGTTTGGTTAGCTGTCTTTCTGTAGTGCACATGAGATGGCGTTCGCAAAACAAATGGCCACTGGATTGATGCAAATAATCATGATATAATTCTGCCAGGTAGAATTTGACTCAATCATGGACACTCTTACTGAAAGTGGTGGCTTCTTCACGTGATGTATTGCTGCCATGTTATGTTGTTGTCTTCGGTTTCTGTTTATGCAGTGTCGTGATGTGTATTTTGTCCTATATTTTTTATCCCAGCCCACGTCCCCACAGGAGGCCTTTTGGCAGGCAGTCATTGTAAATAAGAATGTGTTCTTAACTGACTTGCCTAGTTAAATAAATAAAAAATGTAAAAGTTAGTCGTAGGCTACTTTGTAGCTAGTTAACATTTAATTGAAGGTTTTTGGGAAAGCCTTTCCGGAAGTTTAGGCCTATCATTAGCATCGCTATATTTTTCCTGTTCCTTAATTGTTTGAAACCTTGACGTTTTACTTCATATGAGGCAACAGGTAAGACATGTATTTAACTTGCTTCAAAGTCCAACCATAGAAATGTTGAGGGAAATATTTTATAAACAGTTCCTCTTATGCGCTCTCCTTTTCTATTGGTTTTCAAATCAAATTGTCTAGCAGCCAAAGAGATTATCATAGTCATATTAGTAACCCATGATGATTGCATCTCCCCTCTCTAACGTTCTAACGGATATGTTCATCTCTGTTAATGAAACAGCTCACGTGAATTGCGCATTTTAAAATGTTGTTTTCCCGCAAATAGAATGTTGGAACATTTGCTCTTGCGCACATTGCTGCGCTTGAATTGTGAATAAATGATATTTTATCAACATTTTAAGCTAAACATTCTGATCTGTTCCATCACCCTTATTAATTGATACAGCATATACCTCCACTACACTACTTTGAAACACATCTATGGGGATTAAGAGGTGAGTATACACAATGCCTAGGCTACTGAAAAGAACGTGAGTATACCCTGCACTACACCACTGAGTTGGTTCTTCTTCAATGAAAAAATAACTTGGGTTGAATTTGGTGGTCGTCTTCTTCTATGATTACATGGCGGTCCGCAAACAACCGTTTAAGTGCATGCCGCCACCTACTATGCTGGAAAATACGATAAATCATGAGCTGCCCAATTCTGTACAGTACTACCATGAACATAAATTAACTTGGTGTTACTCCAAGTGAGATATTTGCTACAGTCTCTCTCTCTCTCTCTCTCTCTCTCTCTGCTACACGTGTGACATAAACAGATCATAGAGGAAATACCCCATGAAATATTTCTGATTAATTAGAAATTACAGACTGCCTATTGACTTTTAATTTCACTTCAGTTTGATGCAGGCCTACAAAGGTTAATCATTTGGTTTTGGTTGGGGGAAAACAGAATTCTCATTCTAATTCAGGAATTAATGTCACTGTTTCATTAACGAGGTCAAATGATCTATGTTTATTCTGTATTCCTCTTGGTGTCCGTCTGATGTCGCTGTTGGTTTCTATGAAAGTTGTCGGAACGTAAATCTCGTACAAAACCGTGAGATTTCAGATTCCCATTCCTCTTTCACCTCTCCTCCAAGATGGTAAGTGTCGTCGTGTATACTGCTGCTGTAAAATTAGGTTTAAATCTATGTCCATCCTGTGTTGTACGAGTAGAAAAATCACAAGTTTGTTTAGTTGTCTTATATGTTATAGACATTGTCCCTATCCATTGTCATTATTAAGGAGAATACGTTAGAAAAATGTTGTAAACCGGCGAGCTCTCCCGAATGTTAGATACAGGCCTTTGCTTGGTAGCGACCCACGTTTACTGACAATGTTACAATTTCGTAAATTCTTAATTCTGTCACGAAACTCAAGTGAACAGTTCTTATAAAATATTTTATATAGAAATACTTGCAACATTAGCCATTATGACCACATCTATGTTGTGGTAGTTTAGTTTACTAGCTAATCTATTAGTCGCTAACGTTACCTGCCATAAGTAGGGTAGCTTGAAGCGAAGTTGAACCTCGAGCGTATGTGTTCTATTTCTCGTTCTTGCCCGGTCATGAAGTATTCTGTTTGGTTGTTGACATGGTTAAATGTCTCCTACATGTTGTCCATTCAGGATATTTATTTTGTTATCCTAAAGTAAATGTATGTCTTGCAGCCTACCAAGAAGACCAAGACCAGGAAGCTCCGAGGGCACGTCAGCCACGGACATGGTCGTATCGGTGAGTTGAGCATGGTCAACATTGGTGATACTTGTGGATAGTAATGGTAGCTATTGCAAAACGTGTGAATACTGTTTCTCTCATCCTAGGCAAACACAGGAAGCATCCTGGAGGTCGTGGTAATGCCGGTGGCATGCATCACCACAGAATTAACTTCGACAAATAGTGAGTAGAGTACTTTTCCACTTTTCTTTTTAGTAAGAAACGATTTAACATTCATTGTGAACCTTTACTGTAGGTGTACACTGCATTGTTTGGTGGCTTGAGTAGTAAGAAAACATTATAAATGTTGTGTTTTTTAAGAGGGAGTGATCCTCAGCATAGTGCGTGACGCTATCAGAGACTCAGAGTCTCATCTTGACAAACACCATTGTCTTGGTGTGCTAGAGTTCTCTAAGAGTGAAGACTGGTCCTATTCACCGACTGGCCCCTCTCATAGGCTAGTCACCCACATGGGCAGTTACAAGTGTTGATAGTTTTGTCAACACATCTATATTAGTCATGTTTTAAAAAATGCTCACTTTACTGAAGGCTGTAGGATGAAATAATTCCTTGTCGCGTTCATTTTGTGCAACAGGTTGCCCTGTCATGCTGTGAAGTTACTATTGACAACACATACAAAGTCCTGTTTTTGTTGATGGGTTTTGCTTTCTGGAGGATTTTCAATCCCACCACTTCTGATGTCATCTATTGATTACATTGTCATGAGTGTTAAGACTGCGCTTCAACTTCATCACCAGTAAGAATTTGGTGTGATACAATATGTTTGACATGTCTGGTCTCTGTGCTTCCACAGCCACCCTGGGTACTTTGGTAAGGTGGGCATGAGACACTACCATCTCAAGAGGAACACCGTGCACTGCCCCACTGTCAACCTGGACAAACTGTGGACGCTCGTGAGCGAGCAGACCAGGCTCAACTACGCCAAGAAGCCCGAAGGCCCTGCACCCATCATTGATGCCGTGCGCGCTGTAAGTGTCTTCCCCAGAGCACCATATGTCTGGTCCCAGGCGACGGTGCTGGTTCATACATATATTCTCCCTTAAGTGTTATGGTTTTTGAAGGTAGATTTGGATTTATTTGAGGAACAATTTGACTTTCCTCCAGTTATAGCAATATTATGGCATTTTTTGAATATGACCAGTCTACTCTACAGGCCTTTTATTTAGCCCTGTGCTAACACACCTGGTTCAGGTAATCATTCCCCTGGTTAGTGGCTTATAAATAGCTTTGTGTTAGGTAAGCCACATGGAGTGGTGCTGTCAGAGACTCAGAGTCACATCTTGACAAACACCGTTGTTTTGGTGTGCTAGAGTTCTCTAAGAGTGAAGACTGTTCCTATTCACCGGCTGGCCCTGTAATAGGTCAATCGGCCACATGGACAGTTACAAGTGTTATACATTGTTGCCAGGACTGTTCTAGAGCCATGTTTGAGCAGGAGCTCTTGGCCTTTACACTCTGTCATGCAGAATTATCTAACTTTGGGCTGTGGAGAACTTGCTTGTGTACTAGCTGGCCATTCAAACTAAACTGATGTAATGAAATCCCTAATTAGAGGCTTGCACAAATGACGGCCTGCTGCGGTTGTTGAATAACATGGACTTCTTGACCAGTAGCTCCAGGGTGTCAATGGTTTAGACTTAAAAATCAAGTTTGTTGTAGCCATGCTGACCTCTGGCACTGAATCTTAGACTGGCATTGGTGTGAAAGGAGCTGCTGTGAGGGTTTATCAAGTGGATATAGCCGGTAGCTAGTAGTTCGAGATGGCCATGCATGTCTTTAAGGTCTGAGGTCTGTATACTTGTGTAACTGGATCTGCTGCCTATTGTTTTGGAATCATTCATTTAGCAGATGCAGCATTTAGGGCCATGTACTTAATAGGACTGACTTTGTGGGAAGGTGGGCGACTCAATGAGATGTCTAACTTTTTGTGTAGATGTGTTAAGCAATGTTGGTTCTGTCTCCACAGGGCTACTTCAAAGTGCTGGGCAAAGGCAAGCTGCCCAAGCAGCCTGTGATCGTCAAGGCAAAGTTCTTCAGTCGACGGGCAGAGGAGAAGATCAAGGCAGTGGGAGGAGCCTGCGTGCTGATGGCATAAGCTCCTGTCAATGTTTTTTGCAAGAATAAACTGTATAAATTGGATTGGCTTTGTCTTGTGGTCTGTTGAAGATGTAAATGTTGTCTGAAGCTTATCTCACACATTGTTGGGTAATAGTTGTTGCGCAAGGAACTGAGAATGTATTGATTTGCTGCATAGAATGCCTTTGCCATTGGTCACTAACCCTGTTCCTGGTAGCTACAGGGTGTGCGGACTTGTTCCAACTCAACATGTACACATCTGTCTAGGCTAATTAAGGTGTTAGAGCAGTGGTTCTCAATTGGTTTTGCCTCGGGACCCAAGTTAATTTAACAATGTCTGTCACCCAATATTTGCAGCACATTTTTTTTATGCCTAAATGCAAGCTGGAAAAATATTTTTACTGCTATATTGATAGTAACTAGCAGTTATCTTGAATGTTAAACTCACTGGTTTGGGACTACAAATCTGCTGAATAGTGCTAATAGCTCTATTAAACGCAGGGAAATTGAGAGATCGAGTTATTAAATTATACGTAGTCTTGGTTTTAAATTCAGATGTATTTTTTTATTACATTTATACTCACACTGTGACACACCAGTTGGGAATCGCTGTGTTTGAGATATTGCTGCCTGGACAGATTCACTGATCTACAAATTGCCTTGATTACATTAACTCTAGATAATTGGATGAATGGGGTGTCAGTGGTTGGCTGGGTCAACCTGTACCCAAATGGTTTTGCAAGACCAGGGTTTGAGTACTGCTGAGTCAAATATGTATTTTATTTAACCTTTTATCTAGGCAAGACAGTAGAGAACCATTTCTTATTTACAATGATGGCCAAACCTGGATGACGCTGGGCCAATTGTGCACCGCCCTATGGGACTCCCAATCACGACCGGTTGTAATACAGCCTGGATTCAAACCAGGGTGTCTAGTGGCGCCTCACTGAGATGCAGTGCCTTAGACTGCTGTGTCACTCATTTGGCAGTTATTTTGATCTCTAGAATTGTCTGCTATAAGTTGGCAAACCTATGTCGTTTTGGTATTTGATATCTTTGTGAAAGTGGTCTGTTACATAAGTATATTAAAACAACCTAAGAGAGAACATTCTTGAAACTAGACATTATTACATCCAGCATTCTAACCATTTCACAGCACATCAATTGAACAATGCCCATTTTTAAATAATGTTCAATATTTGACCATTTATTTGAAATATCGTGACACTTGCCATAATACAGGACTAATTTGCTGAGAGAATGAGCTGGTTTGAGCCAATCCAGATAAGGGCGGTGTCCTAGACCGGAAATGTGACGACGTAATCTTTACGGCAAGTTTAGTGCGCGCAAAAGTAACCAAAACAGGCGCAAGTGTTTGGGTAAGTAACTTTACGTGAATAAATTGTTTGTCTCGTCCACACAAATTCATACGATAGGATGTAATGAATTAATGTTAAACATTATATTCTCGAATTTCTAGGGATCTAATCGAGTGCTCACTGCACGTTGCATAGCTGCTCGTGCTCTGTCATATGTATGATACGCACCCACATAACTACAACGCACTACAAACCAAGGGAGGTTGTGACGTCAGCGTTGTGTTACGTTAACAGTACGCTACAATGTTACTCCTTGTCATGAAAGGGTCGTTTGTCGGTGTCTCGGGTACGGCAGAGATTTGAGATTTTCGCATGGCAACTCAAGCCTGGCAGCTGGAGTCATCCCTGCGCCGCTCCGCCAGACTCGGCCTGGAAGTACTGGAGCGAGCGTCGAGACAGAGCGTAGACTGGACGAGTGTGAGTCCGTCTCCCAATACAACACCAACGGATGGCAGCGCCGGGAGTGAGGTAGGCCTACGTGTAATTGTTTTTATGTCTTCTCTCAGAATTCTATGAACTATATGGACTATTGAGTATTTTTGTAAACTTCTATGTGTCTTTATCATATCATCCCCAACTGTCCATATTATAGGTTCTGGGAAACTCAGCACACACAAGCATGGATGATGCTTTTGAGACCATAGTGGAATTCATGGCTCAGACAACATATCAATGCAAGGTATTGTATGTGCTCCAACCCAATCCTATTGCCCTTATTTGGTGCACGCATTTGTGAATGCTGGGTGAATTTTTGTTTGTATTACAGAACTTTTACACATCAGAGACTGAGCCTATGGAAACTGAGAGAATCCATGTGTGCAGATACCATTCTCAATCTCACCAATGCACAGGGACCTCACTGCAGATCAGGAAACATGTAAGGCAAAGTTACAGCCTCCTAAGGGCAGCAACCTGTCATTGTACATTTAGAAGTTTAGGACAGATCCCATACATTCAAATGGTGAAAGTCAACACAAACATTCCATTTGAAATGGCTTTACTTGTCATAGTCGTGTGTTTGAGATACTAAGGTATGCGTTTCTCCAGGCACGGTCATCACCTGAGGATTTCCACATTGAGGTGTCTCCAGGTACCTATGCGATTACCGCGGGAACGCAGGACTCACAGCAACAGACCCGGCTAGTACGCATTAATGCAGGAGAGAGTATGAACCTCACCTTTCACCTCTAACCCCTAACCAATCCCCTTTGACTGTTCTGCTACCAATAACAAAACTGTCCAATCGGAACGTTTACATATGTATTTTCAAGTGAGTCTTGTCTTCTGGATGAATTTGACGCTTTAGAGCGGCAGTTATACATTTATTAATTTGCTGCTAAATGAGAAGCCATATTTTGATGATCTGATGAGGATTAAATTGTTTATATTAAATTATTTATGTCAAATGTCTGCCTAAATGCATCACGTAAAGCACTAATTATGTATTTTTTACCATATTAGCATAATAAAGTATATTTTATATCATGGTAATTTGTTTTTGGCACAGTTTTTCTTGTCAACTCAAGCAAATGTTTAAAAGCCCACCTCAGAGGAAGTTGTTGCACCTATTTCGAGTAATTCCTGTCCTAAAGCGTACATTCTTGTTTAGGTTCCACCTAGAAGACTGGCGCAGGCTGCTAATACTTATTCAGGAATTGGGGATGGGATTGTAGTGATTTCCATGTGTAGCAGAGAAATATCAACAAATGGGGCACTGACTGACAGCTGTCAGTGTAACTAGCTAGCATGCTAACCTTAGCCAGCTCATGAAAGTTATGTGCGCACCATTTCAGTTGTGAAAGGCAGACTAGCTCAATAAGTGAAATGTATCGATTATGGTAATTTGCTGTTAAAAGGGGAGGTGCAGTTTTCACATTTTAATTTGCTCCATGGCAAAGCGGTCAAGTGTAGGGTCGTCACTAGTTGCCACAGCCATAAACCCTGTCTATTTCTACATTTTGTTTTTTGTAAATCAGATTTTAAACTGAATTCTCATATTAACCTTAACCATACTGCTAACCTTAGCCTAACCATAACCTTAAAGAACAAAAAGCTCATTTTTGTTTTCATGAATTTGTACGATGTAGCCAATTTTGACTTTATCTAGTGGAAAACCAAGTGTAGGCTACAAAGAAAAGCTGTTTGGCTCTCAGACAAGTCGTGAATAGGAAACTTTGCAGCAGGTGTTTCTGATTAATAGATATTGCCATGCTGGTGGGTGGTAATGTTTAATTAAAACCCAGCCCTGAAATGAAACGTAGGCTGGAAGTAATTTGCACGTCATCTCCATAGGAAAAGACACGTAAGACTCACGGAAACATCTGAAGTCACACGTTTGGATCTGGCACTTCAAGCCCAAATATATCATACTTTGACTAAAACTATGACTTAGTGACTTACACTGTTGCGCAACATCATGGGTAAGCTCTGCCCATTGTCTTTCAGCTCAAAAATGTGTATTTCTACTGGTGTGGGTGTTTTTAAGACCCCACAAGATTCATCTTCAATAGTCAAAACCATCATGTATAAACACCTGTGATCGTGTTGCCAGCGGTTAACTGTAGTCTCGTTTTTGGACGAGGTTTGGAGTCTGTCAGGCCAAACACATCCCTGATGGTCACCCTCCTCTCACAGCCAGGAAGTGGCTGAAACATGGAGCTGTGATTGGGTGAGCCACTGATCTCGACGTCAGGGTAGCTGATTTTCATAGACTGGAATTTTCCCCTTGGTACCTTCTCTGAAAAATCAACAGACATTGGATCATATGTATGGTGTAAACATGCATGTTTTTCTTTTGGTTTGTTTAATCATCAGTTTTACGTTACTCTGCTTTTCCAATATAGTGTTATTTTCAACATGCTCAGTAGCAGGATGTGCATAAAGAATCACTCAATTTTAGCTGAGTATATTCAATACCTGGTTGTCTGTGCTGTGGCTCTGGATGGCTTCTCCTCCAGTACCTCCAGTCAGGTCGGCCGTGTTCTGTCCCCAGCGTGTCCAGGGGAGAGGGCTCTGTGCTAGCCAATGGGCTGACAGACTTTTCCCCTATGGCCCCTGCTTCCTCATCACCCGACAGGGATGAAGAGGACGAAGATGATGTCTCAGGTTCGACCTCTTTAGTTTCCTTGAGCTCACCCAACTGGAGGTCCACCTTCTTCTCTAGCTCTGCCCTGTCTTGCCGCTTTTTCCTCTCTAGCCCCTCCCTCTCTCTCAGGCCATGCACATGAGTAGGCGGAACTCTTAGTGGCCACCATGGCTGCATGATTGGACAATGGCATGGTCCACCTGCTGATGGACAGCACTGTGTTCCAGTGCAGTACAGATAGGGAGGCCACATGGTGCTGTGGACGTGGAGCAAATTGTCATTGCAGCATGGCGGCAGAGGAATTCGCTGGAGCTCCCTGACGATCCGTTCATGCTGAGAAGCCGGGATCCACACAGCTAGATCCCTAGGCACCTGCATCAGCCTACCATTCCACTGCAGCACCTGGAGCCCCTTCCCACTCTCTACTGCAAGGGCAAATTTAGACCTCAGCTTAGAGTGCAACGTATAATATAGTGCCACACACTGGTCTTCTGTGCAGCCCCTAATTTGAGCATTACTGATATGAAAGGGGTGAAACATCTGTCATAATTCTCATATCCAGAGTCATGACTCTTTCACAGTGGGAGACAATGTAATAGTCAACCCTTCTGATCAACCGCACCTTACCTGTCACTGAATCTCGTGTCTCCATTCCGGAGACCACTCTCCCCGGACCGTATCTCCTCAGGTCAGGTTCCCACGGGGACAACACTGCATCCCCAGGGACCAGACAGTGTGTGTGGGCCTGAGTGTGGTTCAGCATGTCTGGAGAGCAGACTAACTGCTGTTGCTGGGACATCCTCATAGCGCGACCGTCTCCCCCTTCGGGTCTCCTCGTCCCCGGCCTGTCAAACTCAACCACGTACACTCCTCTTCGACCCTGGGGGACAGAAGAAAATACATTTTTGCTCACGGCATGGCATCGGGAGGCAAGGAACCAAGCTCAATGGAGCATTGACACATCATTACAGTATATTCACTGGTAGGCTAAAGTTAGCAACCCAACATCTTACATAAGCCTCTAATGGTGTTTGGTGCTTTCATTTTTGAATGATATTGTGCTTAGGCGATATGATAATATATTCAATATCCTTTAAAAGATGACATGCATGAAGGGATGTATGCTTGTTACCTGGACTAGCTGCGTTACAGTGCCCAAGTAGTAAAGGCCATCCAGCTCCCTCCTGGCCAACACACGGCAGCCTGGGAGAAACTCTGTGCTGCGTAGGGACAGGGCCCTCCCTGACAACACACAGCTACTAACTGGACAGAAGGGATTACCAAGCATACACCTGCA
Organism: Salvelinus namaycush; assembly: GCF_016432855.1. NCBI lineage: Eukaryota > Metazoa > Chordata > Actinopteri > Salmoniformes > Salmonidae > Salvelinus > Salvelinus namaycush. Next base: position 13,344,718 of record NC_052327.1, read on the forward strand.
GCACAACCACAATAAATATATATGTTTTTTACCTCAGTGGGAACCAGACTGCATAGATGTAGCCAATAACATGTCTACACACATCCTGTACGTAAATGCTTAGATACTATACATAAATCCTGTCCATAAATGCTTAGATACTGTACACACAATAGACAAATTGTCCAGAAATGCTTGATTATTTTGTGGTTATAGCAGTGGTTTACTAGCCTGGGTACCAGCCTGTTTAGCTAATATTCAACTCCTTGTACTCTGTGTGATGTGCCAAAGTGTGTTGAGCATGATGAGTGGAATGTTAGCTACACAGACTGGTATCCAGGCTAGTGGTGTATAATCCCAGTGTATACAGTGCATTCTGTATGTAGCTGTTTAACATTTGGTAATCCAGGAGACCAACCTGAGAGGAGATAAGGGCAGTAAAGGCTGCAGTGGAACAACAGAGGGGGACTGACTGCAGGACTTCACTGGAGAACAGGTCGGCACTGAGGGCTGGCTCTCAGCAGTGTACAATGGAATCACCTGGAAGGACACACCCAAGACTTTAATCATAACTCTCCCTATTCAATGTTTTTTCTTTTTGTGACTTAAACTTAGAGATTTGGGAATTCACATTCCTTGTTAAATTCAAGCCTTTTTCTGGACCAGCTCACCAGTTTGTTATAGATGTAATAGTTGCTAATGTGTTAAAAAAATAAATATCCGACTCTACAGATTTGTGACCGGCCACAAACAACAGGTACGCTACCAAGACAGCCTCTAAGACTGGCAGGAACTGGTGGGAGGTGTGTGCTCAAGGAACTCTTCTGGGCCCTCTCATCTTCCTATCAGTCATTGACAGCACAGCCCGGGATGTCAACAGTAGGTGGAAAAACACTATGTGGCCCAAAAGTATGTGGACACCCCTTCAAACTGACAGGTGTATAAAATCGAGCACACCGCCATGCAATCTCCATAGACAAACACTGCCAGTAGAATGGCCCGTACTGAAGAGCTCAGTGATTTTCAACATGGCACCGTCATAGGATGCCACCTTTGCAACAAGTCACTTCATCAAATTTCTTCCCTCCTCAAGATGCTCCGGTCAACTGTAAGTGCTGTTATTGTGAAGTGAAAACGTCTAGGAGCAACAGCGGATCAGCCGCGAAGTGGTAAGCCACACGAGCTCAGAACGGTACCGCCGAGTGCTGAAGCGCGTAAAAATAGTCATTCCTCAGTTGCAACACACTACCGAGTTCCAAACTACCTCTGGAAGCAACCTCAGCACAAGAACTGTTCGTCGGAAGCTTCATGAAATGGGTTTCCGGGCCTCCTGAGTGGTGCAGTGGTATAAGGCACTGCATCGCAGTTACTTGCTGTGCCACTAGAGATCCTGGTTCGAGTACAGGCTCTGTCCCAGACGGCTGCGACCGGGAGACCCATGGGGCGGCGCACAATTGGCCCAGCGTCGTCCGGGTTAGGGGAGGGTTTTTCCAGCAGGGATGTCCTTGTCCCATCGCGCTCTAGCGACTCCTGTGGCGGGCCGGGCGCATGCACGCTGACACGGTAGCCAGGTGTACAGTGTTTCCTCCGACACATTGGTGTGGCTGGTGTCTGGGTTAAGCGGGCATTGTGTCAAGAAGCAGTGTGGCTTGGTTGGGTCGTGTTTCGGAGGACGCATGGCTCTCGACCTTCGCCTCTCTCTCTCTCTCTCTCGAGTCCGTACCGGAGTTGCAGCGATGAGACAAGACTAACTACCAATTGGATACCACGAAATTGGGGAGAAAAAGGGGTAAAAGTATTTTTTTTAAAGGGTTTCCGTGGGCAAGCAGCCTCACACAAGCCTAAGATCACCATGCACAATGCCAAGCATTGGCTGGAGTGGTGTAAAGCTCGCCGCCATTGGACTCTAGAGCAGTGGACACGCGTTCTCTGAAGTGATGAATCACACCTCACTATCTGGCACAAAGCAAGGTCCATGCAGAAATGTTTTGTCGAGATCGGCGTGGAAGAACTTGACTGGCCTGCACAGAGCCCTGACCTCAACCCCATCTGCGAGCCACGCCAACTGCGAGCCACGCCTAATCGCACAACATCAGTGCCCGACCTCACTAATGCTCTTGTGGCTGAGTGGAAGCAAGTCCCCCGCAGCAATGTTCCAACATCTTGTGGATTGCCTTCCCAGAAGAGTGGAGGCTGTTATAGCAGCAAAGGGGGGACCAACTCCGTACTAATGCCCATGATTTTGGAATGAAATGTTCGACAAGCAGGTGTCCACATACCTTTGGTCATGTATTGTATGTTGATGATCTAAATCTGAGCCACACCATGTACAACAGGAAACATCAGCACACCACAGCAGACTCTTAACAACTTCAACACATGGGTTCAAGCAAGCAGAATGTCACTGAACCCTGTCAAGTGCAAGGTCCTATCAATAACCTTCACAAGAAATCCACCCAGTCCCGTGCCCTTTCTGGATTGAGGGCCAGAATCTCAAAGTGCTGTTAAGACTTTACGGGTAATAGCACAGAAGGACTTATAACGGGGCGTGCAGGTTAGCTACTATGGTTACCAAGAGCAATAAAAAAATGTTTTCTCCTTCCGCCTCAAAAAGGTTCCATGTGTTACAAGAAGACCTTGTGAGCATTTACACTGGCTACAGTACATATGCCCCACTCTGGAGTATGCCGCTCCTGCTTGGCACAGCTCACTGACCCAGGCCCAGTCTGATAACCTGGAGCATATTCAGAAGAGCGCATGCCACACCATCCTGCACTTCTGACCCTGTCCCTACTCCGGCTTAATTAGAGAAGGACACCGACTTCGCTGTCAGCCTCCTAAAATCTCAATTCAGAGACTGGCTACCCCCTGACCGAAACACAGTGACAGGCAGGAACACCCGCAGCCAAAACCAACTGACTATACCAGAGACTAGAACTGAACAGTACAATGGGGTCACCAATCCCATATTTCTGCTCATTAATGAATGAGTCGCTTTCAGACCGCAGGACATTTATTATTTAAAAAAAATTAACTAGTATTTTATTTATTTATTTGCTCTTATCCATTCATATTTTGTATGCTCATGGATTTCAGTGTGTGTTGACTGCTATATGAGTGTAATAATAACGAACTTGGCTACTGTCTGAAATCACACTGACACAATGAAATCTGGTGGAGGTGACCTTCCTTCTACTAACCCCGACAATGATTAATTAATCAAGTAAGTGCTCAATGATGAGCAGTGGACACTCAAATTCATTAAGACTCAATCAGTGTAAATGAATCACCAACTCTCATGGTCCCCCACCTGCTCTACTTCCCCATCCATCCCGACAGGGAGAACATAACAGTTCCCTCTTGTGGCGTGAGTCAGACACTGCATGAAGTCCTGAGTCCTGCCGTCCAGAGAGCTGCTGCTGCTGGGGTTAGATAGCGACAGGTGGAACACATGGACTGGCCTCTCCCCTGCCATGGTTGACAGGGCCCGGAGGAGTTCCTCTGGGTGGTCAGGGAGACCGGTGGTGACCAGGTGGACGGCATGGCAGGCTGGGTCGCTGAAGGCTGTACTCAGGGCAGCCAGGAGGTCCCTACCTGGGCTGGAGCTGAGGGAGTGAATCCAGGATAGAGCCTCGTAGACAGTGTCTGGAGCACAGGGCACCATGTGCTCAGACCAACGGGTTACCTAGGGTTGGGCAACATGGGACAACAATGTTAAAACCCAGGAAGGAATGTATAAGGTGTTCATAATGCATCAAAATGCTGAGCAAAATGTGACAAACCGTTAGCCATACGCCAGGGTTGGGAAAAAGGCATTTTACTACAACTAGGTACTGAACCACTGCATTATCTTCCCGAAACACACTCCTCACATGTAAAACACTCACATAGGCATATTAGTCACCATTAGCCGGCCTCCGCCCAGTACCCTGCCCTGAACTTAGTCACTGTCACTAGCCGGCAACCACCTGGTACTCTACCCTGCATCTTAGAGACTGCTGCCCTATGTACAGTTGAAGTCGGAAGTTTACATACACTTAGGTTGGAGTCACTAAAACTCGTTTTTAACCACTCCACAAATTTCTTGTTAACAAACTATAGTTTTGGCAAGTCAGTTAGAACATCTACTTTGTACATGACACAAGTAACTTTTCCAACCATTGTTTACGGACAGATTATTTCACTTATAATTCACTGTATCACAATTCCAGTGGGTCAGAAGTTAACATACACTAAGTTGACTGTGCATTTAAACAGCTTGGAAAATTCCAGAATATGATGTCATGGCTTTAGAAGCTTCTGATAGGCTAATTGACATCATTTGAGTCAATTGGAGGTGTACCTGTGGATGTATTTCAAGGCCTACCTTCAAACTCAGTGCCTCTTTGCTTGACGTCATGGGAAAATCAAAAGAAATAAGCCAAGACCTCAGAAAACAATTGTAGACCACAAGTCTGATTCATCCTTGGGAGTAATTTCCAAATGCCTGAAGGTACCACGTTCATCTGTACAAACAATAGTACGCAAGTATAAACACCATGGGACCACGCAGCCGTCATACTGCTCAGGGAGGAGATGCGTTCTGTCTCCTTAGAGATAAACGTACTTTTGTGCGAAAAGTGCAAATCAATCCCAGAACAACAGCAAAGGACCTTGTGAAGATGCTGGAGGAAACAGGTACAAAAGTATCTATATCCACATTAAAATGAGTCCTATATCGACATAACCTGAAAGGCCCCTCAGCAAGAAAGAAGCCACTGCTCCAAAACCGCCATAAAAAGCCAGACTATGGTTTGCAACTGCACATGAGGACAAAGATCGTACTTTTTGGAGAAATGTCCTCTGGTCTGATGAAACAAAAATAGAACTGTTTGGTCATAATGACCATCGTTATGTTAGGAGGAAAAAGGGGGAGGATTGCAAGCCAAAGAACACCATCCCAACCGTGAAGCACGGGGGTGGCAGCATCATGTTGTGGGGGTGCTTTGCTGCAGGAGGGACTGGTGCACTTCACAAAATAGATGGCATCATGAGGGTGGAAAATTATGTGGATATATTGAAGCAACATCTCAAGACATCAGTCAGGAAGTTAAAGCTTGGGTCTTCCAAATTGACAATGACCCCAAGCATACTTCCAAAGTTGTGGCAAAATGGCTTAAGGACAACAAAGTCAAGGTATTGGAGTGGCCATCACAAAGCCCTGACCTCAATCCTATAGAAAATTTGTGGGCAGAACTGAAAAAGCGTGTGTGAGCAATTAGGCATACAAACCTGACACAGTTACACCAGCTCTGTATGGAGGAATGGGCCGAAATTCCCCCAACTTATTGTGGGAAGCTTGTGGAAGACTACCGAAACGTTTGACCCAAGTTAAACAATTTAAAGGCAATGCTACTAAATACTAATTGAGTGTATGTAAACTTCTGACCCACTGGGAATATGATGAAAGAAATAAAAGCTGAAATAAATAATTCTCTCTATTATTCTGACATTTCACATTCTTAAAATTAAGTGGTGATCCTGACTGACCTAAAACAATTTTTACTAGGATTAAATGTCAGGAATTGTGAAAAACTGAGGTTAAATGTATTTGGCTATGGTGTATGTAAGCTTCCGACTTCAGCTGTACATAGTCGTTGAACACGGGTCACTTTAGTTAATAACGTTTACATACTGTTTTACCCACTTCATATGTTTATACTGTGTTCTAGTCATGGCGCATCCCATAGAACTACTGCTGTACACACCTTTTCCATTCATATACTGTCTACACACACCATCATATGCATATTTATATTCCGGACTCTGACATTGCTCGTTCTGATATTCCTTATTTTTATTTTTGAGATTTGTGTGTATTGTTCAGTATTATTGCACTGTTGGAGCTAGAAACATAAGCATTTTTCTGCACCTGGGATAACATCTTCAAAATATGTGTACTCGACCAATAACATTTCATTTGATGATAATGCTTACAGCATTAACATTGTGAGTTGTACAGTACCTTGTATGAGAAGCCTATGATGTTGAAGAGCGAGTCTCTGAGGGATGCCTTGTTCAGCAGGGTCTGGATGAGCAGGCGCTTCACTGACCCCAGAGCAGTGCTCATGGCCTCTGAGGTGTCCAATACAAAGGACACATTCCTGTACCTCAGGCCCACGAACAATGGAAGGAGCCTCCTGTGAGGCTCACCAGGTAACTGGGATACAGACACCATCCTTGCCCTAGATGTCAAAGTATTAATGAGGTAGAGGAAAAACAAAATACCTATTGAAATGTCTCATATTAGGCCTACATGTTGTGTATACTGTATCCTCAAAGTATAAGAGACATGTAAACCAAGATCTGTAAACAAACAATGAAAGGAATAAATGAAGAGCTCCCTCCTAAAACAATTCTGCAGTGACAGGGATGTTTTCCATATATGATTTAAAAATATATATTTAATTGAGGAAGAAATTAATTATACTTTCATTGTTATACGTTTAGCTGTTTAATAGTATCAAATGATAGGCTACTGTACCTCTGTGAATCCCCAAGAGTGTTCCTGCCTGTCTCTAGTCTGCAGATAGCCACTAAGCTCCATTGTTTACTTGAGTTACCATGGAGAGGTCTGGGTGAATGTTACCGTGGCCTCTTTGGGCTGCATAACTGTCAGTCAACTAGTGAAAGCGGAGTAGTCTGGTCCCAGATCTAGTGCTGCATAGCCAACTCCTAAGGTCTGACACACGAACGAACATACGAGTTGCCTATACAGCACAAACAGATCTAGGACCAGGCTAAAAGCGATGAGATGGTAGCGTTATATAACACAGACGTTACAACTTGGTTACTTAAGGTAAATATATGGCAAATATGTTGTGTCTCTGTGAAAAGGAAGCCCTGAGAGATTTGACTGGCTTGTGTTTGCCTTTGAGGATTATGCTATCAAAGTAAAATATAGCCTTTATTGGCTTCATGTTAGAAGCCCCTGGATACTTCTTGGTCCCCCACCGACTCTTCTTGGGCACTTTGATTATGTGAAATTACCTTCAATTACTTTCTTAACTCACTTAGATTGACATTTCATGAGCATGGCTGTCAATGTTGAGTGTGTTAGATGTGTTAGAGGTAGCACTCAAAAGATGTTGCATCCATTTTAGAAAATGAGACCTTGTGTCAAATAGATATATGACAGAAATAGAAAAAACATGAGTTCATCAACTTTTATTTCTAAGTGCTGCCTTATTGCTACATACAAGTGATAAGAGACAATGTACAGTAACTGTAACGTAATGACAGAATAAGTAACTTCCACTTGGCTTTCTTCACATTTTATTGTGTTACAAAGTGGGATTAAAATTGATTTATTTGTCATTTCTTGTCAACAATCTACACAAAATTGTATGCAACGTCAAAGTGGAAGAATTATTTGATATAGTCGTTGCATAAGTATTCAGCCACTTTGTTTAGGGAAGCCTAAATTAGCCTAAAATTTGGCTGAACAAATCACATAAATTACAATGACTCACTCAGTGTGAAATAATAGGGGTTGACATGATTTTTGAATGACTAACCCTTCCTCTGTCCCCCATACGTAAGCTCCCTCATTCAAGTATTGAAATTCAAGCATAGACTACAAAAACCAGGGAGCTATTTGAAAGCCTCATGAAGAAGGAGTGATTGGTAGATGGGTAGCAACCACAAATGAGACATTTCTTATCTTTTTAAGCATGGTCAAGTTAATTATTATGCTGTGGATTATATATTAAACCACCCAGAGGCATTAAAGATACTTTCGTCCTTCTGAACTGAGCTGCAGGACAGTGATTTTAAAACAGCTACAGAGTTCAATGTCTGTAATGGTAGAAAACTGAGGATGGATCAAGAATATTCCAGTGACGCTGCAATAATGACCTAAATGACAATGAACAGAAGGCCAAATCTACACTGGAGTTGCTTACCAAGAAGACAGTGAATGTTACTGAGTGGCCAAGCTACAGGTTTGACTTAAATATGCTTAAAAATCAATGGCAAGACTTGAAAATTGCTGTCTGACCATGATCCCCAACATCTAGACAGAGCTTGAAGATGTATTTTTATAAAAATGGGCAAATATTCCACAATCCAGGTGTGCAAAGCTCTTATAGATTTACCCAAAAAAGAATCACAGCTGTAACCGACGCCAAATGTGTTTCTAAGAGACAGATCTAAAATGTACTGTGGGGGAGGGGCTGGTCCAACTCAAGGTGTCATAAAAGAAAATGCACCCCCCTCCCCAAAGTTACAAATATTTTCACATGACCCTCCCCTAGTACTGTAAAATAAATGTAGCACCCTCCCCCTCATTGTATTAACTCAAAATAATGTTTACGACCACATATAATAACTGTATCGACCCTGTGTTTATAAACCGGGATGTTGACTTTGCCACTTCAGCATGCTTTTGGGGCACAGTCGATACTACGCTGGGTTACGGGCCATAAGGTTGAGGGTTCACCGGCCACCACAAATGAGCTCACTCTCCCTGCCTGTTTCATTACACTACGATCAGAGCAGGCTGCAGACAATGATGAGCTAGAGGGAACTCTGATATTTATAATTATATAAAATATATGCAATAAATTCAGCAAAATACATCCCTCTCTACCTTGTAGGCTTAACCAGTATCAAAGGCTTGGCATGACAATCTCTGATGGTCATTACACTTTTTGATGTTTTGTAATAGATGTCTCTTTGCCGATGACACAACAGGTGTCACGCCCTGATCTGTATCACCTCTCCTTGTGATTGTCTCCACCCTCCTCCAGGCCCATCTTCCCCATTATCCCCTGTGTATGTATACCTGTGTTCTCTGTTGCCAGTTCACCTTGTTTGTCAAGTCAACTAGCATTTTTGTGTCTCAGCTCCTGCTTTGCCAAGGCTCTCTTTTTCTCACCCTCCTGGTTTTGACCTTTGCCTGTCCTGACTCTGAGCCCGCCTGCCTGATCACTCTGCCTGACCTGTACCCCACCTCTGAATTTTTGACCTCTGTCTACCCTGAGCCTGCCTGCCGTCCAGTACCGTTGCCCCACCTCTGGTTAACTGACCCCTGCCTGCCTTTACCTGTCTATTGCCTGCCCCTGTTGTATTATTAACCTTTCCAGCGCCCTGACAAAAAAACAATGATTAATTTAAAATTGACTTTGAGTGTCCCTGTGTAAGAATTTCCATGACAGAAGAAAAGACAACACTTCTACTAGTCAGACTCAATCTCACAGGCACAAACATGACTTGAGTCACATTACCCCGGGAACATGATTTTTTATTTTGGGGTAGTCTGTAATATTTTGGTTAAGACTCAGGTCCCAAAAAATGAAATTAAACAATTATACCACATTACTTCTTACTAGTAATACATTTGTTTTTGGAAACATTACAAAGCATGCTCATCTGTTTTTTGTGTGTTTTGTTGGTGTAATTTTAGCACAAAAAAATATTTTGCCTGAGTGGCTGGTAGATTTTTACATTTGTAACATATACGATTATAACGTATTGTACGTTTGCAAATTTGTAACATATTATACACAACGGATGTTGGACATGCAAAAATGAATACATACAAAATGTAACATATCATACTAAATGGAGAGCTCGGATTTACCTACAGAATAATCCGACATGCTCTCTCAGACCATGTTGCTCATTGGCTAGAGATGGTCCTGACTGCCTTCCATTTTGAGGACATGTATTTCCAATGTTAGAGCGGTCACGCTAGTCTTTTCAAAATAATACCTAATCTTTGGTTACCCACCGGAACGCCCATCTTTTGAAAACTCATGGGTCGTACCCATTGGCTGATGAGTAGGTCATCTCATCAACGGTTGCGGGAAGCACTGCACATTACGCGTGATAGGAGGAACAGTAAAACCATTTTTGTAAACATAGCTAGCTAGTGAATGATTTTTTGTGAAAATACACTTTTCTAGTTTGTAATGTTTTAAAATAGCCGATTCATTTCAGTTGCTGTGCCGCGCAGCCATTTTCCGCCGTAGCTAAAATAACTCGGTTAACTTGTAACAAAGATTTTTATAACTAAACCAAGAAATCACAGCTTGTCGTTTCCAATGGGAACAAATGAGTCATCGTTGGTAGAACAAGCAAAGAGGAGGGAAATAACAAGCACGCGCTAGTGATAGCCTATTGGCGCGTGCTAGCAAATAACCGCATATTTCCGTTAGGGAACGCCTACTCTGGGAAGTGCGGATGTACAATAACTACATTTGCCCTTGCACTCCTAAACAGCGCAATTTCTTTTTTAATTTTGTAAAGGCTAAGGTCTACAAAACGTAGTCCACTCTGTTCATAACATATTGGAGTTTTAGTAACAGAAAACTGTATTTGGAGAATGTCGGCCAAAACCCATCTTGTTCCCACTTCTCCCAGTGGGCTTCCTCTCACTACCATAGTTGGTAGCGAGTGGAACCGAAAAACGGATGCTTCACATTTATACATCCTGTGAAATATCTGTCTCATTGTCCATCTGTGCTTGTAACGTTAGCTAGTAGGAGTGGCCACGGCATGGGCGTCTAGCTAGATTTATATTAACGAACGTAGCAACGTATATACACGTATTCGGAACAAATTTATCAGATGAACATAGGCTTGCTAGTTATGTCAAATTTGCGATAAGTCAAGTTAACGACAAAGTGTTCGGAATGTAAGGTCTATGAGATCTCTGAGCAAGTTTGTTTACTTTTTGCCATACTTCTCGTTTGCTACAGTAGCTAATTTACTGTAGCTTGCTAGCTAATGTCAATTTTTCTTCGCGGCTAGACGACGTCGGTTTGACTTTTCTGGTGCACAGTGACTCTTGATATCACACGCTAATAATCGTATTGTGATTGATACTGGTGGGTAGATCATTTAGCTAGCTAACGTTATAGTTGCATAGTAATTTACGCGGATTAGCTAACAGTTGAGTTGGTAACAATTTTTTTGTTAGCTAAATATAAACAACCACATTTTTAAGAAGTGATAGCCAGGGTTTAAATGAAAAATGCAGCGTTACAGTTATCGTCGTCATGGAAGTTTATCTCCCGATGCCCGACCAATACGTCAAAAGTTACTGTTTGCACCGAACGATGAAGAATACGCCCCGATTGATGACGGCAACAGTACAGGAGACGTATCGGGTTTTACAGAAATGGACTCTCCAATGCGACTGGACAGTGTCGATATTAAACGACTCGAGGACAACAGCCCTCTGAATCGGACTGCGGATGATGTGGAACGGTGCCGGTGGGGCGAAGAAGGATTCCGTTATCCGTCTCACCTTCAACCCCCCATTAGCGTTATTTTCATTAAAGGCTCCCCGGCGTCACCACGGAAAAACTCTCAGGTGTACGGGAGTTCACCGGAGCGGTCATGCATTCAGGAAGACGGGGACTGCTCGAGCTCACCTATTCCAGACTGCCCCGACACACCTCAACATAAAACCTTTAAAAAACTACTCCTTTTTGATACTCCACACACACCAAAGGTTTGAGAACTTTTGATTCAGAAAACCTGCTATGCCATAGTAGCTATGTTTGCCAGTTTATGCATTTTCTAATATAAATTTCATGAAATGCATGATTTGTGCACCAATTGCCACTCTTGTAGAAAGTATGAAAATAAAACAACTAGCTTTCGAAAGAACCCACTTTTGTAGTGGTGTACAATTACATACACGTCAGTCAGCCTCATTGACCACGTTTACATACACACCAATACCCCGTTATTATTCGGTAAACTCAAGTATTCTGTTTGAGTTGACGCGTATAAACATCATATCCTGTTTACAATAACCCGAAGAAGCTTGTCCCAGTTATGCAAAACCCGAATAATATGCCTGAGAGATGCTGATCTTAGTTGGGATACTGTGGCATGTAAACATCTTATCCCATTTACTGGTGTTTTTCGCTGCACAGGCAGTTTTGCATATCATGGGTGTTGTGATGTTTTCATCTGATTTTGTCAAACAAATCACTTCAGAACGTAGGCTACCTACAGTACAGAATTCCATAACTTTTTTTGCTGATACTCTGTACTGGATCATATAGCCTACTGGCTACTTTCACTCCTAATTCATACAAGTTTCTGCTTATAATTTCCAACATTGGTAGGCCATATAATAATTTACGACATTTGGAAGGCTGTTTGTTTGTCAACTATAGTTAGATGCCTGCGTCTTCTCTTCTGTCATAACTTGTTGCCCCAGAAGACTAAAGAAAGTAGTGCTAACCAGAATGCATTAGTAATCTAGTTAACATTTGTAAAGGTGTCTGTTTTGTTTAGGGACAGTAGAGAAAACAGAATAACTCCAAAGCAGTGGAAAGATTTGTCCTGTATGAAATGTGATGGTGGTACTTGTAGAATTTTTAAGCCCTTAAGAGGAATATGCGCTACCATCTGCAATACTGTGCGCATGTAAACGTGGTTATTGAAACAGCAGTATGGCTTTTGACCAAGGAGCCAGGGTTCCAGTCTGAAAACATGTTTATGACTGCCCCATAGAGAAGTCAAAGTAGAAAAGTCCTAATAGAGACACTTTAGTCATCACTTTAGTGCACAAAACACCCTTTGAATTACTCAAATTATTGTCGCCGTGGCCGATATTTTATTTTCCGACAATATTAACATTTTATGTTCATGCTCTGAGATGACCCCAGCTAGCCAGGGGAAGTGCCGGTTGGCTAGTTCATTTGAATGTTTTTGTGCTTCTACCCCTTTTTCTCCCCAACTTTGTGATATCCAATTGGTAGTTAGTCTTGTCCCATCGCTGCAACTCCCCTACGGACTCGGGAGAGGCGACGGTCAAGAGCCATGCGTCCTCCGAAACACGACACTGCCAAGCCATACTGCTTCTTGACACACTGCTCGCTTAACCCGGAAGCCAGCCGCACCAATGTGTCGGAGGAAACACCGTACAACTGCCAACCGAAGTCAATGGCCAGGCGCCCAGCCCGTCACAGGGAGTTGCTAGAGCGCAATGGAAATCCCGGTCGGCCAAACCCTATTCTATCCCGGACGTTGCTGGCCCAATTGTGCACCGCCTTATGGGTCTCCCGGTCACGGCCGGCTGTGACTCAGCCTGGAATCGAACCCAGGGCTGTAGTGACGCCTCAAGCATTGCGAAGCAATGCCTTAGACCGCTGCGCCACTCTGGAGGCCCCGGTTGACTAGTTAAGCCAAATATTTTTTTTATAACTAAACCAAGAGACCACAGCCTGTCGTTTCCAATTGGAACAAATGAGCCATAGTGGGCAGAACAAACAAGGAGTGGGGCAGAGCCAAGCACGAGCTAGCGAGATCGTATTGGCGTTTAGTAACATCTGCATATTTCCGTTAGGGAACGCCTACTCGGAAAGGCGCGTGTGCAGTAACTCAATTTGCCTTTGCACCTTCTAAACAACGCAATAAAAATTTTACAACAAAAAAATATTTGCAAAGGGTAAAGTCTACAAACCTTAGTCCACTCTGTAAATAACAGATTCTAGTTTTGGGAACAGATCTGTATTGAGATCAAATGTTTCATTGACGAGAAAATCCATCTCGTTCCATCTTCTCCCATTGCCCGCCAGTGGGCTTCCTCTCACTGCCATGTTTGATAGTGAGTGGAAACGCCAAGCGGATGCTTCACATTTAAACATTCAGTGAAATATCTGTCTCATTATTTTGTGGTTAAGCTGTCCAGGTGCTCTGACAGAGTTCTTGGCGCGTTCTTTACAGTGCGCACCAAGTTCTAGTGCGCACCAAGTTCTAGTGCGCAAGCGGCGTAATCAGTGTAAGAAAGATGGCAGCAACCACGAAACGCGAATGTGAGTAGATTACGTTGAAAACCAAGGTCAGCCGTCTTGGAGGCATTCTCTCCATTTCTTATACCTCAGTGCTTTTGACAGCAGCATGTCTTTTGACTGATTTGAAACTTTTGGGAATGTTAGTCATTAGTGACGCCCAATAATAATAGTCACGCCTATTGTCCCAATTTTTGTAGTGACGTAGTACTGTACAATTACATAACAGGTTGGCAGCATGACCTAATGACTCATTGAAACTTTAAACGTTTAAAAAAAAAAATGAATAGGCAGCTGTTAATGGAATAATAGTAACGCCCACATTTGTACAGGTAATACTGTACAATTACATAACCGCAGGCTGACAGCTAGCCAAATGACTGATTGAAACTTAACATTTTCAAAAATGTAAAGGTAGTTGTTGTTGGAATAATATTAAAGGCCCAGTGACCTATATTTATTTTATATATATACACTGCTCAAAAAAATAAAGGGAACACTTAAACAACACATTGTAACTCCAAGTCAATCACACTTCTGTGAAATCAAACTGTCCACTTAGGAAGCAACACTGATTGACAATACATTTCACATGCTGTTGTGCAAATGGAATGCCAAAAGTCCTGCACGGTGTTGGGCTGTAAGCACAACCCCCACCTGTGGACGTCGGGCCCTCATATCACCCTCATGGAGTCTGTTTCTGACCGTTTGAGCAGACACATGCACATTTGTGGCCTGCTGGAGGTCATTTTGCAGGGCTCTGGCAGTGCTCCTCATTGCACAAAGGCGGAGGTAGCGGTCCTGCTGCTGGGTTGTTGCCCTCCTACGGCCTCCTCCACGTCTCCTGATGTACTGGCCTGTCTCCTGGTAGCGCCTCCATGCTCTGGACACTACGCTGACACAGCAAACCTTCTTGCCACAGCTCGCATTGATGTGCCATCCTGGATGAGCTGCACTACCTGAGCCACTTGTGTGGGTTGTAGACTCTGTCTCATGCTACCACTAGAGTGAAAGCACCGCCAGCATTCAAAAGTGACCAAAACATCAGCCAGGAAGCATAGGAACTGAGAAGTGGTCCGTGGTCACCACCTGCAGAATCACTCCTTTTTTGGGGGTGTCTTGCTAATTGCCTATAATTTCCACCTTTTGTCTATTCCATTTGCACAACAGTATGTGAAATGTATTGTCAATCAGTGTTGCTTCCTAAGTGGACAGTTTGATTTCACAGAAGTGTGATTGACTTGGAGTTACATTGTGTTGTTTAAGTGTTCCCTTTATTTTTTTGAGCAGTGTATATCTCGTCAGTCAGATTCCAAATTAGACATCAGTATTTACATTGAAAGGCATATTTTGATTTTCACTTCAATTTCACTTCAACTTTACTCAATTAGTTATTTATATGTGATAATGTTATTTCAATTAATTAAGGGTATTTTAACTTGATCAAAAGGCTTGTCTAAGTGTCTCGACATGTCTTGAATATGTTAATTATGTCATTTTCAGAGTTTGCTAAACAAAGCCAGAACTGCCAGCTCAGCGTCCTCAAGTAGGAGGGTAGCCCTCTTCGGGAATGTAGAATCCACAGGAAAATCTGGTCCGGACAGCAGGAGAAGCCAGACCCCTTTGGTCAACATCAACCCCTTCACCCCCGAATCCCTCCTCATCCAGTCTGCCACTCAACAGAGGAACAGCAGAAAGAGGGCACACTGTAACGAGTATGTCACTCATTAAGCATTGTTAGAATGTAGGACTTTATTTTTTCCCAACTAAGTATTGGATTATCTAGCAAAATAACTTAGTCCAATTTTCAACAGACAATATTTGAACACTTATGTTTTTATCTTATTATGTGATACCTGAATGTGTCCGTATGTCGGTACACACAGATTGTAGCCCATTGTTATTTCTAGCCTGGTTTGTTAAATCCGTTGACAATCATGAGTACGGCAAAAGTCTGGCAGGAAACCAAGACCCCATCATGGTCACTAATGAACTCTGCTGTGTGTGTGTGAAGGCTTCAGTGCTAATCATTGGTGTGTAGAATGTGCGCTAACAAGCTCTTTGTCTCATCTTATTCAGCTCCTGTGGTGAGGACATGGAGGTGAGTGATGCTGAAACAGAGGAAGAAGTCCATCTTCCACCAAAGGTAGTTAATTTCTTGTCCTGATTTCTTTACAGCATTGTGGTCATGTTATTTTGTCCCATCAGCAAAGCTCTCAACCTAATGTGCATTTGCGCATATGCAGTTAAATGGAGTCTATTGTGAGATAACGATAACATGGTGTAACTATATATTATTTGGATTAATATGATTCTCTATTCACTCTCTATCCTCAGAGAATAACCATGATGGAGAGCAACATGAATTCCAGGTATGCCTCAGAGTTCCACGAGCTGGAGAAGATCGGCTGTGGGGAGTATGGTGCAGTCTTCAAGTGTGTGAAAAGACTGGATGGCTGCGTGTACGCCATCAAGTGTTCAAAGAAGCCCCTGGTAGGGTCTGTGGATGAGTAAGTTGGAGTTGATCTATTGCATATGGACATTTTCTGAAGTCAGTCTCGAGACTTAAAGCTGGCAATAGTGAGATGTCATATCCACAGTCTAACAGGCACAGTAAACATCAAACTTGAAGAAATGCCAAATCTTCCCACATCTGTACTTCCCTCCTCCCACCATAGGCAGAACGCCCTCCGGGAGGTGTACGCCCACGCCGTGCTGGGCCAGCACCCTCACGTGGTGCGCTACTACTCGGCCTGGGCTGAGGATGACCGCATGCTCATCCAGAACGAGTACTGCAACGCTGGCACCCTCTCGGACGTCACGGCCAAGAACTACCGGCGGCTCAGCTTCCTGTCAGAGCTGGATCTGAAGGGCCTTCTGCTGCAGGTGACGCGCGGCCTCAAGTACATCCACTCGTCCTCACTGGTCCACATGGACATCAAGCCTAGTAAGTACCACCGAGGGGAAAGCATGAACCTTTTGTATCAGGAGATGAAATGGGATTAAAACAAATTGTTTAACTTTTTAACAGCTAGTAAGAGAAACCAGCGCACTGCTCTTGCTCGTGTCAAATTGTTTTCAAGTTACATTGTTTTACAGCAGGAACTCTTGTGAAACACATCCCTAATTCAATGCTTAATACAATTTGTTTGACCTGTTTTTGTTTTAGTCATTGGTTAGTTTCCATCCAATTGGCGACAGATTATTAAAAAATCTGCATAAAAACAATATGCGTGTTTTCCCACCAGAGATGTAATTACATCAAATTGACTTGTTGCTGATAAAAGGCTGTGCATGATGACGTAGTGCACATAAATACTTTTTTGGTGTTAAATTACCATGTACACACAAAAAAATACAAGTTAAATGGGTTTTCATCGCATTTTCAACTCTACTGATGGTTTTGTCACAATGTTGTTTTTTTGTGTTATATAGCGAGTGAGACCACTCTAGTATTGGCACGTGCGCTTCTAGCCAACAGCGCTATCTGTGCGCTGTTGGCTAGAGCGCACGTATAGCCTACTACATGAGATTATTATAATGATGGACAAAAGAGCGAGATTATTTTTGTTTGTCAAACGGCAGCCAAGCGTCGCTGATTGATTGTCACCGGAATAAGATCCTTAATATTTATTGGAAAGGACCATCAAGATCATCACCTTGCACTTTCACCACCCTGTGACGGTCATCATCCTTTATTTAATCTGTAGCCTAATAAACTGCATGCTTTTCCCAACGAGTCATAGTAGCAGAACCACACGTGATTGTGTGACTCCAAGTTTACTTCGCATAATTCAATCTTCCCGACAAGATCCCACCTTCTCTAGCGTATTTTATTTTGTCGACATTTGGAAGTTTACCGGAAATGTTCTGTTTTCATCAGGCCTGTCTTTTTTTTTTCTTTTTTTTTTTTTTCGACATGTACTTTACCCGCATAAAAAGGTTGGATGGAAACCTGGTTAGAAAACTAATTTCCGTATTTTCTCTTTCAGGCAATATTTTTATCTCACGCAAGACGGTTGGTAGTGTAGTAGACGTGTGTGACGAGGAGGACGAAAAGGATGGACTGGCCACCAGTGTCGTGTACAAAATAGGGGACCTTGGCCACGTGACGAGGTTAAACAATCCTCAAGTTGAGGAAGGTGACAGCAGGTTCCTGGCAAACGAAGTCCTTCAAGAGGTGAGTGTTCTCTCCAGGAGAAACTTAACAGATTCTACCTGGCTAAAGTGTAGTATTTGATAATTAAAATGGTTCTCTACAGCTTCCCTAATCACGTCAAGCTTTTCTCCCAGGACTACAGCAACTTGACAAAGGCAGACGTCTTTTCCCTGGCCCTGACTGTGATCAGTGCCTCTGGGGCAGAGCCTATGCCCAGCAATGGGGACAAGTGGCACCAGATCCGTCAGGGAAAACTCCCACCTATCCCACAAGTTCTCTCTCAGCAATTCCTGAGTCTACTCAAGGTAAGAACTATATTAGCCTTTCCTAGTCTATCGGGCCTGCGCAGCCGGAAGTCCATTTAGCGCGAGTGCACTGTTGCAAGCCGGCGATGTACCTCTGGCTGGACTGCATCTTAACTACCCACACATGCTGCATATAGGTTGGCTTGCGTTTGGGAACTCCTGGCTTAAGCACACTTGAATAATAACATGTGATCATTAATTTACTGTTTGGTAAAATGTCCATATACAGGCTACAGGTCTTAACTGTCTTGCTAGCAAAATGAAAGTCTTCTGGAACTCAAAGTATTCAGACCCCTTGAGTTTTTCCATATTTTGTTACGTTACAGCCTTATTTGAAAATGTATTAAATACATTTTTCTCATCAATCTACACACAACACCCCATAATGACAAAGCAAAAACTGGTTTTTAGAGGCACAGATCTGGGGAATGGTACTGAAAAATGTCTGCAGCATTGAAGGTCCCCAAGAACAAATTGGCCTCCATCATTCTTAAATGGAAGAAGTTTGGAACCACCAAGATTTTTCCTAGAGCTGGGCGGGCCAAACTGAGCAATCGGTGGAGAAGGGCCTTGTTCAGGGAGGTGACCAAGAACCCGATGGTCACTCTGACAGAGCTCTAGAGTTCCTCTGTGGAGATGGGAGAACCTTCCAGAAGGACAACCATCTCTGCAGCACTCCACAAATCAGGCCTTTGTGGTAGTGGCCAGACGGAAGCCACTCCTCAGTAAAAGGCACATGACAGCCTGCTTGGAGTTTGCCAAAAGGCACCTAAAGGACAAACCAGTTTTTGGTTTGTCATTATGGGGTGTTGTGTGTAGATTGAGGGGGGGAAACTATGTAATCCATTTTAGAATAATGCTGTAACATAACAATGTGGAAAAGTCAAGGGGTCTGAATACTTTCCGAATGCACCGTATAGGCTACTCGTTGAAGAGATTTGCCAGCGGAGATGCGTGAATTGCGCAAAAAGGGAACAGTGAAGAAGAACGATGTGTACATTTGAATTTAATATATTCGGCTATATATTATAGGCCTGCTAAAGTGAATCTAGGTGACCACCTGTGCTATAGGTAACCCTAAAAGACAGAGGGGGAAAAAAGGTTTGGCCGAAGTTCACCCTTATCAGTAAGTGGTGCCACAGATAACTCACTCAAATGAAAATGTTGTGTCAACATAACTACCCATTGCTTCACAAAAATGTATTAATTGCTGATCATTATGCTACGGACAGGTTGCGCGCCTGTTTCTATTTTCTAATGGTCAATTTCATCTTCACAGCTATCTCTATATCCCCCTTAACTTTCCTCGTCAATTTATATGATGGGCTACATTGATTTAGCATTATCCTATAATGTAGATTTTTTTTTTAATCTTGGGCTGGGCAATATGGACAAAATATCATATTGTAATATTGTTGATGGTAATTTATGTTGAATAATAAAAGTTCTAAATATGATTTGAGTTGTTCATGACCATAGGGTGGTAACACGTAAATTATTAGTGATATATTTTTTAAATTTTTACAATGCATGATATATCTGTAGGCATATCAGTATCGGCCGATATTAGCTAAAATGACATCGGCATCGTCTCTATTTCTAGTTTAATGGCGATGTGGAAAAACCGATGCCAAAGCTGACGTGCATACCTAATATAAAACGTAGGTGGATGGCGTAATGCCGCCATGAAAACTACAGCACTACACGTGCAACACAGCATTCCTAACCCAGCCCACAATGTCTGCTGTGTGGTTCTATTTTGAAGTTTCAAAGGAAGATAACAAAAAAGCCATATGCCAACGTTTGTGCTGCTATTATTTCCACGAGGAGGGGAGAAAGTGAAATCTTTCAATACCACAAACCTAACTAGTCATTTGAAAGTGCATCACCCCCAGACGTTCAGCAACTACTTAGAACAAAAGCAGAAAAAAACTAAACGCACACTTCCGACAAGTTCAAGTCGAGCAGTCATTTTGAAAGAGTAAGAACATTTTCAGCGAGACAACTCAAAGGCGAAATCCGTTAACGCCAAGATATTGGATTTCATTGCAACTGTTCTCTGTCGTGGATGATGTTGGCTTTTGCCGACTGGTCAAGCACCTCGAGCCCCAGTACACTCTACCAAGTAGACACTTTTTCAGATGTTGCCCTTCTGGAGTTACACAGTATTGTTGAAACGCACATCCATGACCTACTTGCTATGGGCGTCACTGCTATTAGCTTCACGACTGACAAAGCTGTATTGCATGCTCAAGAATGTGCTGGTTCTCACACCGCTGCTGCCATTTCAATGGCATTTGAGAACATGTTTGAAACTAGGACAATCCTCAAGAACAAAGTACACGCTGTGCTACGTGATAATGCACGTAACATGACAAAGGCTTTGGAAGAATGCGGAGACGCCAGTTTGCCGCGCATAGCACACACAC
This sequence comes from Salvelinus namaycush, assembly GCF_016432855.1. Classification (NCBI taxonomy): domain Eukaryota; kingdom Metazoa; phylum Chordata; class Actinopteri; order Salmoniformes; family Salmonidae; genus Salvelinus; species Salvelinus namaycush. Next base: position 13,365,386 of record NC_052327.1, read on the forward strand.
TGCAACTGGCTGCGTTTGGCTGTGAACGAAGGTGTTTTGACCCATCTGACACAGTGGCAACCAGGAAGATAGTGGGTCATTTTTTTAACACACACTGCTAGCATAGCCTGCAAGCAATACAGGAGCGGCTTCGAGTGAAAACGAAAAGGCAAGACGTTTCCACCAGTTGGAACAGTACTTGTTACATGATGGAGAGCCTTCTGGAACAAAAACGAGTGATTGGCGTGTACGCAGCCGACTATGAGTTACCTGCAACAATCAGTACAAACCAGTGGACTCTCATTGAAACCATGAACACACACCTAGCTCTATTCGAACAACTGAATCGAGAAATAAGCTCATCACCTGCATCTGCAGCAGACGTGATACCCTCTGTCATGGAATTGAAATGCCTGCTCAACAAAACTGCTGACAGACCGTGGGGTTAACTTGCAAAAGTACTGTACTAGAGACTGTGAACAAGCGATTCGGTTGCATTCTGAGCCTCTAATGTGTCGCCACGATGCTCAACGCTAGGTACAAGGACCGCTACTTCAATGCAGAAAAGAAACCGGGTTTACGTGAAATGTTACAGAGCTGGGCAAGATGGAAATGGACACAGTGACATTTAGGGCTGGGCGGTATACCGTATATTATGATATACCGATATTGATGAAGGGACCGGTTTGGGTTTTTACTTTACCTTCTATACTGGTATTTGAATGTTTGGTTTGTTAAATGTGATACGCCTTGTGTAATATATACATTTTTATAGTTTACTTCACTGCTTGAGTCATCTCTCCCCACTCTTTCTCGCCATGCCACTTTCCACACAGACCTAGCCACGCCCCCTGTCTCTCAAGGAGCACATTTGATGTTCCTCAACCATGAGACACTTGCGTTCAGTCTGATTGGTCAATGCAGCACATGCCACAATGTTGATGACAACAATGCTGTTTTCACTTTGCTTCTTAATATAAATCTACTAGCGTTCTATAATGACATCGTTTTAATTAGTTGTCATCTCAAACAACACTGTGTTCAAAGTGCCCACTTATATTCTAACCATAGAATTAGAATAGTCATTCTATTTCCATGATTCCAACAGTTGCTCTATTTCGCAAGTCAAATCGCAATTGCAACATTTGGTTGAAAGGAAGTCGTAGATTATTTCCCCATATTGTGCAGCCCTACGTGGCAGTGTGGAAATTCTCAATTGAGCAGTGGTGTAAAGTACTTAAGTAGTACTTGAAAGTATTTTTACTTGTGTGTTTTGGTATCTTTACTATTTTTATTTGACAACTTTTACTTCACTACATTCCTAAAGAAAATACTGTACTTTTTACTATATTTTCCCTGACACCTAAAAGTACTAGTTATATTTTGAATGCTTAGCAGGACAGGAAAATGGTCCAATTCACGCACTTGTCAAGCGAAGATCCCTGGTCATCTACTGCCTCTGATCTGGAGGACTCACTAAACGCAAATGCTTTGTTTGTAAATTATGTCTGAGTGTTGGTGTGCCCCTGGCTATCCGTGAATAAATAAAAAACAAGAAAATGGTGCCATCTGATTTGCTTAATATAAGGAATTGGAAATTATTTGATACTTAAGTACATTTTATCAATTACATTTACTTTTGATACTTAAGTATATTTAAAACCAAATACTTTTAGCCTTTTACTCAAGTAGATTAACGTATCTTTTACTCAAGTATGACAATTGGGTACTTTTTCCACCACTGCAATTGAGTGCAGGAAATGCAGAAATGATAAGTGCTTAAATTTAGTTTTTGGTTGAATTGAACAGTATAAAACAATCAGAATGGAGAAAGACTCTTTGAAATCACTTAATGTATGTGTTGCCACCCTAGGATCACTCACTACTCATAAAGCAAATGTAGAACTGTAATTATTCAAAAACAAAAAATACCATCCTTTTTTTTATTTTATTTTACCGTGATATATTTTGGCCATATCGCCCAGCCCTAGTGACAGTGCGCACAGAGGAAGAGGCCACAGACAGACAGAGCTGAAACTTCACTGCTTGACATGCATGTATGATGAAATCCTGGTTGAGAATGAAGCGACTGAACAACGAAACAGCACAGCAAGTAGAATGAAAGAAATAGGTTTTGATTATGTTTTACTGGTAATGGGGACATGTGTAAATGCAAACAAAATAATTTTTGGTCAGTGTGTGTTTCAACTATTTAACTGTACTAGAATGCTTAAGGCTGCTAAAAAAAATATCAGCATCAGGGTTTTCTGGCAAGAAAAATATTGGATATCAGTATCAGCCAAGAATGTCATATCGGTGCATCCCTAATTATGTCTCATTGCTGCAACTTCCCAACGGGCTCGGGAGAGGAGAAGGTTAAGACATGCGTCCTCCGAAACATGACCCACCAAGCTACGCTCCTTAACACCCGATCGCTTAACCTGGAAGCCAGCTGCACCAATGTGTCGGAGGAAACACTGTTCAACTGATAACCGAATTTAGCCTGCCGGTGCCCGGCCCGCCACAGGGAGTCGCTAGAGCGCGATGAGCCATGTAATGGGACTCCCTGGGATCGAACCCCAGGCCGTAGTGACACCGCAATGCTAATGCAGTGCCTTAGACCGCTGCACCACTCAGGAGGCCCAATTTTAAGTGATTTCAATGGGTCTTTCTCTATTTATACCATGTGTAAAACTCATTCCACGGAGGGCCAAGTGTCTGCGGGTTTTTGCTCCTCACTTGTACTTGATTAGTAATTAGTGACCTTAATTCATCAAAGAACTCTCCTCACCTGGGTGTCTAGGTCTAAATTGAAGGGAAAAAACTAAAACCCGCAGACACTCCATGAAATGTGTTTGTCACCTCTGATTTGTACTGTTCAATCCAATTCCAAACAAAAGTAATTTTATTCATTTACATACATTTCTGCATTTCCTGCACTTTTATTATCATTTCCATTAGGGCTGTCCCCGGAGAAAAAAAAAAGTTGGTCGACCCAAGAGTCGTCTGTTCAATCGATCGGTTGAAATTTAAATGTAAAAAAAATTCGTATATACAGTTGAAGTTAACATACACTTAGGTTAGAGTCATTAACTCGTTTTTCAATCACTCCACAAATTTCTTGTTAACAAACTATAGTTTTGGCAAGTCGGTTAGGACATCTACTTTGTGCATGACACAAGTACTTTTTCCAACAATTGTTTGACAGATTATTTCACTTATTTACTGTAACACAATTCCAGTGGGTCAGAAGTTTACTTACACTAAGTTGACTGTGCCTTTAAACAGCTTGGGAAATTCCAGAAAATGTAATGGCTTTAGAAGCTTCTGATAGGCTAATTGACAACATTTTTAGTCAATTGGAGTTGTGGATGTATTTCAAGGCCTACCTTCAAACTCTGTGCCTCTTTGCTTGACATCATGGGAAAATCAAAAGAAATCACCAAAGACCTCAGAAAAAAATTCTAGACCTCCACAAGTCTGGTTCATCCTTGGGAGCAATTTCCAAACGCCTGAAGGTACCACGTTCATCTGTACAAACAATAGTACGCAAGTATAAACACCATGGGACCACGCAGCCCTCATACCGCTCAGGAAGGAGACGTGTTCTGTCTTCTGGAGATCAACGTACTTTAGTGCAAAAAGTGCAAATCAATCCCAGAACAACAGCAAAGGACCTTGTGAAGATGCTGGAGGAAACGGGTACAAAAGTATCTATATCCACAGTAAAACAAGTCCTATATCGACATAACCTGAAAGGCCGCTCAGCAAGGAAGAAGCCACTGCTCCAAAACCGCCATTAAAAAAGCCAGACTACGGTTTGCAACTGCACATAGGGACAAAGATAGTACTTTTTGGAGAATTGTCCTCTGGTCTGATGAAACAAAAATATAACTTTTTGGGCATAATGACCATCGTTATGTTTGGAGGAAAAAGGGGAGGCTTGCAAGCCGAAGAACACCATCCCAACCGTGAAGCACGTGGGTGGTAGCATCATGTTGTAGGGGTGCTTTGCTGCAGGAGGCACTGATGCACTTCACAAAATAGATGGCTTCATGAGGATGGGAAATTATGTGGATATATTGAAGCAACATCTCAAGACATCAGTCAGGAAGTTAAAGTTTGGTCGCAAATGGGTCTTCAAATGGACAATGACCCCAAGCATACTTCCAAGTTGTGGCAAAATGGCTTAAGGACAACAAAGTCAAGGTATTGGAGTGGCCATCACAAAGCCCTGACCTCAATCCTATAGAACATTTGTGGGCTTAAAAAGCATGTGCGAGCAAGGAGGCCTACAAACCTGACTCAGTTACACCAGCTCTGTCAGGAGGAGTGGGGTAAAATTCACCCAACGTATTGTGGGAAGCTTGTGGAAGGCTACCCGAAATGTTTGACCCAAGTTAAACAATTTAAAGGCAATGCTACCAAATACTGAGTGTATGTAAACTTCTGACCCACTGGGAATGTGATGAAAGAAATAAAAGCTGGAATAAATCATTCTCTCTACTATTATTCTGACATTTCATATTCTTAAAACAGTGGTGATCCTAACTGACCTTTGACAGGGAATTTTTACTGGGATTAAATGTCAGGAATTGTGAAAAACGTAGTTTAAATGTATTTGGCTAAGGTGTATGTAAACTTCCGACTTCAACTGTACACATCCTATATGTTAATCAAGTCAAGCACTGAGACACACAAATGACAAGGGCATCTGACTGCAATTGATCTGATTTGTGCTGGGCTCAGCCTTAATGCACTGTAAAAAAAAAATATATATATATATATATATATTACACCAAGTGACTGTGTGACAAGCACCCATTGTCTCTCTCCTCCCTGCTGCAGCGACCACCACAGACCACCACAGAACTTGAACAGCGTTTATTGTGCCATCCGTGTTGCTGAAGCTGCAACATAATTACAGCCATTTCTGACCGAAATGTTATGTTACCGAAATCCCCTAATTTTGTTCAGAAAAAACATTCCCTATTCCCTCAATCCTTGCTGTCTTTACATGTGCATGCGATGCATAAATGTTTCGTGACCAATTGGGCCTGACCTATAGCATATCATAATCACATCCATAATTGGTTGTAACAAACTCTGAACATGTGACAGCAAAATGGATGCAGAGGACGTGGCAAATTAACTTGAAACGGGGGAATGTTTACTGGTTTCTCAGGAGGAAAAGGGGAAGTCTGTAGAGTAAATTTGACTAGAAAATACTGGCGATCATGTAAAAGTTCATCTGTCCAGTGTCTGTGTTCTTTTGCCTGTCTTAATCTTTTATTTTATTGGCCAGTCTGATATATGGCTTTTTCTTTGCAACTCTGCCTAGAAGGCCAGAATCCCGGAGTCAACTCTTTGCTGTTGACGTTGAGACTGGTGTTTTGCGGGTACTATTTAATGAAGCTGCCAGTTGAGGACTTGTGAGGCATCTGTTTCTCAAACTAGACACTCTAATATACTTTTCTTCTTGCTCAGTTGTGCACCGGGGCCTCCCACTCCTTCTATTCTGGTTAGAGCCAGTTTGCGCTGTTCTGTGACGGGAGTAGTACACAGCTTTGTACCACATCTTCAGTTTCTTGGCAATTTCTCGCATGGAATAGCCTTCATTTCTCAGAACAAGAATAGACTGACGAGTTTCAGAAGAAAGTTCTTTGTTTCTGGCCATTTTGAGCCTGTAATCGAACCCACAAACGCTGACACTCCAGATACTCAACTAGTCTAGTCTAAAGAAGGCCAGTTTTATTGCTTCTTTAATAAGCACAACAGTTTTCAGCTCTGCTAACATAATTGCAAAAGGGTTTTCTAATGATCAATTAGCCTTTTTAAAATGATAAACGTGGATTAGCTAACACAACGTGCCATTGGAACACAGGAGTGATGGTAGCAGATAATGGGCCTCTGTACGCCTATGTAGATATTGCATAAAAAATCTGCAGTTTCCAGCTACAATAGTCATTTACAACATTAACAATGTCTACACTGTATTTTGGATCAATTTGAGGTTATTTTAATGGACACTTATTTTCTTTAAAAAAAAAAGACATTTCTAAGTGACCCCAAACTTTTGAACGGTAGTGTATATAAACAGTGCATTTGGAAAGTATTCAGACCCCTTGACTTTTTACGTTACAGCCTTATTTGAAAATGGAATAAATTGTTTTTTTCCTAATTTATCTACACACTACCCCATAATGACAAAGTATTAAGTCCCTTTACTCAGTGCTTTGTTGAAGAACCTTTGGCAGCAATTACAGCCTCAAGTCTCTTGGATATGACTCGACAAGCTTGGCACACCTGTATTTGGGGAGTTTCTCCCATTCTTCTCTGCAGATCTTCTCAAGCTCTGTAAGGTTAGATCAGGAGTGTCGCTGCACATATATTTTCAGGTCTCTCCAGACTTGTTTGATCGGGTTCAAGTGAGAGCGCTCAGGACATTCAGAGACTTGCGTTGTCTTGCCTGGAAGGTGATCCTTCGCCACAGTCTGAGGTCCTGTGTGCTCTGGAGACGGTTTATATCAATGATCTCTCTGTACTTTGGTCCGTTCATCTTTCCCTCGATCCTGACTAGTCTCCCAGTCCCTGCAGCTGGAAAACATCCCCACGGCATGATGCTGCCACCACCATGCTTCACTGTAGTCCGTAATCTTGGTTTCATCAGACCAGAGAATCCTGTTTCTCATGGTCTGAGAGTCCTTTAGGTGCCTTTCGGAAAATGACAAGCGGGCTGTATTTGCCTAATTTCCATCTATCCATTCTACCATAAAGGCCTGTTTGGTGGAGTGCTGCATAAATGGATGTCCTTCTGGAAGGTTCTCCACAGAGGAACTCTGGAGCTCTGTCAGAGTGACCATCGGGTTTGTGGTCACCTCCCTGACCAAGGCCCTTCTCCCCTGATTGCTCAGTTTGGCTGGGCGGCCAGCTCTAGGAAGAGTTTTGGTGGATCCAAACTTCTTCCATTTTAAGAATGATGAAGGGCGCTGTGTTCTTGGACCTTCAATGCTCCAGACATTTTTTGGTACCCTTCCCCAGATCTGTGCCTCAACACAATATTGTCTCGGAGCTCTACGGACAATTACTTCGACTTCATGGCTTGGTTCTGACATGCACTGTCAACTGTGGGACCTTTATATAGTGAGGTGCGTGTGCCTTTCCAAATCATGTCCAATACTACTTGATTGGTAAATTCAATTGAGAAACATTTCAAGGATGATCAATGGAAACAGGATGCACCTGAGCTCAATGACGAGTCTCATAGCAAAGGGTCTGAATATTTTTATTTATTTTATATATTTTATTTTATCCATTTTAGAATAAGGCTGTTTAACATAACAAAATGTGGGAGAAGTGAAGGGGTCTGAATACTTTCCAAATGCACTGTGTGTGTGTATTGATGGCCTGCGTCTGAGGGAGGGAGCAGCGGTGAGGCTCCGCTCTACCTCCCGCCGCTGAGAAAACGGGGCAGTCTTCCAGCTCATTGCGAAGCTCAAGTCGCAATGCATTATTTCTGCCTCACTCACCTCACGCACCAATGTTGTTACTCCTATAACAAGAGAAAGTGAAATATTCCTTGGTATTAAAAAAGACAGCTGCTAATAATAACAACGCAAGCTTATCGTTCACTAATTCATTGCAGCTGCAAGGCTGGTTGTAGGGGGGATGTGCGTTTTATGGCTTATAAGTGTTGACCAAAGTGTTCTAAAATGGATTAAAATGTTTTTTTCCCTCATCAATCTACACACTACCCCATAATGACAAAGCAAAAACACTTTGCTCTTACACTTAACAAGCTAGCTAGCCAGCTAAATAACGATTAGCATTAGCAGCTAACTAATTATTTTACCAGCACCTTGTTAAGAAAAAACAAACTAGCAGATACACTAACTGGTAATTTGTAGAATGCTTGTGGAAAGCAGCATTTCACTAACATTGTTACATCCATCTAACCATGCAGAGTGAAAGGCAAAGTGCTTGTGACTCCATGGTCGAACTGCTCTCTCCTTGAGTGACGGCAGGGCTTGGTGTGGTTAACAGCATGCAGGAGGAGAAGGAGATGACTCATGTAGCAAACAATTAAACTAAAAAAACTGGCATTATACCTGCCGGAGTTGTCTTTCACATTTAACAAACCAAACGATGAAATACTGTTATAGAAGGTCAAGTAAAATCTCAAACTGGGCCATGCAACAATACTGGTATATAGTAAAATACAGTATACCACCCATCCCTTAATTTGAATACTAGACTAATATTTAGAGGTAATAAATAACATGAATAATGACGTTCTACTGATAACTAAGTGTAAAAGTAAAGTCGCAGAGAAAAGCCATGCTTCTTGTATACATGGGAAATGTTGTCATTAAAATCTTCAAATGTAATGATATAAAATATCGGCCTCCTTGACCCCCGAAAATCGGTATGGTTATCAGCCCCAAAAAATCCATATTGTTCGTTCTCTACCTATACGTTTCTGTACCACTGCCCTTCAGTGGTGCTCACTGTCCTTGTATAAGAGAAAATGATGAAGCTGTGTGATATTGACAGGGATACAGTTCATTTGAAGTAAGCATTCACGGTCAAGTCTACACCTGTTGTATTCGGTGCATGGGATAACAATTTTATTTGTTTGAACTGTGCTCTCAAACATCCATTGGATTGTGTTAGCCTATTCATTATTGCTAGCTAGTACAATTTTTTTTTTTTTTTCCTCCTTCACCCTGCAGCTGATGATCCACCCTGACCCCGCCAGGCGGCCATCCACCTTTGACCTTATCAAGCACCCGGTGCTGTTGACGGCAGCTAGAATGAGTGCCGACCTGCTCCGTGTGGAACTCGACGCAGAGAAGTTCAAGAACGCCCTGCTTCAGGAGTAAGTACAGAATGGCACTGAAACAACGATCGAATGTAGCACAATGGTTTTCCTGGAAGGTTGCTGTTTTTGTCAACATACTAAAGGCAGTGGTTAGCTCGTTTTTGCTCTTGCTTTTACATCGGCATACAGAGGAAAGTTTGAGGAGTGGAATAGCCTACAACCTGTCAGACAGTGTGTGAACAGCCTCTCAAAAAAGCTGATGCTGGAGTGAAGTGTGCTTTTTGTAAGCCCAATCAGTGTGTGCAACAATTCTAAATGCAATCGCGTTTCAAACAGTTTTTTGATTGCCACGATATTTAAAAATAGCTACTATTTATATTTCTTAATCACGTCTCATAATTAAAGTGCGCTTTCCATTTGAGTGTATAGGCTATCAGCGTGTCACCCACCACTGCAGTATGAGCTTGAGGCAGTATAATTGTTTTAAACCAGAACGGTTTACTTTACTTCAAATAATGAGGCGCGTCTTACCTTGCTTCATAGTAGCCTAGCCAAAATCCAACCATAGCAACGTGGAGGGAATTATTTTATAATGACTTCCTTGTGCCATTAAGCAGCATTTCTCCTGTTCTATTGGTTTTCATATCAACTTTCTTTCATTGTCCAGAAGCCAAAGGCACAATCCTAGTCATACTAACAACACATCCTAGTTGTTGCTATTGGATTCCCCCTCTAAGTTTCTAACACAACTCACATTAGGGGAATTGTTTAAAACAGTGTTTTCCCGCTAATTGCATTTTGGCAAATGTTTGAAAAATGAAGTTTTATTAGCTGCTTCATTACAGGAGTTGCATGTTCAATAATAGGCTATATAGCCTTTTGAATGTAAAACGATAGGCTTGCTATTTTTGCATGTTTCCATTTAAATTCTTAATGAAACATGTCAGTTCCTTGTATGCATGCATAGTATTTTCTGTTTGTCACCTAATTTTACTGTTTGGAAAATGTTTTTACCGGTTAATAAGGGTCAGTTAGTCTGCAGCAGAATTTAAAAAATGTGTATCCCTAATTCAGGGTTTGTCTAACTGTTCTACATTGCTTTCCCCAGGGAGCTGAAGAAGGCCCAGATTGAGACAACTGCAGCTGAGGAGAAAGTTCTGACCCGCTCCACTGTCCAGTCCAACCCCAAAACCTACAGATTCGTCGGCAAGAAGATGAACCGCTCAATGAGCCTGAACATTTACTGAGACTGACTCAAACACAGATCCCCTGAGTGGCGAGCAATAATGGTGCTGGATCATGGACTGAAAACAAATATCTTGAGTTTCCGACTACGTATTCTGTTCGATACAAGTGGCGTGGATTCTACTTAAGGCAGTGGTCACCAACCTTTTCTGGGTCAAAATGCAAGCTGCGATTTACCGCGCAGATATTTTTAATATTTTTAATTTGACTTTAAAACGTATTAAGCCTATGCAACATTAACCAATTGAAAACAGTTCTGTAACAATTAGGTTTGTGCAGTAGTCTATAGGCCCAATTCATTATCACTGCAAATTGGCTATGCTTGAATTGCCCTGCCAAGGTTCTCAGACCATTTTGAAATGTGATATATGATCATGCTGGTAATAGACAAGTCGTTAATAAGGCAAGCTTATCAGAACACTTTGCTGCACTCGTTCATTGCAGCATGAATGGAAGTAGGGAGAACGTGCATTTTATGGCTTATAAAAATGTGGAACAAAGTGTTGACGGTGCTGAATAACAACTTAAACATGAACTTACTCATAAAAAAACAGCTCTTTGATGTATTCGTTCTCTCTAGTCATGGTTTTAAAACTTCCGAAATCTCACAGTATCAACTTTGGTGTGCGTTCAAGGTTTATTTTTACAGTATGTTTCGATGAAACAGCAGACAGTGATCTGAGAAATCTGATTGGCCAGTGGTAGGCCTATAGGTGCTGTTGATTTGCTCTCTGGGCCTGCCGGGTAGGTGGAGTTCTACCTTCAGACATGAAATGGGAGCACTTCGCCTTCCCGGCTCTATGGCTGCTGAATCAAGTGCACCTACTACCAACAGCACAAAGCAAATAAAGAAAAATAGGAACGCAAGGCTTTATCGTTTTTTTTTTTACAGAAATGTTTGGCGCTCGACTAGGAATGCCTTGGAGATCGACCAGTCGATCCAGCCAAATGGGCCTCATTTCCACTGGTCACAGGGGACTTTACCCTGTCTCAATGCTGTGGGTGGGCCTGCTTTGTCCAACTCTGAGACTGAGACTTTGCCATATTCAATCAGTACTGACTTGTCAAACAGTCAGTTCTGTAGGAAGACTTGGCCCTTTCAATCAAATTGCCAGTAATCCTGGTGGTGAACTTCTCGTTCCTTACTGTACCTATTCTTTGTCAGCCCCAAGTCTAAGTAGATTGGCGAGGCTCTCCACTGTAGTCCCTGCACTTCTTTGAAAGCCTAGTCTTGCTCTTTGTTGGAGAGGAGCACAGAGAAGCCCTTCTCAGTGTGTGAATGTAGCAGACCACAGATGTGCGCACCTTACTGCCTGATGTCAGCCATCCGAAGGTCTGGATCTGACAACGCTTTTATTTAAGAGCACTTTGAAGGCAACGGGGGAACTTGCCACACACAACCTGCTGCTATTCATGTTTGTCTGTGTTCAAGGGGGTTGATGGATTTTTTTTCTCCAATTGGAGTAGTTTTAAAACATTGCTATGAAGTTCACCTATGATCATATTTTGTGTACCATTAAATATATACTTTTGAAGAAATGTTCACTTTTTTTTTTCTTCTGAGTTTAAATGGATCATGCAATACATGTAAGAAAAGTGTGTGTATCAAACCTGTTTAAAAAAAAATATATATATTACTTTCATTGCCAATATTACAACTGGTACATTTATAGCCGACAACCCTGCCTGTGTTGCATTAAAACAATCATTGTTCTGTAGGTTCACCTGTTTTGTGACGATGAATTGTCTTTTTATTTTACTGTCACTGCAAGGAGCCTGTTTAACATTGCTAAAGGGTATTACTTATAGCCTGTATTTTCTTTTAATAAATTCTTATCAAATGCATTCTTCATTCATCTCACTTTATATTACAGAAAACTGTGTATGCCCCTTAAGTACTATACAACCATAGACAGGAAAATAGTAAGCTATGGTCTTGCCTATTGTATATTTAAGCGATAAGGTCTACGGAGATATGGTATATGGCCAATATACTATGGCTAAGGGCTGTTCTTAAGCACGACAACACGGACTGCCTGGATACAGGCATTAGCTGTGTCCAGTCATAGATTTAGCCAGTGGTAACTTGTTGAATAGACACTGGCTTGAGTGCAGTTTTGACCAATCAGCATCCAGGATTTGACCCACCCCTTGTATAATAGCCAACTTATTTAGGACTGCAAAAGTAAATGTTTGGCATAACCATGTTATACAGTCTAAAAACCACAGCTTTCAGCCAATCAGCATTCATGGATCGAACCACCTGGTTTATAATTAAGCAATAAGGCCCAAGGGGGTGTGGTATGGCCAATATACCACAGCTATGTGCTGTATCCAGGCACTGCCTTGTATAAGAACAGCCCATAGCTGTGGTATATTGGCCCTATACCACAAACGACTGAGGTGCCTTATTGCTATTATAAACTGGTTACCAACGCAATTAGAAGATAAAAAATAAATATTTTGTCATAACTTTAGTCAGGGATTGCCTACATTTTACTCCCTCCCCTATGTGTAATATAACTCACATACATGAATTATTAATTTTGGTTGCCTATCCTGACGTGAAGTTTGTTCTATAGAAAGTATAGAAAGAACACTGGCATTTTGCGAAGGCTGAGATGAGCGGCTGAAACAGACGCGAGCAGACAGCAGTAGAGGCATTCATTCTGGCCTAATGACAATCGCCAAATGTCTTTACACTTTTTTGGTGTTTTGTGTAACAGATGTCTCTTTCCATTCACCACTTTGTTTGGAGGCTTGCAGTGCAGTATGTTGTGAGTGGAGGAACGTGTGCGGGTAGCCTAGTAAAGGAGTCCTTTGAAGTGAATGTTTGAAAATCAGATGAAAGCATGGAGTGTTAAAGGACAACTATTTATGATTAGCCCCAAAGAGATAGCATTGAATTAATAGGGATTCTAAATATAATTATATGATTACCGGTAGGCCCCACGGCCGGCCTGCCCATTAGGCAGGATTGGGCAGCCTGCTAGAGTGGTAGTTTGACGAGGGCGGCATTTTCCGAGCTAAACTGTCCAAGACGCATCTCCAACAACACAACACCTCACATTATTCTGCACCAAAAACAATGATGACTTCTCTCACCCAGTGGCATTAGGGCTATATAGATGAGCGCTGATGCGGCCCTATGATAAGCAGTGCACAAAATATTTAGCTTGTCAATGGCCAGCGTGCTTCTCCAATGGTCTTTTGGAGAGACGCAGCGCTGCGGCGCGCCATCAACGCTCCATCCAATTAATTTAATATAAATGATGTAGCCTACGGTAGAAAGAGTAATGCCGTATGTGTGTTTTATGTAGCCCATAGACTGGAGACCAAATATATTACAATGTCAAAGAGACATTGTAAAAAAAGCATTATCTTATTAAAAGCATTATCTTATTAAAGGGGCTGCAGGTGGCCTAGTGGTTAGAGCGTTGGGCTAGTAACCGAAAGATCGACTCCCCGAGCTGACAAGGTAAAAATCTGTCGTTCTGCCCCTGAACAAGGCACTGTTCCTAGGCCGTCATTGTAAATAAGAATTTGTTCGTAACTGACTTGCCTAGTTAAATAAAAAATATAATTAATGAGGACAGGAGAGAGTGCAAGAGAAACGCGAATGAAAAAGGCCAACGGGCAGACACCATCTTTGGAACGGCTGCGGCATAATCAAAATGGTCCTTATTGCGTTAGTATTGTATAAAGTTAGAGGTGCACTATTTGATAGATTCCCCCTATCTCGAATTTATGAGTGGGAGACCTTCCCAGGCAGCCTAGCTCACAAACTAGAATCAGGGTGCCCACTCTGTGCTGCAGAAATGGAACATAAATCGCAGAAAATAGATGTTGTGGTGGCAGCTGCAGAGAAGTACTTGGGGGTGTGAGATTTGACTTCAGAAGAGTTACAGGGTGTGTTGAGTGGTAGTGTCCCGTCCTCTCAGTTCATTGGCCTAGGGTAGGATCAGATCGGGTTAAAGTAGTGAAATAAGGTGTTGGGATATAATGAGTGTAAATTACATTTTTTTCTGTTTCCCCTTTTCCCATGTTGTATCACAAAGTGTAATGGATTTATACTATAGTTCAGTTGGGGGCGGTAATGCTACATATTGGATGCCAACCTCGGTGAAAACTCACGGAAGAAGAATAAACGTTTGCGCTCTCCCTTGGCGCTGAGCGGTGCTACAACCTAGCATTTTCATGACATTGCTGTGGAGCTTGTCAGGTGACTGACTGTCTCGTTGTGTCCTAGTATGATCAACTTTCCCATATACTAACTGCTGCAGTCAACCAAGTAACAAGCGCAATGGCACTACGGGACGAACTTTTAAAGTCAATATGGCATGCTTTCACAGCGTTGGACGTGGACAAAAGCGGGAAAGTGTCCAAGTCGCAGTTAAAGGTATGGAAGTATATTTATATAGGAATGTGTTTTTGTCAAACAAACCCAGGCACGTCGTTTTCTTTATATTACTAAACAATGTTGACATGCTCAAGCAGGAAACTCGTCCCGAACAGAGAAGTTGGCATCAAAGTGAAGGCCAATTGATTTTGGACGAAAAAATTCCGGACCCTTTCACTAGTAGTAGAGGATGAGTTTGGGATTATTTAATTTTCGCCCAAATCATTTGCCTGTCTGTTACAGCTCAGATCCGGTGGTAGTCTGGTTAATCAGGTTGTAATACACAATTAATTGGTAGCCTATATACAGCCTGAAACGAATGCCTGCAAAATCGTGTAAATGTTCCTTACAAGCTAGAATGAAGTTACATGTAAATGTACTCTTATCGGTTGCCTGTGTGGTTTGTCCTTCAGCTAGCTGGTCGAAATACTTTGAGACAAAATAGCCACAGGAAAGCAGGGTTGTACTACTCGAAACCGGTCAAATATATACACAACTTTCTTAAAACATTAATACAGTATCTTAACAGCCTTTATATCTATTATAGACATGTTTGCGCAGTGGCGAACCTATAGGGCTTCAGTGTGTGACAGCAACCGTAAAAGCATCGTACTCGTGTAGGAGTGCACTTTTTGTAAAACACAAAGGGCCAGTGTTGTAGTGGAGGGTATATGTTGGTATAAACCGTATACCCACTTTTTTTTTCAGTGGGCTTTGCGTATACTCACTTTTTAATACCTACTGATGTGTATCAAAGTAGTGTAGTGGAGGTATACGATGTATCAATTATGTAGTACAATGGAGAAGTCATGTACCAAGCAGTTTGCGATTGTGTAAAGCACGTGAAATATATTCACAAGCGCGCTGCGCACACAGCCTAGTTTGAGCAGAAAATCACTAGCAGGCAGCAAGAGTGTGCATGCAGCTCTCAACTGGGTTTGGCATGGAGCAGCTCACAGAAGAATGACACTGGTAGCCGGTAGGATAGGAAATACGTTTCAATTTATATCTACCAATAAATGCTAACTAAGGCAACAATGGGTATGCAAACTAGGTATTATAAAAGTTTTTAGTCAAAAGTGTTGGTTAGTAGGCTATTTGTGATGCGCAATTGTCATCATGGGATGTATGCATCAGGGGCGTAGACATGCCCACCCACTGGGGAGCCAGGCCCTGACAGTCCCACCCAATCAGATTGATGTGGTTTAAGAAAGGTTGTAGACTTAGACCTTTTGGTATTTATTCTATTAAAAAAAGTGTGATTTTGAGAGTGAAAATCTGAATAATCTATTGGAAAACTTGTAAACCATAGGAAAAAATGTTTTCACACAGGGTGCCTTTCCTTTGCTGGGCGGGCTGTTTGGGAACTTTTTGGCATACCCACTTCTCCAGGCACCAATATGCCACTGCGTAGGGCCGATGGAAAGACGGCAGTCACACTGCATGATGTTAAAGGATAAGCAGTCCGTAAACTCAGACATAATAAGCCAGTAGGTCCCAATCATAAGAATACAAAAACACAACAATTAAGCATTTCCCATTCGAAATGTACAACTATTCCTTCCTATTGCAAAAGACATTTAATGTTTAAGCACACAAAGTAACCGGTGACCTAATAAAAGTGGAACTGACAGTGTTTTAATTACTTTGCAGATATGAAACAATCATATCAGTCATAAATATCAAATTCCCAATTTATGCTATAAAACCAACTTTATAAGAGGTTTTAAAAATAGGTTTTATTTGACTCAACGTTCCATGATGTACACTAAGGCATTGTTGGCGCAATAGATGGATGCAGTTCAATGCATGATTAATATAATTCACCAATACATTTCTTGGTAGTCCAAAAATATTGCTATCGGGTTGTAAATCACACCTGGTACATTTTTGCTGCCTCCATTCAGGATGCACTGTTACATTTTCAATGATTCAATGTTCTGGACAAAAACAGACAAAAAAAGCCATATCTATTTATGTAGCAAGCTAACAACACGGAGCCTAACGTTAGCTACATAGCTAGCTAGCTGCTAGGAGGACTGACTATTTCCCCTCATATACTTTTTTGGTGGCTATACACAGGTAGAGATGCAGATGTTATTTGGTCAACTAGCAAGAACTTGAACGACTTTTATCCAGTTAGCATATCTCTCTTACTAATGCGCAACACCCTTGAATATGACCAGTGTCAGTAAACGTAGGCAAAAAAAAGTAATAATTCATCAAGAACGCTCTAGATAACATGTATACAGCCTAACCAGCTCTGCTACAACGAGTAAAATGGTCAGAGTGAGGTGTTCTCTCATATGTTTCTGGGAGTAGCTAGCTAGTAAACTAGCCAACTTTAGCCAGTTAGCTTGGGTGCTTGGTTGGGACAAGCATGCATTGGCAGGCAAGCTGCAGAAGGACGAGGAGGCTACAATTCCCCATCATTTATCAGTGTAATTTTGACGGCCAACTAGCTGAAAAAGTTTGAGAGGGTTTATCTAATGTTCCTTCGTTAGATTTGAGCTAATCTTGCTCTGGCTAGCATTAGTTGTTGATGTGCATAACTGAGGGAGAAAGATACCACCTTTTTAATGGTTGTTGGCTCAATAGGACTGTAAATGTAGGAGGACTCCTGTGGTGTTTACATATTTGCAGAAATCCATTCAGGTGTATTTTGTGCCATTTGGTGAATGCGTTCTAATGATCTAAAGTCACGCTGTTGTAACTAACTGCCTGTAAACACACAGTCCCGTTCAAAGTGAATGATGGCAGGCCCGTGTGGCAAATGGCTTGTTTGTATAAAGGCCTACTGTAGCTCTGATTGGCTATAGCGCATCGGTCTGTGTAGACTCCGGTCCTGGACAAGACAGATGTTTTTATTCGGTTGTATTTACTGAAGTGTCTATTAATTGGCCAAATGCAAGGCTGCTTTCCCACTCTATATTACTATATAATTTTCACACTCCTTGGTATACGTAATTCCTAAACATTCTAAGAATTTATGAAAATGTAAAAATGAAATCTAAGTGGTCGCTGGTCAGAAAATGTAAAATAAGTGTAATTCTTCCTGGGGGTGTATATAACCAGATTTTAATACGATTTAATGTTGCTAAAATGCTTTTAGTTCCACTTTTAAATGCAACAATGTTTCACACACAAGTTATTTTCAAAGAGCTAACCACAAGCGCACTGCAATAAACACTGATGACAACGAGCGCCAGAGAGGGGGAACGGGAGTAGACGTGACAACTAACTTTACCTAGGTGCCCTGAACCAGCTCTCTAAAAACGATCTACTGGCTCTCTAGAAAGAAATTGTTTATTTACATTTTATTTAACCTTTATTTAACTATGCAAGTCATTTAAGAACAAGTTCTTATTTACAATGATAGAAGGCCTCCTGCAGGGTCAGGGGGTATGATTAAAAAGGACAACACACATCACGACGAGACACCACAACACTACGTAAAGTGAGACCTAAGACAACAACATGACAACCAACATGGTAGCAATACAACATGGCAGCAGCACAATGTGGTATCAGCACAAAACATGGTACAAACATGATTGGGCACATACAATAGCAAGAAGGTAGAGACAACAATACATAATTCGAAGTAGCCACAAGAGTGTCCATGATTGAGTCTTTGAATGAAGAGAGAACTGTCCGGTTTGAGTGTTGTTTTTGCAGCTCCTTCTAGTCGCTAGCTGCAGCAAACTGAAAAGAGGAGCGACCCAGGGATGTGTATGCTTTGGGGACCTTTAACAGAATGTGACTGGCAGAACAGGTGTTGTATGTGGAGGATGAGGGCTGCAGTATGTATTCCAGATAGGGGGGAGTGAGGCCTAATAGGGGTTTATAAATAAGCATCAACCAGTGGGTCTTGCGACGGGTATACAGAGATGACCAGTTTACAGATGAGTATAGAGTGCAGTGATGTGTCCTATAAGGAGCATTGGTGGCAAATCTCATGGCCGAATGGGAAAGAACATCTAGCCGCTCGAGAGCACCCTTAACTGCCGATCTAGAAATTACGTCTCCATAATCTAGCATGGTTAGGGTTGTCATCTGAATCAGGGTTAGTTTGGAAGCTGGGTTGAAGAGGACCGATTACAGTAGAGGAAACCAAATCTAGATTTAACTTTAGCCTGCAGCTTTGAAATGTGCTGAGAGAAGGACAGTGTACCGTCTAGCCATACTCCCAAATACATGTATGAGGTGACTACATCAAGCACTAAACCCTCAGAGGTAGTAATCACACCTGTGAGTGTGTTTTGACATAAAGGTTTAATGCTTTTCGACCTGTCTCCAAATTAATGGAATTGGTTCAGAGTAGAGGTCGACCGATTAATCGGAATGGCCGATTTTAATTAGGGCCGATTTCAAGTTTTCATAACAATCGGACATCGGTATTTTTGGACACCAATTTGGCCTTTTTTTTTCTCCGCCTTTATTTAACTAGGCAAGTCAGTTAAGAACACATTCTTATTTTCAATGACGGCCTAGGAACGGTGGGTTAACTGCCTTGTTCAGGGGCAGAACGATAGATTTTTACCTTGTCAGCTCGGGGATTCAATCTTGCAACCTTACAGTTAACTAGTCCAACGCTCTAACCACCTGCCTCTCATTGCACTCCATGAGGAGCCTGCCTGTTACGCGAATGCAGTAAGAAGCCAAGGTAAGTTGCTAGCTAGCATTAAACTTATCTTAGAAAAAACAATCAATCAATCAATCATAATCACTAGTTAACTACACATGGTTGATGATATTACTAGTTTATCTAGCGTGTCCTGCGTTGCATATAATCGATGCGGTGCGCATTTGCGGAAAAAGGTCTGTCGTTGCTCCAACGTGTACCTAACCATAAACATCAATGCCTTTCTTAAAATCAATACACAGAAGTATATATTTTTAAACCTGCATATTTAGCTCAAAGAAATCCAGGTTAGCAGGCAATATTAACCAGGTGAAATTGTGTCACTTCTATTGCGTTTATTGTACTCTGCGTAGGCTATATGCGATAATAATAAAAGTTTTGTTTTCGAAATGATAGTTTCCGGATTCGACCATATTAATGATTTCTGTGTGTTATTATGTTATAATTAAGTCTATGATTTGATATTTGATAGAGCAGTCTGACTGAGCGATGGTAGGCAGCAGCAGGCTCGTAAGCATTCATTCAAACAGCACTTTCGTGCGTTTTGCCAGCAGCTCTTCACTGTGCTTCAAGCATTGCACTGTTTATGACTTCAAGCCTATCAACTCTAGCTAGTTAGCGGGGTGCGCGCTAATAGCGTTTCAAACGTCACTCGCTCTGAGACTTGGAGTAGTTGTTCCCCTTGCTCTGCATGGGTAACGCTGCTTCGAGGGTGGCTGTTGTCGATGTGTTCCTCGTTTGAGCCCAGGTAGGAGCGAGGAGAGGGACGGAAGCTATACTGTTACACTGGCAATACTAAAGTGCCTATAAGAACATCCAATAGTCAAAGGTATATGGAATACAAATGGGATAGAGAGAAATAGTCCTATAAATACTATATTAACTACAACCTAAAACCTCTTACCTTGGAATATTGAAGTCTCATGTTAAAAGGAACCAGCAGCTTTCATATGTTCTCGTGTTCTGAGCAAGGAACTTAAACGTTAGCTTTTTTGCATGGCACATATTGCACTTTTACTTTCTTCTCCAACACTTTGTTTTTGCATTATTTAAACCAAATTGAACATGTTTCATTATTTATTTGAGGCTAAATGGATTTTTATTGATGTATTATATTAAGTTAAAATAAGTGTTCATTCAGTATTGTTGTAATTGTCATTATTACAAATACATTTAAAAAATCGGCCGATTAATCGGTATCGTCTTTTTTTGGTCCTCCAATAATCGGTATCGGCGTTGAAAAATCATAATCGGTCGACCTCTAGTTCAGAGTGTGTTTTGATATTTTAACCTGCGTGTCGTGATCGCGTTTGGTGTGGGGGGACACAATACATTTATGCACGATGGCGCACACGTGCAGCCGGTTTGGGTTCCGTGTTAGAGGTATTTAGCAAACCAGGCCAAAGACCCCTCAGACACCAATACTCATTATCCGGCCCATTAGATTGGAATGGTCTACAGTATCAAAAGCTTTGGCCAAATCAATAAAAATAGCAGCACAACATTGCTTAGAATCAAGGGAAATGGTTACATCCATTTAGGACCTTTTAAGGTTGCAGTAAGAGAATACTATAGACATCAAGAAAGCCAAGTTTTTCCAACACTTTTGATAAACAGGGCAAAATAGAAATTGACCTATAACAGTTAGGGTCATCTTGATCTCTGCCCTTTAAATAAAGGATGCACCGTGGCTGCCTTTCGAGCAATGGGAGCCTCCCCAGACAGGAGAGACAGTCTTGGCGATGATAGGGGCAGCAACCTTAGAAGAAAGGGTCTGGCCTCCCGGGTGGCGCAGTGGTCTAATGCTGTGCCACCAGAGACTCTGTGTTCGAGCCCAGGCTCTGTCGCAGCCGGCCGCGACCGGGAGGTCCATGGGGCGACGCACAATTGGCCCAGCATCGTCTGGGTTAGGGAGGGTTTGGCCGGTAGGGATATCCTTGTCTCATCGCGCACTAGCGACTCCTGTGGCGGGCCGGGCGCAGTGCGCGCTGACCAGGTCGCTAGGTGTACGGTGTTTCCTCCGACACATTGGTGCGGCTGGCTTCCGGGTTGGATGCGCGCTTTGTGTGGAAACAGTGCGGCTTGGTTGGGTTGTGTTTCTGAGGACGCACGGCTCTCGACCTTCGTCTCTCCCGAGCCCGTACGGGAGTTGTAGCGATGAGACAAGACAGTAACTACTAACAATTGGATACCATGAAATTGGGGAGAAAAAGGGGGTAAAAATGTAATTTCAAAAAAAAGAAGGGGGTCAGATGTTTTTTTGGGGTCAGGTTTAGGAAGCTCCTTTAGCACCTCGGACTCAGTGGCTGCCTGCAGGGAGAAATTTTGTAGCGGAGCAGGGGAAAAAGTGGGAGAAGCATCGGGGGCTAGTCGCATTAGAAGGGTTGGGAGATGATGAAATGTTGGACATGGCTGGGTCAAATAGGAATCCTGACTTAATGAAGTGGTGATTTAAAGAGCTCAGCCATGTGCTTCTTGTCAGTAACAACCACATCATCAACATTAAGGGACATGGGCAGCTGTGAGGGGGTGGGTTTATTCTCCATGTTTTTAACTGCTTTCTAGAACTTCTTGGGGTTAGACCCACATTGAGAGAACTGCTCCTTAAAGTAACTAACTTTGGCCTTCCGGATAGCCTGAGTGAACTTATTTCTCATTTGCCTGAACGAGAGCCAGTCAGCCTGATTAGGCATGTGCCGAGCCTTTCGCCGCAGGCTGTCAAACAGTGATCGCTGTCATTACAGACAACACCAGACTGATACCTATCAGGATTATTTGTGAGGATAACATCAAGGAGAGTAGCCTTTTCTATGGGTTTGGAGTCATACCTTGTGGGATTGGTAATAATCTGAGTAAGATTTAGGGAGTCCCATTGCTTTTGGACTTGGTCAGGTGGTTTAAGCATGTCCTAGTTTAGGTCACCTAGCAGGACAAATTCAGACTTGGTGTAAGGGGCCAGGAGAGAGCTTAGGGCATTTAGGGTACAGGCCGGTGCTGATGGTGGACGATAACACCAAGGAAAAGTCAACAAAGAGCTATTTAAAAGTTTAATGCTTTAAACCAGCAAATCAAGTTGTTTGGGGACAGACTTTGTGGAGAGAACCGAGCACTGAATGTGTTCCTTGGTAAAGATTTCCATTCCACCACCTTTGGGGGTTCTGTCTTGCCGAAAAAGGTTATTACCAGAAAGGTTAACATCGGGTAAACAATACTTTCCTGTGCATATTTTCTCTTTTTTATTTTTACAGGGACAGTGCACATCAATCAACGTTTCAGTAAATGTGCCGGTTTTAGCCAGCCGGCTAATTTTCAACCGCAGTCCCTGGGCAGGTTATTAAAAACAATTACAATACAGACAATCAATGAGCAGTGAGCACACGCAGAGCAACAGGACAAGCGAGACATCACATGCAGACAGTACAAAAAGCAACAAGTTTGTGCTTAGCTTGTTGTTTATGGGTGGTTATAATGGCATGGTCTGAACTAGCTACAGATTGTTACACTGGATTTAACCAAAGATTTTTGCTATCCATTACTGGGAGTTACAGGTTAGGTACTGTTTGGTGTAGCATAAAGAATATTCGACCAACCTTAACATGACGATACTATCTTCGTTCTCGATTCTGCCAAACATGTATTTTTTTAAATGTCCGTGTCCAGATGCAGGTGTTATGTTTGACTTTAGAAAATGCTTCGTAATTAAAGAGCCACTGAATACGCCGATTGGCACGTTTTGTTCTTCTGTTGCTAATTAGAAAAACGAGATTTCAGTCTTGGAGGTGTGTTTCCTGACAGATTCCACGTTTGGTTAATGTTTGTGCCGCATGAGACAATGTAGAAGTGGAAGCCTTTTTGACTTCCTCAAAATCCTCACAATTAATCTGACTCAAGACATTTGTAATTCATTTAGATGTTTTTATCATCTAATTAAGGTGTTGTGTTTGGTACAGTATTTCTTAAGTAAAAAAAAAAATGGCATAATAGATAGTACAGAACATTAGAAGTCAAGGACTATCTTTGTGAGAAGGGCACTTTAAGGTACTTGTATCCTAGTGCTGAAATCATTCAGGGCACTGTCACAGACTCTGATGGGATAAAACAATAGTTTACTTTTCTACTCAGGCCATCAGTGCATCAAGTGAGGTCAGTGTAGTTGACTAGAACCCTTCCAGTGACCGATGTGTTCAACTGATTCATTAACTAGAGAGAGAGGCATGTTAATTGAGTGTTGTTGCTGGATTGAAAATATATTTATCAGCTTAGATGTTAATAAGTAGTGACAAATATACTTGACTCTGTATAGAATAATCTCAGCCCAACACATACAAACATTCTATAAAGCGTAATACATGTATACAACTGTCTTTGCTTTCAGGCCCATGGGGAAGGGATTCTATGGGAAGTTTTTTTTCTCTCTGGTTGCCTGGGGGATGGGATGGGAAGTTTGGGGTGGAGGCTCACTACTTCTTGTTTATAATTGTTGTACACTGCTCAAAAAAATAAAGGGAACACTTAAACAACACAATGTAACTCCAAGTCAATCACACTTCTGTGAAATCAAACTGTCCACTTAGGAAGCAACACTGATTGACAATAAATTTCACCTGCTGTTGTGCAAATGGAATAGACAAAAGGTGGAAATGATAGGCAATTAGCCAGACACCCCCAATAAAGGAGTGGTTCTGCAGGTGGTGACCACAGACCACTTCTCAGTTCCTATGCTTCCTGGCTGATGTTTTGGTCACTTTTGAATGCTGGCGGTGCTTCCACTCTAGTGGTAGCATGAGACGGAGTCTACAACCCACGCAAGTGGCTCAGGTAGTGCAGCTCATCCAGGATGGCACATCAATGCGAGCTGTGGCAAGAAGGTTTGCTGTGTCTGTCAGCGTAGTGTCCAGAGCATAGAGGCGCTACCAGGAGACAGGCCAGTACATCAGGAGACGTGGAGGAGCCCGTAGGAGGGCAACAACCCAGCAGCAGGACCGCCACCTCCGCCTTTGTGCAAGGAGGAGCACTGCCAGAGCCCTGCAAAATGACCTCCAGCAGGCCACAAATGTGCATGTGTCAGCATATGGTCTCACAAGGGCTCTGAGGATCTCATCTCGGTACCTAATGGCAGTCAGGCTACCTCTGGCGAGCACATGGAGGGCTGTGCGGCCCCACAAAGAAATGCCACCCCACACCATGACTGACCCACCGCCAAACCGGTCATGCTGGAGGATGTTGCAGGCAGCAGAACATTCTTCATGGCGTCTCCAGACTCTGTCACGTCTGTCACATGTGCTCATGTGCTCAGTGTGAACCTGCTTTCATCTGTGAAGAGCACAGGGCGAATTTGCCAGTGGCGAATTTGCCAATCTTGGCAAATGCCAAACGTCCTGCACGGTGTTGGGCTGTAAGCACAACCCCCACCTGTGGACGTTGGGCCCTCATACCACCCTCATGGAGTCTGTTTCTGACCGTTTGAGCAGACACATGCACATTTGTGGCCTGCTGGAGGTCATTTTGCAGGGCTCTGGCAGTGCTACTCCTTGCACAAAGGCGGAGGTAGCGGTCCTGCTGCTGGGTTGTTGCCCTCCTACGGCCTCCTCCACGTCTCCTGATGTACTGGCCTGTCTCCTGGTAGCGCCTCCATGCTCTGGACACTACGCTGACAGACACAGCAAACCTTCTTGCCACAGCTCGCATTGATGTGCCGTCCTGGATGAGCTGCACTACCTGAGCCACTTGTGTGGGTTGTAGACTCCGTCTCATGCTACCACTAGAGTGAAAGCACCGCCAGCATTCAAAAGTGACCAAAACACTTAGCCAGGAAGCATAGGAACTGAGAAGTGGTCTGTGGTCACCACCTGCAGAATCACTCCTTTATTGGGGGTGTCTTGCTAATTGCCTATAATTTCCACCTTTTGTCTATTCCATTTGCACAACAGCATGTGAAAGTTATTGTCAATCAGTGTTGCTTCCTAAGTGGACAGTTTGATTTCACAGAAGTGTGATTGACTTGGAGTTACATTGTGTTGTTTAAGTGTTCCCTTTATTTTTTGAGCAGTGTATATGGTACCAGTATACCCCCCCCCCAACAAAACAATGACAAAATGAATTTAAAAAATAATAATATTATAATAATTTTCCCCCGTTGCAGGTGCTCTCTCATAACTTGTGCACTGTGATGAGGATCCCCCATGACCCGGTGGCCCTTGAGGAGCACTTCAAAGATGACGACGAAGGCCCCGTCTCTACACAGGGCTATATGCCCTACTTGAACAAGTTCATTTTGGACAAGGTGAGCCCCACATATAGTAGTTTTATTAGGATCCTCATTACCGATTGCACATGCAGGAGCTACTCTTCCTGAGGTCTACATAAAACATACAAATACATGACAAAGTAAAGAACAGTTTTTTTTTTTTTTTTTTTATCCCCTTTTCTCCCCAATTTTCGTGGTATCCAATCGCTAGTAATTACTATCTTGTCTCATTGCTACAACTCCCGTACGGGCTCGGGAGAGACGAAGGTCGAAAGCCACGCGTCCTCCGAAGCACAACCCAACCAAGCCGCACTGCTTCTTAACACAGCGCGCCTCCAACCCGGAAGCCAGCCGCACCAATGTGTCGGAGGAAACACCGTGCACCTGGCCCCCTTGGTTAGCGCGCACTGCGCCCGGCCCGCCACAGGAGTCGCTGGAGCGCGATGAGACAAGGATATCCCTACCGGCCAAACCCTCCCTAACCCGGACGACGCTAGCCCAATTGTGCGTCGCCCCACGGACCTCCCGGTCGTGGCCGGCTGCGACAGAGCCTGGGCGCGAACCCAGAGACTCTGGTGGCGCAGCTAGCACTGCGATGCAGTGCCCTAGACCACTGCGCCACCCGGGAGGCCCAGTAAAGAACAGTTTTAAATAAGAACAACAAGATATTACATTCAAATATACTGAACAAATATAAATGCCACATGCAACAATTTCTAAGAGTTACAGTTCATATAAGGAATTCAGTGAATTGAAATACATTAATTAGGCCCTAATCTATGGATTTCACATGACTGGTCAAGGGCACAGCCATGGGTGGGTCTGGGTGGGCATAGGCCCAACCACTTGGGAGCCAGGCCCAGCAACTGGGGAGCCAGGCCCAGCCAATCAGAATGAGTTTTTCCCCAAAAATGGCTTTATTACAGACAGAAATACTCCTCAGCACCGCCTTGGACGATCCTGCGGGTGAATAAACTGGATGTGGAGGGCCTGGGCTGGCAGTCAGCATGCCAATTGCACGTTCCCTCAAAACTTGAGACATCTGTGGCATTGTGTTGTGTGAAAAAATCTTATTGTCCCCAGCAAAAGGTGCACCTGTGTAATGATCATGCTGTTTAATCAGCTTCACTGGCAAAGGAGAAATGCTCATTAACAGGGATGTAAACATATTTGTGCAGAATATTTGAGCAAAATAAGCTTTTTGTGCGGATGGGAATTTTCTGTGATCTTTTATTTTAGCTCATGAAACACCTTTACATTTTTGTGTTTATTTTTGTATTTGTTTTTAAAGCTGAACTAAGATTTTTGCCTGAGTAACCTCTTGATTAGATAAGTATTCAACCCCCTGAGTCCAATACATGTTAGAATCACCTTTGGCAGCGACTACAGATAAGTCTCTCTGGGAAAGGTTCTAACAGCTTTCCACACCTGGATTTGCCCATTTATTCTTTTCAGAATTCTTCAAGCTCTGTCAAATTAGTTGTTGATCATTGTTAGACATCCATTTTCAAGTCTTGACATAGATTTTGAAGCAGATTTAAACCTGTTAAGGCTAGGGGGTGCTGTTGTCACTATTTATGGAAATCGTGTAATTTTTGAAACGGCTTCCTACAAACTTCTTGATCGTACAATATGCATATTATTATTATTATTGGATAGAAAACAGTCTATAGTTTCTATAGCCGTTGAAATTTTGTCTCTAAGTGGAACAGAACTCATTCTACAGCAATTTCCCTGACATGGAGTCAGATTTCACACATTTTGGCCCCTGTTCTGGAGTCAGTTTTAAGGCCACTGTTATTCCTATGAGTATACGGACACTGCTTACGTCTTCCCCTGGATGCCTTTACGTGATGACGCTTTGAATGGTATCGATTGCCCAATCACAGCCACTATAAATGAAAAAATCCTCTAGGTAGGAACTCTTTTCTAGGTGCGTCATGCGCGCGGAGGATACCGACCTACTGTTTTTCCAAGCATTAGTGTAGCCAGTTATATTTCTCCGGTCATATTTTTACTCGTTATAGGAGTTAAAAACATCATAAGGTAGTTAATTTAAAGCGTTTTATAGCAATTTATATCCGTTTAGTGCGATTTTGGGACATTTATTTCTGAGCCACTGTGAATCTCTGGGCACCGTTCCAGTTCATGCCGAACGCAATGTGCATTTCTGCATGGCAAGAGGACAGCTTTCGACCAAAAGACGATTAGACCCAAGAAAGGATTCTTTGCCCAAGATTCTGATGGAAGAACAGCTCAAAGTAGGAACAATTTATTATGATAAATCGTGTTTCTGTCGAAAAATGTTAGTGGCTTAGGACGCCATCTTTTTTGACGTAGCTTCGCTTGGCGCAAACTGTATTGAAAAGTAAGGATAATTTAAAAAATGTAATTCCGCGATTGTATTAAGAATTAAATTGTCTATCAATCGCTGTCCACCCTATATTTTTTAGTCACGTTTATGAGTATTTATGTATACGACTAGATCACTGTCTAATATGGCGCACGACTTTTTCTGACCAGCTCGGCTACTTTTCTCATTGTATAACCACGATTTTGGTGGCTAAATATCCAC
Organism: Salvelinus namaycush; assembly: GCF_016432855.1. Lineage (NCBI taxonomy): Eukaryota > Metazoa > Chordata > Actinopteri > Salmoniformes > Salmonidae > Salvelinus > Salvelinus namaycush. The sequence goes on from NC_052327.1 coordinate 13,393,297, forward strand.
ATTTTCGAACAAACTGTATATGTATGTTGTAATATGATGTTACAGGAGTGTCATCTGAAGAATTCTGAGAAGGTTAGTGAAAAAATTAATATCTTTTGGCGATGTTGACGTTATCGCTGTCTTTGGCTAGAATCAATGCTGGGGTAATGTTTGGACATGTGGTATGCTAATATAACGATTTATTGTGTTTTCGCTGTAAGACACTTAGAAAATCTGAAATATTGTCTGTATTCACAGGATCTGTGTCTTTCGATTAGTGTATGCTGTGTATTTTTACGAAATGTTTTATGATTAGTAATTAGGTAAGACACGTTGCTCTATCTATTTATTCTAGTCGATTTGTGACGGTGGGTGCAATTGTAAACTATGATATCTACCTGAAATATTCACATTTTTCTAACAAAACCTATCCTATACCATAAATATGTTATCAGACTGTCATCTGAGGAGGTTTTTTCTTGGTTAGTGGCTATCAATATCTTAGTTTAGCCGAATTGGTGATAGCTAGTGGTGTTGGTGGACAAAGAAAAAATGGTCTCTTTTGCTAAGGTGTTTACCTAATAGATTTACATATTGTGTCTTCCCTGTAAAACATTTTAAAAATCGGACATGTTGGCTGGATTCACACGATCTGTATCTTTCATTAGCTGTATTGGACTTGTTAATGTGTGAAAGTTAAATATTTTAAAAAAATATTTTTTTTGAATTTCGCGCCCTGGCTCTTCAGTGGGGGGGGGGGGGGGTGCCGCTAGCGGCACCCCAGTCCTAGACAGGTTAAGTCAAAGCTAACTCTGCCACTCAGGAACATTCATTGTCTTCTTAGTAAGCAACTCCAGTGTAGATTTGGCCTTGGGTTTTAGGTTATTGTTCTGCTGAAAGGTGAATTCATCTCCCGGTATCTGATGGAAAGCAGTTTAATTTTTTATCCTGGAAAAACACCCTAGTCCTTAACAATTACAAGCATTTCCATAACATGATTCAGCCACCACTAATCTGGACGCTTATAAAAAGTCCCGCTATGCCCTCAGACGAACCGTCAAACAGGCAAAGGGTCAATACAGGACTAAGATTGAATCCTACTACACTGGCTTTGATGCTCGTTGGATGTGGCAGGGCTTGAAAAATATTACGGACTATGAAGGGAAGCCCTGCCTCTAGCTGCCCAGTGATGCGAGCCTACCAGACGAGCTAAATTCCTTTAATGCTCGCTTCGAGGCAAGCAACACTGAAGCATGCATGAGAGCACCACCTGTTCCAGATGACTGTGATCATGTTCTCCGTAGTGGATGTGAGCAAGACTTTTAAACAGGTTAACATTCACAAAGTCGCGGGGCCAGAAGGATTACCAGGACGTGTACTCAAAGCATATGCGGAACAACTGGCAAGTGTCTTCACTGACATTTTCAACCTCCCCCTGACCGAGTCTGTAATACCTACATGTTTCAAACAGACCACCATAGTTACCTGCCTAAAATCATTTAGGCAACTAACCTGCCTAAATGATTTCCGCCCCGTAGCGCTCACGTCGGTAGCCATGAAGTGCTTTGAAAGGCTGGTCATGGCTCACATCAACACCATCATGCCGGAAACCCTAGACCCACTCCAATTCGCATAATTCCCCAACAGATCCACAGATGACGCAATCTCTATTGCACTCCACACTGCCCTTTCCCACCTGGACAAAAGGAACACCTATGTGAGAATGCTGCTCATTGACAACACTTCTTATATTTCAGTTTTGTAATACAATTATTTCTTCTTTTTTTTTCAAAAAACATGTTTCTTTGTCCTGATGGGGTATTGTGTGTAGCTTGAGAACCGCGTTGCAGTTCTTGACACAAACTGGTTTGCCTGTCGCCTACTACCATTAAATCTTTTGTCTCACCCATTCAGCCTTTTTATTTATTTTTTATTTAACCTTTATTTAACTAGGCAAGTCAGTTAAGAACAAATTCTTATTTTCAATGATGGCCTAGGAAGAGTGGGTTAACTGCCTTGTTCAGGGGCAGAACGACAGATTTGTACCTTGTCAGCTCGGGGATTCGAACTTGCAACCTTTCGGTTACTAGCCCAACGCTCTAAACACTAGGCTTAAAAAAATCCTTATTTAACCTGTCTCCTCCCCTTCGTCTACACAGATTTTGAAGTGAATATAACAAGTGACATCAATAAGGGATCATAGCTGTCACCTGGTCGGTCTACAGTATGTCATGGAAAGAACTTATGTTAAAGTTTTGTGAACTTAGTGTATAGGCGTGATTGTGCATAGGGTCAGTGCAGATAGTCCGGTTAACCATTTATTTAAATATTTAGCTTCTACCCCAAGCCATAAGCCTGCTGTCTTGGAGCCTGTTGGTTTGAGAACAGTCTATGGCTAGAGTGGCTGGAGTCTTGTGATTTTTTGGGGGGGGGGGGGGGGCCTTCCTGACACCACCTGATATAGAGGTTCTGGATGGCAGGGAGCTCGGCCCCAGTGATGTACTGGGCTGTCCACACCACCCTCTGTAGCTCTGTGGTTGAGGTCGGTGCATTTTCCATACCAAGCGGTTATGCAGCCAGTCAAGATGCTCTCGATGGTGCAGCTGTAGAACTGTTTGAGGATCCGATGGCACATGTCAAATCTTTTCAGCCTCCTGAGGGGGAAGAGGCACTGTCATGCCCTCTTCACGACTATGTGGGTGTGTGTGGACCATGTAAAGTGCACGCCAAGGAACTTGACACTCTTGACCCACTCCACTACAGCAATGTGCTCTCCTGTAGTACACAATCATCTCCTTGGTCTAACTGACGTTGCGAGAGAGGTTGTTGTCCTGGCACCACGCTGCTAAGTCTGTCCTCCTCCCTGTAGGCTGTCTCATCACCGTCAGTGATCAGGTCTACCACCGGCGTATCGTCAGCAATCTTGATGGTGTTGGAGTTGTGCGTGGCAACGCAGTCGTGGGTGAACAGGGAGTACAGGAGGGGACTAAGCGTGCACACACAACAATCTTACATAGTTATTTCCCCTCTCGTCCAGGTGGGAGAGGGCAGTGTGAAGTGCAATTGAGATTCCGTCATCTGTGGATCTGTCGGGGCTGTATGCGAATTGGAGTGGGTTCGGGGTGTCTTGGATGATGATGGTGTTGATGTGTGTCATGACCAGCCTTTCAAAGCCTTCATAATTACAGATGTGAGTGCTACAGGGCCATAGTCATTTAGGTAGGTCACCTTGGAGTTATTGGGAACAGGGACAATGGTTGTCAGTTTGAAACATATTGGGATTACAGACTGGGACACGGAGAGAGTGAACATTTCAGTGAAGACACTTGCCAGCTGATCTGTGCATGCTTTGAGAACGCATCACTGGTATTCCGTTTGGCTTGACGGCTTTGTGAGTGTTAACCTGTTTTGTAAGTTTTATTCACATTCGCCACAGAGAGCAAGATCATGCAGTCATCCGGAACAACGGGCTTTCACGCAAGACTCTGTGTTCTATTCCTCGATGCGAGCATAAGGCATTTAACTCGTTTGGTAGTTCTGCATCACTGGGCATCTCACGGCTGGGTCTCCCTTTGTAATCCTTTATCAACTGCAAGCCCTGCTACATACGACGTCGATACGATGCTCATTGTATCTGATGTAGCGCTATATTCTCTTCTGTCACTTCCTCAAGTTCTCATTGCTCAAGTACTTAGACAAGGTTTCAGGAACCGAGATATGACAGACAAATGTCAAGAGCCCCCCCCCCCCCCCCCCCCCCCCCCCCAAGTGGCTATGACCCTACCACACAGGGATACTCCACCCTAAAGGTTGTGTGTGTGTGACTCTTCCTCACTGACTCACTCCACTTGTCAGACAATGACAATGACTCAGCCGGAGAGACAATCAAGTCCATCGCTGACTGTTCCACAGAATTCCCCATTCTCCCATTTGGACCTCTGCAGTCGCTCACTTTGTGGAGCACATCATTCCTTCTAGCCGACTAACCCTGTAGAAACCTGGAATGCATTGTTCATTGGAAGCTCTGATGTCAAAAGGGGAATGAAAGAAAGCAAGGCTCCACAAACGTCAGAGCATCAAAATAGTTCAAGGCTTGTATTCAACATTTTAAGGCTGCTATGGCAGAACTATTTCCCAATTTTTCATGTCTTGCTTCTGTATAATTCTGTATTTATAGTATGCTGACGACTCTTTTCACAGTGTCATTCTGCTTTGTTTGCAAAGTTAGTATGATGATTCAAATTAGGCATAGCCTAATAGGCATAGCCTTTGCCTAGACCTCAACATATTTCGATCCAGCTTTCATGATCGAGTAATCCATTGGCGCTATCATATTTTTGATAGATGTACCTTTTTTTTTGTCATTTAATTTCACAATTACATTTGTTCCCTCTCTCTTTTTTCCTTTTGACTTCAGTATATAAACGGGCATCTCTGTGTGGTGTGATAATTTGACGATAGGATGTTTCAGCCTCCTGGAGGACCCAAGGACAGTGATAAGACTGTTTGTAAACCACTTAGGATGTTCCACTGCAGAGAATACTAATGAACACGTGTATCTGCAGTGGAGAGGCAGTGCTGGGTGCTGGAGGGGCCGTGACAAAGCCCCCCATTGTTGATGTGCAGAGAGTGGGAGAATGGCAGGGATTGAGGTAGAGGGAAAGGGAGCCACTGCCTCAGTCTGGACCAGCTAGTACGGAGCGAGAACGAGCCGAGCAATGACATGACATTGTGAGGACAAAGAGAGAGAGCTGTTAGTTCATACCAATCCAACTTTCACAACTTTTCTACTGCTCCTCCCTCTGCCTCTATCTGCTAACCTCACTGGTGTTACTGTGAAACTATCCAACAGATTCATCAACAATGATAGAAATGTATGAATGTATGCCGTTATTGTGGATATATGTCCATCTATTCATTAAGGAGGATGTTTTAAACACTCCTAAAGATGTCCAGGCTCCTGATGATGATGAGACACATGCAGCTTGCATTTCGATAGTATCTCTGTTTATCTGCTGGTTATCTCTTGCTATTTTTAAATGGCTGCTCATCAATGTCAGGCCCATCTCTCTGTTGTGTTTTATCATGACTGCTCCGATGTATCAGTTGAGTGAGTCCTACATCTGCATAAACGGCTCAGTGAGCTGAGGGTAATGCAAATGTCGTGTCAGGATATCCTGTGTTAGAACAGTCTTCTATTCCAGTGCCACTGTGGGTGCTCCTAATCTACATGATTCTGCGGAAAGCTTGCCAAGAGTTCCCATGGAAACGCCAGTGTATGTTCATTCACCGCTGGAACAAAACATTTCCCTTCTACAGCACTGATTGTACTGTTTTCAAGGGTTTTCCTCCCTTTCTGTTGTCGATTTTGAGTTAAAGGGGAAACCCGAGATCCATTTTTGGACTTTTTAAATGAATGATAGTGTGGCAAAAAGATAACATTGAAGATGTCCTGAGTACAGGACCAGCTTATTGTCTAATTTGTGTTTTTCCTCATATGAAAAATGCCTGTCTCCAGCCAAGTGACATAAGAGAAATGTTTCCTGATTTCAGGTCCAGGACAACTTTAATCGGCAGGATTTTAACAGAATGTGCTGGACCCTGTGTGCCCGGAAGAACCTCAACAGAACACACCTCCTCATCTCGGATGAAGACGCCTTCAAGATCTGGTGCATCTTCAACTTCCTGTCCGAAGACAAATACCCACTGGCCATAGCCACTGAGGAGGTAAGATTAGACAGGGGTCGTGTTCATTAGGCACCCAACGGAAGGAAAAGGACAAACGGCCAGGCAATGTCCAATAAACGCTCATTTCTGTTTTCTTTTGCAAAATGTTTTAAAACATTTTCGGCGCGTGTCCTAATGAACATGACCAGGGCTCTGATGCTGGCACATTTAGCCCCAACACAAACCTCACTTTGTGCAACATTTGGGTTGATCATTACCAGCTAAATCAGTCATCAGTTGTAAAGCTAATTAGTCAAGCTCACGATACAACGTTATTTTCGTGCTCCGTAGTGCACATCAATGAAACCTCTACCTCTGTCACAGTGGACTACAGAAGAAGGGAGTGGGTTATGGGTAAAGAATTATTGTTCTGATCCACTGTTGCGTTTTACATACAGTTTTGGAGAAACACCCTCGCCACTCCCAATCCGCTCTCACAGGAAAAGGAAGTTAGCAACTTCCTGTTTTTTTATTTATTAATTTAATTTAACTAGGCAGGTCAGTTGAGAACAAATTATTATTTACAATGACGGCCTACCAAAAGTCCTGCTGCGGGGGCTGGGATAAGAAAAAATATATAAATTAATATAGGACAATACACACATCAAGACAGGAGAGACACCATAACACTACACTACATAAAGACAGACCTAAGACAACAACACAGGGTGGCAACAACACATGACAACAGCATGGTAGCAACACAACATGGTACGAACACTATTGGGCACAGACGACGGCACAAAGGGCAAGAAGGTAGAGACGTGATTTAAGTCTTTGAATGAAGAGATTGAGAACTGTCCAGTTTGAGTGTTTGTTGCCGCTCGTTCGTCGCTAGCTGCAGCAAACTGAAAAGAGGAGCGACCCAGGGATGTGTGTGCTTTGGGGACCTTTAACAAAATGTGACTGGCAGAACGGGTGTTGTATGTGGAGGATGAGGGCTGCAGTAGCTATCTCAGATAGGAGGGAGTGAGGCCGAAGAGGGTTTTATAAATAAGCATCAACCAGTGGGTCTTGCGACGGGTATACAGAGATGACCAGTTTACAGATGGGTATAGAGTGCAGTGATGTGTCCTATAAGGAGCATTGGTGGCAAATCTCATGGCCGAATGGGAAAGAACATCTAGCTGCTCGAGAGCACCCTTAACTGCCGATCTAGAAATTACGTCTCCATAATCTAGCATGGGTAGGATTGTCATCTGAATCAGGATCAGTTTAGCAGCTGGGTTGAAGAGGACCGATTACAATAGGAAACCAAATCTAGATTTAACTTTAGCCTGCAGCTTTGATATGTGCTGAGAGAAGGACAGTGTACCGTCTAGCCAAACTCCCAAGTACTTGTATGAGGTGACTACCTCAAGCACTAAACCCTCAGAGGTAGTAATCACACCTGTGGGAAGAGGGGCATTCTTCTTACCAAACCACATGACCTTTTGTTTTGGAGGTGTTCAGAACAAGGTTAAGTGTAGAGAAAGCATGTCGGACACTAAGAAAGCTTTGTTGTAGAGCATTTAACACAAAATCCGGGGAGGGGCCAGCTGAGTATAAGACTGTATCATCTGCATATAAATGGATGAGAGAGCTTCCTACTGTCTGAGTTATGTTGTTGATGTAAATGGAGGAGAGCGTGGGGCTTCTCGACAATGCAACAACAATAAGAAATAAAAGATAAGAATACGAACATGAAGTAAATGGCTCAATAGAATAGTAAATATTTTAGCATAAGTATAACACAGGAAGGCACTTTATTTACACATGTTTTGGGGAAGGGGAAGTTGGGGGGGGCAAGTGTTTTAAATTGTGCACTATTTAGAAATCATAATAATAGTATGGTAGCAGCAGTTGTGATGTGTGCGTGAGCGCGTGTGTGCTAAGGTGAGGAGAACCAGAGCATGTGGTCAGTCCAGTTCAAGTGTTCAGCACTCTGATGGCTTGTAGGTAGAGCCTGTTGGTATCAGACCTCATGCTCCGACACCGTCTGCCTGACGATAAGGGAGTAAACGGCTCATGGCTGGGGGTGTGTTGGGTCCTTGATGAAGCTGCGGGGCTTCCTCAAGCACCGCTTTGAGTAGATGTCCTGGATGGGTGGGAGCACCGTCCCATTAATGTACTGGGCCATCTTCACCACCCGCTGGAGGGCCTTGCGGTCGTGAACGTAGCAATTCCCATACCAGGCCGTAATGCAACCGTTCGGGACGCTCTCGATGGTGCAGCAGTAGTATTTGGAGAGGACCTGAAGTAGTAGTATTATTTATTGGGATCCCCAATTAGCCGCCGTTCCGACTCACACAAGCCAAGGATTCGTGCAAGTCCACCCACCTACATAATACAATAAGCATCCCCGTGCGTGCTGACGTGTGTCTGTGTACTCACATGTGTCTCTTCCCAACCCCCCTCAGATCGAGTACTTCCTGCGCAAGCTGACAGAGGCCATGGGTGGCAGCTGGGTGGAGGAGCGCTTCGAGGACTACAAGCTTGAGCTTTGCACCAAGCAGCAGTGCCTGAGTGCCTGGGAGATAATCACCCTGGTGGGCACTGGCACTTTCAGCAAGGGCATGGACCGCCAGACCCTCTCTATGGGCATCACCGAGGTCTTCCACGAGCTCATCCTTGACGTATTCAAACAGGTCGGCCTCAGAGCCATTTATATCTCCATGCCTTGGCAAATGTTGATGTCAACCAAACTACCGTCATGTGACGTGTCCATGGTCGATGGATGGCGTTGACCAGTGTTATGTACTAGCAATACTGTAGCATGGATCGAGCTTTTAAACACCACACACCAAAACAATGTTTGGCTGAGTGTAGTCGCCTTTTTTATAGGAACCACATGAATATTGACGATTTTAGAATCTCAAATGCAACACTACAAATGGTGGCTGTGCGGCGGTAAACTAAGCAATTATACTGAAACGTCTCCTGCTAGTTTTTCAACACCGATATTAACACAAACCGACAAAGACAGAAACACAAAACTGTCTGAGCCTCCTGTTTTTCGCTTGCTGCAGGGCTACATGATGAAAAAGGGTCACAAGAGAAAGAACTGGACAGAACGCTGGTTCCTCCTGAAGCCCAACTCCATATCCTACTACGTGAGCGAGGACCTGGCAGAGAAGAAGGGTGACATCCTGCTGGATGGAAACTGCTGTGTGGAGGCAAGGAACACTAAACGACAACAGTAAACAACAACGACCAATGCTCATACATTCATTTGAACCCTTAACCTAACTATAAAATGCATGTTGGTGGAAGAGTGTAAAAATGTTATGAAATTGTCTTTACAGTCGTTACCGGATAAGGAAGGGAAGAAGTGCCTGTTCTATGTCAAATGCTCCGACAAAAGCTATGAGATCAGCGCGTCGGATAAGAAGAGGAAACAGGAATGGATACAGGGTAGGAAGTGGACGTATTTCATTTGTATTTAATCAGAAATGAAAGCACTTGTACATTGCTCATACTGTATTTATAGATTACAAATGTATATTGTTTTTGTGTTTCGAATCCTGTTGTCTAATGTAACTAGTTCTCAATTCTCTCACCATGCAATTGATCTCCTGTTGGTATTATGGAAAGTATAGGACTGGACATCTAGACTTTATTCATGGGTATAAGTACAGGGGCACGTTCAGCAGAGCTCAACATTGTGGAACGTTCAGATAGAAATATGTTATGTAGAATAGTCAGGCCTCTCTGACATGATTAATAAGTAGTCATATCAGCTTTACTCATCACATTTCTATCTGCAACATTCCACAACATTTCCCTATACTGAACATGGCCCAGCCTTGGACCTGACCCCTGTCTGGTGTCTCTTCTCCATTTCAGCCATCCAGACGTGTATCAGTCTGCTGAAGCTGGGCCGGCCGGCGCCGCACCGCGAGTCCCGCCAGAAGCGGAGGGAGTTGAGGCAGAAACAGCAAGCGGAGCAGGAGGAGCTAGAGCTCAGGATGAGGGAGCTGCAGACGGCCAACGAGAACAAGCAGCAGGAACTGGAGGCCATGAGGAAGGTGAGCTCACTCACAACGGTCAACGTCCTCCCTTTGCTACTATGACCTTTTCAAACTACAGAGTTGAGCTGCCCTGTGCTGGCATAGTTATGCATCCACAATGTGAAGGGGAAAAAAACTCTAAGTCAGCACATTAAGGTAGTGTAAAAATGGTAGGTAACACTTTACTTGACACTCAGCGTCATAACACATTATGACACTTTCATAACCATGTCATACGTCATAACAGCTGACATAACTTGTCATAACCTGTTATAATATGGTCCTAACACTGTCATGACACATATATTTAGACCTGTTGTGACATACAGTATATTGCGTTAATTTATGGCTGGTTATGACACCTACATAAGTGTCAAAACCCGCAAAACGTTCCATTACATAACAGCCTACTATATATATATATATATATATATATATATATATGGCTGGTTGTGTTATATATATATATATTAGTCATCAGCAACAGAGCATTGGGGTAGGTGCATGTCTGATATCAATGTGTGAGCAATTACAATGATACTTTTACAGGGTCTATATATTTATTGTGTATATATATATATATATATATATATATATATATATATATATTAGACGCTGTAAAATGATCATTGTAATTGCTCGCACATTGATGTCAGACATGCACCTACCCCAATGCTCTGTTGCTGATGAATGCAGATTTCAGGTGCAGGACAAGACTGATGACTGATATAAGGGCATGTACCTGATAGGCCTATCTGGCTTATATGATTAGGATGGTCATAATGCTTATTGACAGTGTCATAAAGTATATTTTCTTAGTCCAAGTAAAGTGACACAGGATGGTCATAATGCTTCATGACAGTGTCATAAAGTGTATATCTCTGTCTCTAAAATATGACTAAAGAATTTATAAAAAAATTAAACAGGATTTTAGAAACAAACTTTCAAACAAAAGGATACTTCTTGGTGAGGAATTTTATGGGGGGGAATAAATGTGGGTTTGACACTCTTGTGTAGGTGTCATAACCAGCCATACAATACCACGCCACAACAGGTGTAAATATATGAGTAATGACAGTGTTATGACCATATCATGACAGGTTATGACCATATCATGACAGGTTATGACATATTATGACATGGTTGTGGGTGTCAAGTAAAGTGTTACCAAATGGAGTCATTAGAATCCGTTTCCACCTACTATCTCCACTGTTCTTAGTCTGGAAGTCACGAGGATAGTTGCTGGTACACATTTAAAACAGTCGGGGGGGAATGTGGTTCATCTCCGTCATCGCTTAAATGAAGAGAAGACCTGTGAAATGACAGTTCTACTTAAGGATGTAGGTCACCTGAAAGACTAACTTTAAATGTGTGAAGTTCCTCCCACAGAAACAGTTTGTGGTCGGTAGATTCGGTGCCATGTGTGCTTCTGAATGTTAACAATAGAATAGCCCTACTTTTTGGTTTCCTCAATGGTTTCGCAATGTGAGAATGTGGGTTGTGCTGTTCAGGGGAATGAAGTGTGTGTGTGCACTTAGCTTTTTGTCACTTCCACTTCACTCATTTTCCCAGTCAACTCTCTTAATACTGGTTAAAGTTCTTTCAGTCTGGCCTTTTGATGCAGTTTATTCACAGTTGAAGTCCAATTATCACTGCTCAGTTGGGTCTTTAATTACAGATGAAATGTCACTTAAATGAGATGTTTCCTCATTTCACTCGGCAGCTAAAAACATGGACAGTTAAAATCAAATACATGATGGCAATATTCTCCTATACATGCGGTAAAGAGGTCAATGGAATGCAGACCATTTGGCGACCATTCAAAAAATCGGATCTAAGAAAGTGGATATTCGTCAAATTCGTCATAATTTGTGTTCTAACAGGCCCACAATGTGGTAGACTGTATTTGGTTGTTTTCGCTGCATAATATTTAGAAGTTGTTCTTTTTGGGTTCAGAAAAAATGTCCGCAAAATGCTAACTCCCATTCGTATAAGCTGGTTGCATAGCTAGCCATATAGAAATTGGTGGTGGTATTTGAAGCCGTTTTTTAAGTGTAATGCCGTTGATTTGTGACGACATCCATACTAGTATTATACTTTTTACCCTAACATTATGTGACATACACATAGACTGTTGTTTAAATTGTAGGCGGATTTTGATGGGCGGCAATGAGGAGATTCTGAATCTTTCCCCCTCGTGGCGTTTCCATTGTTTTGGTTGAATTCCATTGATCTCTTTAACACATGTATTGAGCTGATTTTATATTAACAAAGCAGTTCCGGTTATGAGTGAAAAAACATTCGGAAATGTTATTTCACTGGTCGGTGTTACTGTACTAACACTTCATCTTCAGTATGTTCAGGCCCTCTATTTTCTGTAGAGATTGGTAAGAAAGATGGTGCTCTAAGTTCCAGTACATACCAGTGCTTCTCTTCAATACCCATTGTAGCAGAGCTCTTATAGATGAGACCCATGACTAGTCATCTGGACAAGCTCAAATGAGCCATACAACAATACCATAAAACGTTATTGTCCAATGTAACACATGCAGTGTAGCTGTGGACAATCATTGGATTTATTGGGGCAACAATGTCCCTGTGTCTGAACGTTCAATGTGCCCCTAGTACTCGATGTATAATGAATGAACAACAATCTCCCATTGAGGTGCAACAAGTTCCCGTCTCTCATACTCCCCAGTCCAGGACAGGTCTGTGGTACACACAGGACTGGAGGGTGAGGGGTCGGCGCCCTTTATTAACCCTGGGTTCACTTGTACACGGTAGCCATTCTGTGATCGGTTGGTCACTTCACACTAACCTGCGGTAGTGAGTGAGTAACGAACGAGTTAGGTCAATTGACAAGTCACGGCTGCACGGAAAGAGTCAAATTAGGATTAATCTGCAGTTTTGAAGTTGGCACTGTCGTGGATAGCAGCTGTTTTACAGGGTCCTGAACAATTCTGCTGTTCTTATGTTGATTTAAACTTATTTTGTACGTCATGTCTCCGCCATTCATTTCCTATGACCGAAAACGGCTTCTGGAGGTCAGAACAGCGATCACTAATCTTGATTTCTACTTCAACAGGTCGGCAGCTCTAGACGTTCGGCTTACTCCGGATTCAATTAACAACCAAGTTGAATTTAAAATAACGTAGTTATTGGAAGGGACAACAATAAAAAAGTGTCCTGCCTGCCATTGTGTTGGTGAACAGCTGAAGGATGGTGCTGTAGAAATGAACCGGCTTCAAATTCATAGACCGAGCTATGGATGCAAGGACTGAACTTCCATGAGATCAAAATGACAGTTTGAACCATGTTTTGAGCCTATACAGTGTTGGTTTACATGTTCATTGTTTACAAACAAGGTTATGTTTTGGGTCCTGATTGGGTATGACAGTTGAACTAAGCGCATGAGGCATTTATAAGTTAACAGTGCCTTCAGAAAGTATTCATACCCCTTGACTTATTGCACATTTTGTTGCAGCCTGAATTAAAAATGGATTCAATATATGTTTTTTCTCACCCATCTACACACAATACCCCATGACAAAGTGATGGGAATGTTTGCAAATTTATTTGAAAATTAAATGGAGAAATATCTCATTTACATACGGTACCAGTCAAAGGTTTGGACACACCTACTCATTCCAGGGTTTTTCTATTTAAAAAAACAACTATTTTCTACATTGTAGAATAATAGTGAAGACCTCAAAACTATGAAATAACACATGGAATTATGTAGTAACAAAAAAACTGTTAAACAAATCAATCTATTTTATATTTGAGATTCTTCAAAGTAGCCACCCTTTGACTTGATGACAGCTTTGCTCACTCTTGGCATTCTCTCAACCAGCTTCATGAGGAATGCTTTTCCAACAGTCTTGAAGGAGTTCCCACATATGCTGAGCACTTGTTGGCTGCTTTTCCTTCACTCTGCAGTCCAACTCATCCCAAAAATCTCAATTGGGTTGAGGTCAGGTGATTGTGGAGGCCAGGTCATGTGATGCAGCACTCATCACTCTCCTTCTTGGTCAAATAGACCCTACACAGCCTGGAGGTGTGTTGGGCATTGTCCTGTTGAAAAACAAAATGATAGTCCCACTAAGCCCAAACCAGATGGGATGGCAAATCGCTGCAGAATGCTGTGGTAGCCATGCTGGTTAAGTGTGGCTTGAATTCTAAATAAATCACGGAGTGTCACCAGCAAAGCCCCCCCACACCATCACACCTGCTTCACGGTGGGAATCACACATGCGGAGATCATCCGTTCACCTACTCTGCGTCTCTCAAAGACACGGCGGTTGGAACCAAAAATCTCAAATTTGGACTCATCAGACCAAAGGACAGATTTCCACCGGTCTAATGTCCATTGCTCATGTTTCTTGGCCCAAGCAAGTCTCTTCTTATTATTGGTGTCCTTTAGTAGTGGTTTCTTTGCAGCAATTTGACCATGAATGCCTGATTCACGCAGTCTTCTCTGAACAGTTGATATTGACGTGTCTGTTACTTAAACTCTGTGAAGCATTTATTTGGTCTGCAATATCTGAGGCTGATAACTCTAATGAACTTATCCTCTGCAGCAGAGGTAACTCTGGGTCTTCCTTTCCTGTGGTGATCCTCATGAGAGCCAGTTTCATCATAGCGCTTGATGGTTTTTGCGACTGCATTTGAAGTAACATTCAAAGTTATTGAAATTTTCCGGATTGACTGACCTTCATGTTTTAAAGTAATGATGGACTGTCGTTTCTCTTTACTTATTTGAGCTGTTCTTGCCATAATATGGTATTTTACCAAATAGGGCTATCTTCTGTATACCACCCCTACCTTGTCACAACACAACTGATTTGCTCAAACGCATTAAGAAGGAAAGAAATTCCACAAATTTAATTTTAACAAGGCACACCTGTTAATTGAAATGCATTCCAGGTGACTACCTCATGAAGCTGGTTAAGAGAATGCCAAGCGTGTGCAAAGCTGTCATCAAGACAAAGGGTGGCTACTATATGCTATGTTATACATATTGAAACCATGCAATTGGTATTTTTTTTAAATTTAACCTTTATTTAACTAGGCAAGTCAGTTAAGAACAAAGTCTTATTTACAATGACATCCTAGGAACAGTGAGTTTACTGCCTTGTTCAGGGGCAGAACTGCCTTCTCAGCTCCGGGATTCGATCTCGCAACCATTCTGTTACTGGCCCAACGGCTCTAACCACTAGGCTACCTGCCGCAATAACGTAGAACAATGTGAAATGCAAACATGTTCAACGTATTTAACAAAGATGGGATATGGCCTACATTTTGTTTCTGTAGGCTATTTAACAAACTAGGCTATAATGGAATAACATTCGGATTGGCGTTGATGACACCGCAATACATAAGACCGTAAATACACAATTTGAAGCAACCACATATTTAGCCATGGAGCACGTTTTGATTGGCCAGTGAAGAGCAAGCCTCTAACTTTTGTATTAATCAAAACCCAGCCCTTTCTCGCTACCACCAGCTGCAGTCCCATAATTCATGCAGTGAAAATGGCAACAAAAAACATTTCTGACACAACCCTGGACTTATAGCGCTTCCGACAGTGCTAAGATTTACCATTGCGTCAGGTGTATCTGTCGTCAATTATGCTCAATTATGTAATGACTGTTCCCTCCGCTATTGGTCAGAAACTGGAGGAGGCGGCGGCCAATGCGGCAGAGGAGGAGAGGAGACTCCTGCAGACGCAGACTGAACAACAGGATCGCTACAGGGTGGACCTTGAGAGGGAGAAAATGGTACCTACCTACACACAATTTAGTGACCAAAAGAGAGAGTGTTTAGACTGTAAGCGACACCCACAGCTGACTACTAAACACTGTGGCCAGCTACTTATTTGACTTCAACAAATTGGGTCGCACCCCTTTCGTTGACTACTATTTCATTACGCTGGCTTTTCAGGGACCCACTGCACCCAGTGAGACTTCTCTTCATTTATTCAGTCAATTCTTGGGTCCCGAAAAAGGATTTCAACTTTCTAGTTATTTTATTCCCCTGTTTATGCTCCTAAGCTCATAACCTCTGACATGTAGTCCAGACATCCTACTGGCAGACTTTATAAATGACATCAGTTTATAGGACCATCTATCAATGAGGTGTTCCATTTATTTTATTCCCTAAGTCAATGTCTGCTCTGTTTCAGGATGTACCCACAAGAGTTGAGTCCTTTTTTCCCCCTGTTAAAAAAAAGAAAATTAACGTCATTTTTACAGATTGGCATTAGCAATGGCAGGTGTTTCCAATCAGTAACTGTCATAGCCTGAATTGTAGGGCTGAATGATAGGAAGTTAGTGGGCTTAAGATAGAAAAGGAAGTGAGTGGTACACAATGGGTTAAATAAGTGATTAAAAGGGATAGGTCACCCAAAGTAGAGTTTTAATACATTTTAAGTAAGTTAATTGAGTGCTACAGCCTACTAAGCGCTGACTCCTAGTGAATGGGTCGTCTGGTCCAAGAGCACCACTAGATTTAGTCTTGGATACCTGTAGGGCTCTTTATACAAGTGTCTTCTCGCCGGTCCTCAGGTGCGACAGGAGATGGAGGAGCAGGTAGCTCAGAAGTCCACTGAGCTGGAGCAGTACCTGCAGCGCGTCCGTGAGCTGGAGGACATGTACCACCGCCTGGAGGACGCACTGGAGGAGGAGAGAGGCGCCAGGCAGGACGAGGAGACGGTTCGCAGGCTCCAGGCCCGGTCAGTGCTCCACACACACACACAGACACAGAAAAGCAGGCATATACGCATGCACTCTTGAGATGAATGTACAGTGATGGAGTTCATTGTCTCTCTGGCTGAGTCACGTTAATTGTCTGACAAGTGGAGTTTGTCAGTGAGGAAGAGGGAAACACGTGGGCAACAGTCCCTCCAGTACAGAAACACTTCCTTCCTTCCTTCCTTCCTCTGATGACATTTGTGCTTCTCTGGGCTCAGCACTTCTCACATTGTGTTCTGAGTAGGGAATTTGTGTGGGTGTGTGTGCGTTGCGTATATGCTAGGGTGGATTTATGTTTGCAGTGTAATTGTGTTTTTGATCAACGCATCTCTTTTTTCTCCTGTTTTGAATGTGACACATTCTGTACTCTGTTCCCTGGACTTTCTGTCCACGTCTCTCCAGGTTACTGGAGGAGGAGGTGACCAAGAGGGCTGAGCTGGAGCAGATCCACCTCCACCAGCAGAGGACCATCACTGAGACGGAGGCGGAGAAACAGGAGTTGGAGAAGGAGGGAACGGCCAAGGAAAGTGCCCTGCAAGCCGCCATGCTGCAGTTGGAGCAACTAGAGAGTGAGAGGCAGGGGGCACTGGAGCAGTACCAGGTGAGACATGTATTAGGGTCGGTTTCCAGGATTGAAGATTTACGGCCTGCTTCTGGACTAAAATGTACTTTCGACAGAGGTTCTTCATTGAGCATGCTTTTCAGTTCAGGAGTAGGACTAATTTTGGGTCTGTTAGAACTAAGGTGCTTGAGTTGTGGTGCTAGAACAATGCCTAATTAGATGTTTAGGGGGTGCTAGAGCGGTGTCTAGGCAACTACTACCAGACGGCAATTGTAGGGGGCACTAGAGTTCTACAGGTGAGCCGTGGGTTGTCCTGTTTCAGTATTAAAAACCAACTTCCACTTAATTTGAAAATGAGATGACTTACTTGTACAAATCGACTGAGATCGTCTCTTCTTTGTTTGTCACAGGAGGTAATGCAGAAACTGGAGGATGCAGCGAACAACACCAGGACCTGGAAACATAAAGTGGCCCACCATGAGGGATTGGTCCGCCTCATTCAACCAGGTAACACAACACTATATTACATCGCACTTTCCCTCTCCCCTCCTTTTATCAATACTCTCTTCATTTAGCTAGATTTCCTCTCTGTCTGTTCTGGTATTTTTCTTTCTCACCATCTGTGGCCTGGGCGCATCTCAATAATCTAAAGTGGCTTCCTCTCCTCATTTCCTTTCCTTTGTCTGCAGTGATGTGAAAGACTTTTATGATTTTTGTTTTCTCAGGTTCAAAGGGGCCTCAGAATATCACTAACTGGGGCCCAGCAGCCTTCACTGAGGCAGAACTAAGCCTGAGGAAGAAAGATTGGCAGGAGAGGAAGAACCGACCCGCCCAGACCCAGTAGAGCCCCCATTCAACACGCTCATGCTTGTTGAAACATTGATGGAACATTGATGCAACTTTGCCCTCAGTGTGCAATGTTGCGTCTTCAGCATTCATTAACTCAAAAGGGAACAGAGAAGGCAGGCTCGCTTTTACACAGATACCAGGGTTGTGTTCATTCGGCACCAAATGATGTCAACAAACTGAAACAGTGAGGGCCTACCTAGGCTGTTTGTCCAATAGGAAAGGCAAATTTCCTTTTTCCGTTGCAAATCGATTTGAAACGTTTTCTGTTTCGTGCCCTAATGAACACGACCCAGTTCACAGCAGGTGCAGCACAGATCTTTATACTACCTGCATAGCCTGATAGTAAAATGAACAGACAGATTCAAATTGCTTTCATATGAAGGACTGAAGGAGCTGCACGCTTGACACTAGTAATTCAATGTATGAGGAAGGTGGAGTGTGGTCCGAAACGTTAGATTCCTTTTATCAAAACGTTTTTGACCGTGTTTTGATTATACATTTTTTTCCTAAGGGATTTCACAATTGTTTGTGTCTTTTGTAAATGTAAAACTACAGCTTGCATAATTTTAATCAGGTTCCAATTTTTGGTTCCATTGCCAAAGTCATAGCACTTAATAACCCATAAAGTAGTATGAACAAAACTCCATGTTAACATCATCAAATTTCATTACTCATGAAAATAATAATCAAATAACTAGCCATCATAGTGTACTACTCCCATTTTATTAAATGTAATTTTTGCGTACGCATACTGAGAAATGGGACATTTGCGGTGTTACACTTGAAACTTTGCTGCTACACTGTAATGAAAAATTGTACAGTAATCGGAGGTATTATCAATATTAAAATACTCAAAGTTTTACGGCAACATACTGTACATTATGGCGCATTGTGGGAAAATGTTATGGGCTAGGAAAGAATTGCTGTATTTCAAATGTTACTGTAATTTCACCACACAGAATACAGTACCGTACCATATCTTTGGTGCACCAAAACCCCTTTATTTTTTTAAACCTTTAACTAGGCAAGTCAGTTAAGAACAAATTCTTATTTACCATGACGGCCTACCCCGGCCAAGCCTGACCCGGACGACACTGGGCCAATTGTGCGCCGCCTTATGGGACTCCCAATCACGACCGGTTGTGATACAGCCTGGAATTGAACCAGGGTCTGTAGTGACGCCTCTAGCACTGACATTCAGTGCCTTAGCCCACTGCGCCACTCGGCAGCCCTCGACAAATATTTTGAGGAATGCCTTGTAAAGGCTGTATTTGTTGCACCTGTGAGCAAGTGTGCTCTATCACTTTAACTCCTATGTGGTTATAGTGTCCCATCAATAGAACTCCCCATGTTGTAGTCCTAAAAACTGAAAATGATTTACTGCCATCCTTATGGGGGAAATGAATGGGGTTTTGGGATAAGGTCTGACGTTAACACAGGCTTCGGAGATCTTATATGTTTTAATCTATGAGATATCAGTCGGGTACCATAACCTATGTGCTTTCATGCTTGTGTTGATTACAAAATTGCTTCAAAATTCACAGTGACGTTTACCCGATGAAGAATATCTCATAGAACAAAACGTGTAAGGTCGTAAACCTGTGTTTACCACAGACTTTATTTTCAGCGTTTATCCAAAACCCCTCCAAAAACCTGATTCATTTCCCAAAAGACTTTGGCCAACGAGCAATGGCGGAGTTGGTGCCTCTACCATTACTATTGATCTCTATTTAAATTCTACAGGGGACAGATTGGAGTGGCACAAAAATGGTTAAGCATTGTATCTTCATGTCCTTTTGGTCTGTTTTGCCATGTAGTTCCGGCCAGTTTAAAAGCCTTTGTTGGCCCCTAGAAGTATGATATAAAACACCCAAATATTCATTGATAGGCTGTAATGTGTAAACACTTCACCTAGCAACCACCCGCTTGCACCAATCCTTTGTAATTACCGTAAAGTACTGTGAAATACAAACCCCTCCCCTCAATCATCCATTCATTCAGATTACGGGAGCATTTATTTATTTTATTTTATAATAGTACATTTTAAGGTATTGTACTCTGTCATGACACAGTACTTTTATACCGTATTTATATTACTGTAGGTGTACTGGAATATGAAATACATAATTTTTTACCTGCCACTGAGCTGCCTGTAACTGCCAAATTCACAGCAACCCCTTTACAGTGTAGCAAATTACAGGGCTTTGTAGCACGGTGCCAGAACCACACTCATGGTGGGGGATGGAGTTGTCATTTGTGAAATTGTCAGTATACAACTTCTTGTATTTTGTAGTCGTTAATGTGTTTTAAATAGCTGAAGACTGATTGTTTTATTACAGGGTTCAATCTTAAACAATAATTGTATGCAGTTGTTGCAAGGATGCACACGTAAGTAGAGAACTGATTGTTGATATATCATGTAACAATATTCACAATAGAACGTAATAGACACAAGACCCCAGTCTCTAATTGATATGATGCTGCCATTGAAACAAGGGGAATGGTATGGTACTTTCAAATTATGTACTCCAGGGGGCACTATAGTTTTAGAAAAGGCAGGTTATTCTTCATTTGGTCATCTACACATAATTTACTTTAATTTATGTCATGGATAATACATGTTATGCTGTTAACAGTGTGTGTGTTTGGGGTCCCTATTTCCATTACTTCACTGCACAAACCCTCCACTTTCTAAAATAAAATCTAATCTACAGTGAGACGTAAACCAAGATTATCTGCATAAGTGTTGTATTTATCTGCCGAGAAACTTTAACTTTAGTTCATATTGAAATAAATCGTTTTTATAGCTTTTTTGGCCAAATCTCGTGGTGAAAACTACTTTAAAGTACTAAAGTATTTTTTTCTGTGTGCATCTGTACTTTACTTATTATGTTTTTGACTACTTTTACTCATCTACATTCCTAAAGAAAATAATGTAATTTTTACCCAAAAGTACTCGTTACATTTTGAATGCTTAGCAGGACAGGAAAATTGTTTAATTCATGCACTTATCAAGAGAACATCCCTGATCATCCCAACTGTTTTGGATCTGGCGGACTCACTTAACACACGTGCTTCCTTTATAAATAACGTCTGAGTGTCGTCTGGCTTGCTTAATATAAGGAATTTGAAATCATTTATACTTTTACTTTTGATACTTAAGTATATTTTAACAATTACATTTACTTTCGATACTTAAGTATATTTTAAACCAAATAGTTTTACTCAAGTAGTATTTTCCTGGGTGATTTCCCTTTTACTTGAGTCATTTTCTATTAAGGTGTCTTTTTACGTTTACTCAAATATGACAGTTGGGTACTTTTTCCACCACAAACCAAATCTCTGGACTAGAAGTGTCTCTAGTCCGTAGCTAGGTTTCCATCCAATTGGCCACAGATTTTCATGGCAATATTAACAATTCCGAATAAAGAGAATATTCGCGTTGTCCCACCAGCGGCGTGTTTATCCAATTGACCTGTTGTGGATAAAAGGCTGTGCCGTTATGATGTAGTGCACGTAAAAATACATTTTGCGGTTAAATTCCCATGTGCTAAATAAAAAACGAAATGTGTTAACATCACATTTTCAACTCTACTGATGTTGTGTTATACAGCGAGTGTTCCCACCTTAGTATTGACACATGCGATCTAGCCAACAGATCGCAGATATGGCCTGAGATTATTATGGCCAAAAGAGCCGCAGCCAAGCATCGATAAAGTCACCAGAATAAGACCCTCGATATTTATTTGGAAAGGCGCATCAAGCTCATGCCTTTGCACTTTCACCACCCTATGAAATTCATCGTCATTTATTTCATCTGTAGCCTAATAAACTGCACGCTTTCCCCACGAGCCATAGTAAGAGGACCACACGTCATTGCGTGACTAGAACTTTACTTCGATGTGATGGTTATCAGTGGTGGAAAAAGTACCACATTTGATTAAAGACACCTTAACAGAAACCGCAACTCCCAGGTATTGCAAATACCTGGAAATGTAAAAACGAAGGAATTTCCGGTATTTGCTGTGAAGGGGTACTCCAAGTTAAGGAGCCTTAAGTGTCTCTGGACATGCTCTGTTTGTTTTGAGTTTATAATGCTCAAATAAAGGGGCTACGCCCATAGTGTCCTTGGAGACAATGAACCTCTCAGGCATTGTTGGTTTAGTAAAAGTTGTGACCTTAAACTGTGTCTTGCCAGATGCTTGGTTATCAGAGTATGTGTACATCATTAGTCTCTAAGGTAGGTTAAAAAGTCTGCAGAGAATTTTTGTTCAGGTCAATGATTCATATGTCCTTGCTCAGCTCATAAATGGAGATGAGTAACAATACATCAAAATGTATCTTGGTACAAAATGTAAAATACCCTAAATGTACCAAAATAAAATACAAAATGCAGTGCATTACTGTTATCGTATTACGGTCACTGTAGTGAAGGTATTAATAAATTACATTCATTGAGGGGAGATGGGGTTTGTATTTTACCATATATCCATGGGATTGGTGCAAGCAGGTTGACTGCTAGGTAATGTGTTTATATATTACAGCATATCATTAACACTTCTTTTGGTTACTACATGATTCCCTATGTGTTATTTCATAGTTGTGATGTCTTCACTATTACTCTACAATGTAGAAAATAGTAAAATTAAAGAAAAACCCTTGAATGAGTAGGTGTGTCCAAACTTTTGACTGGTAATGTGTGTATATATATATGCACAGTATTACACTGTTATTGTGCTGGAGAAGGGAAATTAGGTTGAAAAGTGGTGGAATTGTACTTTAAGGGTAAAAAATGTTTTTTAGACAAGTTAAAACTGCATGGAGTAGGCCATTCAAGGAGTTGACCTGATGGTGCCCTCTGTCATCAGCCTCCCCCTTCCTGGAGGAATAAAGAAGCAAAAGAGGAAAGGCCTTCCCCCCCAACTTGCTCCATGTCAGAGGACACCTGGATCATCTATTGAGATTAGCCTTTTCAAATCAAAGTTTATTTGTCACATGCGCTGAATACAACAGGTGTAGACCTTACAGTGAAATGCTTACTTACAGACCCTAACCAACAATGCAATTGTAAGTAAAAAAAAATAGGTATTAGGTGAACGATGGATAAGGGAATAAAAAAAAAACACAGGAAAAAGACAGTGAATAATAACAAGTAGCGTGGCTATATACAGTAGCGTGGCTATATACAGTAGCGAGGCTATATACAGTAGCGAGGCTATATACAGGCACCGGTTAGTCGTGCTAATTGAGGTAGTATGTACATGCAGGTATGGTTAAAGTGACTATGCATATATGATAAACCGAGAGTAGCAGTAGTGTAAAAGAGGGATTGGCAGATAGTCTGGGTAGCCAATGTGTGGTGGCACCGGTTAGTCGGGCTAATTGAGGTAGTATGTACATGAATGTATAGTTAAAGTGACTATGCATATATGGTAGACGGAGAGTAGCAGCAGTGTAAAGAGGGGTTGAGGGGGGCACACATTGAAAATAGTTCGGGTAACCATTTTATTACCTGTTCAGGAGTCTTATGCCTGGTGGTAAAAGCTTTGGAGAAGCCTTTTGGTCCTAGACTTGGCGCTCCGGTACCGCTTGCCATGCGGTAGTAGAGGGAACAGTCTATGACTGGGGTGAGTGGGGTCTTTGACAATTTTTAGGGCCTTCCTCTGACACCGCCTGGTGTAGAGGTCCTGGATGGCAGGCAGCTTAGCCCCAGTGATGTACTGGGCCGTACGCACTACCCTCTGTAGTGCCTTGCGGTCGGACGCCGTACAGTTACCGTACCAGGTGGTGATTCAACCAGTCAGGATGCTCTCGATGTTGCAGCTGTAGAACCTTTTGAGGATCTGAGGCCAAATCTTTGTCAAATCATTTTTTTTTTTTAAGGAATAGGCTTTGTCGCATCCTCTTTAAGACTGTCTTGGTGTGTTTGGACCATTCTAGTTTGTTGGTGATGTGGACACCAAGGAACTAGAAGCTCTCGACCTGCTCCACTGCAGCCCCGTCGATGAGAATGGGGGCGTGCTTGGTCCTCCTTTTAATGTAGTCCACAATCATCTCCTTAGTCTTGGTTACGTTGAGGGATAGGTTGTTATTCTGGCACCACCCGGCAAGGTCTGTGACCTCCTCCCTACAGGCTGTCTCGTCGTTGTTGGTGATCAGGCCTACCGCTGTTGTGTCATCTGCAAACTTAATGATGGTGTTGGAGTCGTACCTGGCCACGCAGTCGTGGGTGAACAGGGAGTACAGGAGGGTACTGAGCACGCACCCCTGAGGGGCTCCAGTGTTGAAGATCAGTGTGGCAGATGTGTTGCTACCTACCCTCACCACCTGAGGGCGGTCTGTCAGGAAGTCCAGGATCCAGTTGCAGAGGGAGGTGTTTAGTCCCAGGGTCCTTAGCTTAGTGATGAGCTTTGAGGGTACTATGGTGTTGAACGCTGAGCTGTAGTCAATGAATAGCATTCTCACATAGGTGTTCCTTTTGTCCAAGTGGGAAAGGGCAGTGTGGAGTGCAATAGAGACTGCATCATCTGTGGATCTGTTTGGGCGGTATGCAAATTGGAGTGGTCTAGGTTTTCTGGGATAATGGTGTGATGTGATGCATGACCAGCCTTTCAAAGCACTTCATGCTACGGACGTGAGTGGTACGGGTCTGTAGTCATTTAGGCAGGTTGCCTTGGTGTTCTTGGGCACAGGGACTGTGGTAAATGAGCTGAAAAGGAGACTAGAGTAAGGACTTTAAAATACGTATTTCAAATACATGTAACAGAAATACTCCCCCTCAAACCATGAAATATAGGCAGAGATCATACAGAACTAAGGTTCATGTAGACACTACTATCATCACCAGTTATCATGATCATATCTTTCACCTGGTCAGTCTGTCATGGAAAGAGCAGGTGTTGTTAATGTTTTGTATACTCGGTGTATGTGTTCAGTTATCATCGGCTTTAGGTAATAAGGGGAATACAACAAGGTTATAGCGTTGTGTTTGATTATGTGAAGAGGCAAAGATTCAGAATAAGGGAATACGAACACAAGGTTATAGCGTTCTCAAATGATTGCCTCGCCTGGTTCACCAACTACTTCTCTGATAGAGTTCAGTGTGTCAAATCGGAGGGCCTGTTGTCCGGACCCCTGGCAGTCTCTATGGGGGTGCCAAAGGGTTAAATTCTCGGGCGACTCTTTTCTCTGTATACATCAATGATGTCGCTCTTGCTGCTGGTGATTATCTGATCCACCTCTACGCAGACGACACCATTCTGTATACCTCTGGCCCTTCTTTGGACACTGTTAACTAACCTCCAGACGAGCTTCAATGCCATACAACTCTCCTTTTGTGGCCTCCAACTGCTCTTAAATGCAAGTAAAACTAAATGCATGCTCTTCAACCGATCGCTGCCCGCACCTGCCCGCCCATCCAGCATCACTACTCTGGATGGTTCTGACTTAGAATATGTGGACAACTACAAATACCTAGGTGTCTGGTTAGACTTTAAACTCTCCTTCCAGACTCACATTAAGCATCTCCAATCCAAAATGAAATCTAGAATCTGCTTCCTATTTCGCAAACAAAGCATCCTTCACTCATGCTGCCGAACATACCCTCGTAAAACTGACTATCCTACTGATCCTCGACTCCGGCGATGTAATTTACAAATTAGCCCCCTACACTCTACTCAACAAATTGGATGCAGTCTATCACAGTGCCATCCGTTTTGTCACAAAATCCCCATATACTTCCCACCACTGCGACCTGTACGCTCTCGTTGGCTGGCCCTCGCTTCAAACTCGTCGCCAAACCCACTGGCTCCAGGTCATCTACAAGTCTCTGCTAGGTAAAGCCCCGCCTTATCTCAGCTCACTGGTCACCATAGCAGCATCCACCCGTAGCACGCGCTCCAGCAGGTATATCTCACTGGTCACCCCCAAAGCCAATTCTTCCTTTGGCCGCCTTCCCTTCCAGTTCTCTGCTGCCAATGACTGGAGCAAACTGCAAAAAACACTGAGGTTGGAGACTCATATCTCCCTCACTAGCTTTAAGCACCAGCTGTCAGAGCAGCTCACAGATCACTGCACCTGTACAGAGCCCATCTGTAAATAGCCCATCCAACTACCTCATCCCAAAACTGTATTTATTTATTTATATTGCTCCTTTGCACCCCAGTATCTCTACTTGCACATTCATCTTCTGCACATCTACCATTCCAGTGTTTAATACCTCCCTTATCTTACCTCATTTGCACATACTGTATATAGACTCTTTCTACTGTATTATTGACTGTATGTTTGTTTATTTCATGTGTAACTCTGTGTTGTTGTATGTGTCAAACTGCTTTGCTTTATCTTGGCCAGGTCGCAGTTGCAAATGAGAACTTGTTCTCAACTAGCCTACCTTGTTAAATAAAGCTGAAATAACATTGAAGAAAAAAAAGAATTAATTGGAATTTATGAGGAGGCAAAGATTCAACGTTTGGGACAAAGGAATCTGGCTTCAATCAGAGTTTCTAACTTCAGTCTACCCTGCTCTCGTACAGGAAGGTCATGCCCAAGGCCAGCAGGAAAATTAAACCCATCTGTTTCAATTGTTATTCCAGTTATAAATATCCCTGGACAATTAAAGGAGCCAAGTAAAAGGTGAGGGGTGTGCCATTCCCCCTTCTACAGCAGGATTTATATTAGGTTTATGGCTAGAGGTTACACATACACACACACAGGTACAGGTAAGCGTGCAGTCTGAAGTGGACATGGAATGGGGTGCTACTCTGTTCGCTGTGTATCTGTGTGTGGAATGTTGTATACGTGACAAGACACAAAGCTTTAAAACCGAGACTCTCCTCTCCTCATCCTCCCCCAAGAACACTGAGGAATGTGTGCAAATGTGTCTCAGCAAAAAGGACCTGCACCAACACCCCCCATGGACCGTACCATGGACAGTACTGGTGTGCTGGCTGGCTCTAGCCAGCCAGCACATCAGTTTATGCTTCTGTAACAGGGTTGGTTATGTTTCCACTTGCCTTTAAAGAAAGGTGTATTTAATGTTCAAGCATTCTTATTGGTTGGTTAAACTCTGATGACAATAAGGCGTGTTGTGATTGGCCCCGCTTGCAGATAGGGGGAGATCGCGAACGTCAGCTCTTCCCAGTATGAAAATGTGATGCAGGAGGTAGGTCACGTTCTGAATACTGTTTTCTATTTTCTATTTTACAATGTGCACAAGTTTGCTGTACATTACTGATTTATACATGTGTGGGTATACGGTACCTGTTAGGGATTGAGGGGCTTTCTGGGATGTGCTTTGGCATATGATTGCTGTAAATAAGTGTGTTAGCTAGCATACACCGACGTAATGGTCACATAAGCCCACTGCTAACACAGTTGTCTTCATGCTACAGATTTTGCCATCGACAGCCATCAATATCGTTAAGCCCTGCACAACTAACGTGCTGTTTCCCATTTAACAGCAGGTATTTACACATATTATATTTTGTATTGTGTTTTTTTCGCCCAGTCTGAAAATGTGATGCAAGGGATTTTGCCAGCGACAGCCATCAATACCGTTAAGCCCTGCACAACTAACGTGCTGTTTCCTATTTAATAACAGCAACAGAAATAAATTATGCTCAACTGGGACCACTGGCTGATGTGATTTACTTGGACAAAACACAACGCAAGGATAGTACGATTTACATCTGTTACACTTCTCTCTTGATTTCTTCTGGCTGGAGCTGAATAAGCCAAAGTTGAGTTAACCAACATATTGTATACCAGCATCCTTTAAAAAAGTAGACTCTCTAAAAATACCTGAATACCTGTCTAAAAATACCTGAAAGCAGTATAAGGGAGAAGAGGAAGAAGTTAACAGTTCAGGAAGGCTTTCTTTTAGTGAGTGAAAGGCTGTGGGCTTGATGTGGCAGTGCCTAAAGGTAGAATTATCTGTGCGCTACTGTATCATCATTCGTTTCCTAGCACATAAGTATTGTGCCCTGTGGGAGTAGTGTGTCATACAGGTAGAGCAGCAGTTGCTATTTATGAATTAAGATAATATTGACTGCTTTGTTCTTGTGCCAAAAAAGTTATGACTCAGAGAAGGGAATTACACACAACCTTGACCGCAATGTCCATCAATCCCCCTTCTATCCAAGGACTCTGGCCCAGTGTTTAACAATGTCAAATTAACAGGATTTATCTGTTACTGCTCTTTCATTCCTTAATTGCCTGCGCAACAAATCGGAAAATGGTGCCGGAACAGAAAGCAGACGTTTTACGTGCCCCCAACCGATTGTGTTTTTTGTTCGTTTATCTGCGTTGTTTTAACTTATTTTTAAACTATTTAAAAAAAAAAAACTATTTTCGGTCTCTTATGACCGAAAATAACTTCTTGACAACACTTGTTGAGGGTGCATTCATATTATACAAAATAATATAGACAGATGTGCCATTTTGTAAATGTGAAAAATTAACATAGACCTTCGTGCCAGTTGTCATACAGTATGGCATAAGGATTCGTGAGTAGGCTACAATTGAATCCTCATGTCTTAATACATCAGGACTGCGATTACTTACCACGGACTAGCAGAATCCTTTTTCTTCTTTCACGATGTCACGTTCTGATCTTAGTTTCTTTTTGTCTTTGTGTTCGGTTGGTCAGGGCGTGAGTTGGGGTGGGTAGTCTATGTTCTGTTTTCTATGTTGTTGTATTTCTATGTCTGGCCTGATATGGTTCTCAATCAGAGGCAGCTGTCGATCATTGTCTCTGATTGAGAATCATATTTAGGTAGCCTGTTTTCCCCATTTTGGTTGTGGGTGTTTGTTTCCTGTTTTTGTGTTTGTGTCACCATTCAGGATTGTTTCGGTTTTTGTTATCATTCTCTTTGTGATTTTTGTATTTTGTCGTGTTCGGTTATTATTAAAATATGACGAACACTTACCACGCTGCATTTTGGTCCTCTTCTCCTGCACCAGACGAGAACCGTTACACACGACTCCAACGAGCCCGAGGTGGAGGATATACGGCTCCCTCGGGAACAGGCCCTTACCCCAGTGATCTGCGTGATGAGGCGGAGAAAGAGAGGCCAGAGGGCAGGCTGCCTTCTGAGGAGTAGGAGGTGGGCGAATAAACCCCCACTCCACTCAATTCTGCTCGCAGACATGCAATCTTTGGACAATAAAATGGACAAGTTATTGCCAAGATTAAACTACCAACGGGACATTAAAAACTGTAACATCTTATGGTTCACGGAGTCATGGCTGAACGACGACAATATCACCATACAGCTGGCTGGTTATATGATGTACCGGCAGGATAGAACAGTGGCGTATGGTAACAGAAGGGGCGGCGGTCAATGTATTTTTGTAAACAACAGCTGGTGCATGATATCTAAGGAAGTCTCGAGCCATTGATCGCCTGAGGTAGAGTTTCTCATGATAAGCTGCAGACCACATTACCTACCAAGAGAGTTTTCGTCTATATTCTTTGTAGCTGTTTACATACCACCACAGTCAGAGGCTGGCACCAAGATAGCATTGAATGAACTGCATTCCGCCATAAGCAAACAAGAAAACGCTCACCCAGAGGCGGCACTCCTAGTAGCCAGGGACTTTAATGCAGGAAAACTTAAATCAGTTTTACCTAATTTCTATCAACATGTTAAATGTACAACCAGAGGGAAAGGAACTCTGGACCACCTATACTCTACACACAGAGATGCTTACAAAGCTCTCCCTCGCCCTCCATTTGGCAAATCTGACCATAATTCTATCCTCCTGATTCCTGCTTACAAGCTAAAATTAACACAGGAAGCACCAGTGACTAGATCAATAAAAAAGTGGTCAGATGACGCAGATGCTAAGCTACAGGACTGTTTTGCTAGCACAGACTGGAATATGTTCCGGGATTCCTCCAATGGCATTGAGGAGTACACCACATCAGTCATTGGCTTCATCAATAAGTGCATCGATGACGTCCCCCCCACAGTGACCGTACATACATACCCCAACCAGAAACCATGGATTACAGGCAGCATCCGCACTGAGCTAAAGGCTAGAGCTGCCTCTTTCAAGGAGCGGGACTCTAACCCGGAAGCTTATAAGAAATCCCGCTATGCCCGCCGACGAACCATCAAACAGGCAAAGCATCAATATAGGACTAAGATCGAGTCGTACTACATCGGCTCTGACGCTCGTCGGATGTGGTAGGGCCTGCAAACCATTACAGACTACAAAGGGAAGCACAGCCGAGAGCTGCCCTGTGACACGAGCCTACCGGACGAGCTAAACTACTTCTGTGCTCGCTACGAGGCAAATAACACTGAAACATACATGAGAGCACCAGCTGTACCGTAAGACTGTGTGATCACGCTCTCCGCAGCCGATGTGAGTAAGACCTTTAGACAGGTCAACATTTACAAGGCTGCAGGGCCAGACGTATTACCAGGATGTGTACTCCGAGTATGCGCTGACCAACTAGCAAGTGTCTTCGCTTACATTTTCAACCTCTCCCTGTCCGAGTTTGTAATACCTACATGTTTTAAGCAGACCACCATAGTGCCTGTGCCCAAGAACACTAAGGTATACTGCCTAAATGACTACAGACCCATAGCACTCACATCCGTAGCCATGAAGTGTTTGAAAGGCTGGTAATGGCTCACATCAACACCATTATCCCAGAAACCCTAGACCCACTCCAATTTGCATACCGCCCAAACAGATCCACAGATGATGCAGTCTCTATTGCACTCCACACTGCCCTTTCCCACTTGGATAAAAGGAACACCTATGTGAGAATGCTATTCATTGACTACAGCTCAGCGTTCAACACCATAGTGCCCTCAAAGCTCATCACTAAGCTAAGGATTTGAGAGCCCATGGTATACAGAGTTTGGGCGGAATATCCAACAGATGACAAGTCTTTTTTTTTCCCCTGCCCCTGTTCCTGCCCATTTGATAATGGGTCATTCTAAATAGTAAATACAAGATTAAATTGAGAATAGTCTGATGGGTGAAAATATGATCAACTGTGCAGCCTGAGGCAAGGAACAGAGCTCAAGCTTTTTTTGCTACTCTTTCAAATCATCAATAGCCTATAGTCACACCATGCAACTAATGTTGCCAAATAACTCTAAATCTAGCCTATAGGACCTTTTGCAAATTATCACTTTTACGCTCAACATAGCCACTTCATATGCACACTTGATGTGTTAACCCTCGCAAGGCTACCGGCCCAGACGGCATCCCTAGCCGCGTCCTCAGAGCATACGCAGCTGGCTGGTGTGTTAATGGACATATTCAATCTCCTATCCCAGTCTGCTGTTCCCACATGCTTCAAGATGGCCACCATTGTTCCTGTACCCAAGAATACAAAGGTAACTGAACTAAATGACTATCGCCCCGTAGCACTCACTTCTGTTATCACGAAGTTCTTTGAGAGACTAGTCAAGGATCATATCACCTACACCTCCACCTTACCTGTCACCCTAGACCCACTTCAATTTGCTTACCGCCCCAATATGTCCACAGACGATGCAATCGCCATCACACTGCACACTGCCCAATCCTATCTGGACAAGAGGAATACCTATGTAAGAATGCTGTTCATTGACTATAGCTCAGCATTCAACACCATAGTACCCTCCAAGTTCATCATTAAGCTTGAGGCCCTGGGTCTCAACCCCGCCCTGTGCAATTGGGTCCTGGACTTCCTGACAGGCCGCCCCCAGGTGGTGAAGGTAGGAAACAACATCTCCACTTCGCTGATCCTCAACACTGGGGCCCCACAAGGGTGTGTGCTCAGCCCCCTCCTGTACTCCCTGTTCACCCATGACTGTGGCCATGCATGCCTCTAACTCAATCATCAAGTTTGCAGACGACACAACAGTGGTAGGCTTGGATTAGCTAACACAACGTGCCATTGAACACAGAAGTGATGGTTGCTGATAATGGGCCTCTGTACACCTATGTAGATATTCCATTAAAAATCACCCGTTTCCAGCTACAAGAGTAATTTACAACCTTAACAATGTCTACACTGTATTTCAGATGAATTTAATGTTATTTAATGGACAAAAAATGGGCTTTTCTTTCAAAATCAAGGACATTTCTAAGGGACCCTAAACTTTTGAACGGTAGTGTACATATATATTTCATAATATTTAGGCAGGTTAGCTAGCTAACTCCTTGATCCTGCTTTGTAGTGTACCCCTCAGAGTCAAGTCCTAAATATCTGGGAAATGTGATACGCATTTGTGCCGCTTATTGCCTTAGTGACAAATATTTTACCCAAATGGTGTTGTGATGGATTCCTCCATGATCCAATAGTTGGAAGATAATGGCATTCTTTATGAAAAAGTTGATTTGATTGATCTGTGGCTTCAAAGTTGACCATTTGCAATGTGGCTGTCACTTACATTTACATGAGACGGGCCAGATGTAGTCCCCGAGCCACGAGTTTCAGATAACTGAGTAGAGGTATCTCAAAATAAATAGATTTGCTACTCAAAATGTTATAGATATGCTATCCCAAGGCTGATGTTAATCTGTGCCATTGGCTCAGAGTCAGGAAAAATGGACTCAGTGAAACCTACACAGAACTAGTATAAGAACCTTTCTATTTTCTTCTTCTCAAGCTTTCCATGCTCTCAGTGAAACCTTTCCAGAAGACCACTGGAGAGTGTTTGGCTCCATCCATTAATCAACATAAGATGGCATGGAATCCCATTTCACATGAAGCTCCCATCGAACAGTTCTTGTGCTGACTTGCTTCCAGAGGCAGTTTGGAACTCTGTAGTGAGTGTTGCAACCGAGGACAGACGCTTCAGCACTCTGCGGTCCAGTTCTGTGAGCTTGTGTGGCCTACCACTTCCCGGCTGAGCCGTTGTTGCTCCTAGACATTTCCACTTCACAATAACAGAACTTACAATTGACCCAGGCAGCTCTAGTAGGGCAAAAATTTGATGAACTGACCTGTTGAAAATCATTGAGCTCTTCCGTAAGGCCATTCTACTGCCAATGTTTTGTCTATGGAGATTGCATGGCTGTATGCTCAATTTTATACACCTGTCAGAACCGGGTGTGGCTGAAATAGCCGAATCCACTAATCCACTAATGCTTTTGTATATATAGTGTATGTTACTGTTCTAAAAAACAAATGTAATTCAGACCGACCAGTGTGTTGTAGATCGAAACCACCAATACAAAAATAAATCCACTATTTAGTTTTATTCCATTGGCCCTACTTACAGAGTCATAAACAGGATTATCCAGAAGCGAACCGTGTCCCCCAAACATTCAGACCTGTATTTTTCCACGGAGCACAACCGACCCAGTGAATTTCCATTGTTTGGAGTGTACCCAAGTGGAATGTTGGAGTCTTGACATTATTTTGTTAAATGCATGTTACAGAAAAGAGAAGGGAACAAGAAATGATTACCTAAATCAGTAGGCCGTTGATGTGCGGTTCCTTAATATAGTGTATGGGCTGAGGTTTAATTAGCACTTTTACCATGATACATCCCAAAGAATGTTTCTGGGGGATGTGATTCAACACAAGACCCTCGCATGCCTGGCCAATGCGGTCAGTTATGTAGAATCACATTATCCACTATGTCATTGTTGTTTAAAAAATAATAACAGCTTCATCTAAGCACTCAATAAGTCACTGAATGCCACATCAACAGAAGCAGCAGGTGAATGGGGAAGAGAGAGGGGATTGTTTTACCTTTATTTAACTAGGCAAGTCAGTTAAGAACAAATTCTTATTTACAATGACAGCCTAGGAACAGTGGGTTAACTGCCTTGTTCAGGAGCAGTACAACAGATTTTTACCTTGTCAGCTCGGGGATTTGATCTAGCAACCTTTTGGTTACTAGCCCAACACTAACCACTAGGCTACCTGCCTCCACAGGGATGAATGGACCAAGAGGAAAGGAACACGGATTACATCGGCAGTATTGATTAAGAAAACATTTTTTTTGAATCGAGACACTGCACAGTCATGTTTGAACACACACCATTGAATCATGGTTTGGCTATTCCAAAGAACACATTTTTACCATGGCAGCATAGTGTGTCTACGTTTTGGCATGTGTCCAATTAATTACTCACTGCCCTGTCTCTGTATAGATTCTAGAGGACTTGACTTACTGTCAGGTCGTTCAAAATGCTATCAAAACACATTTGACATTTGTATCATTACCTAATTCTGCCTTAAGCTCCTGTGTCAACAATGCACACGCCACACCTTCCCTGACAATTAATAATGATGATACTCTTGTAGATAAGACGAGATCAGACACTACCACCCAACAATTTTCTACGTTTTCATCAAGTCAATGCTGGTTATACACAATGGAAGATATCCCTTGCATATTAAATCATTTTCTAACTATAAACTTTATACCGTATCTTGACATACTGCACAGCAAATTCTACAGTGTACTTTTTTGTGTGTTAAATCAACACTGAAAGTGTTGAGTCTGTGGACCCATATAGACAATAGAAAAATGTTAAATTAACACAATGCATAGTGTAAAGCCTTATTCAAGTATTTCCCCGTGCCTTGCCTTTCAAGTAAATTGAAGAGTTACCAGCAATGATGTACACCATACAGTTGAAGTCGGAAGTTTACATACACCTTAGCCAAATACGTTTAAACTCAGTTTTTCACAATTCCTGACATTTAATCCTAGTAAAAATTCCCTGTGTTAGGTCAGTTAGGATCACCACTTTATTTTAAGAATATGAAATGTCTGAATAATAGTAGAGTGATTTATTTCAGCTTGTATTTCTTTCATTACATTCCTAGTGGGTCAGAGGTTTACATACACTCAGTTAGTATTTGGTAGCATTGCCTTTAAATTGTTTAACTTAGGTCAAACATTTCGGGTAGCCTTCCACAAGCTTCCCACAATAATTTTGGTGAATTTTGGCCCATTCCTCCTGACAGAGCTGGTGTAACTGAGTCAGGTTTGTAGGCCTCCTTGCTCGCACACGCTTTTTAAGCCCACAAATGTTCTATAGGATTGAAGTCAGGGCCTTGTGATGGCCACTCCAATACCTTGACTTTGTTGTCCTTAAGCCATTTTGCCACAACATTGGAAGTATGCTTGGGGTCATTGTCCATTTGGAAGACCCATTTGCGACCAAGTTTCAACTTCCTGACTGATGTCTTGAGATGTTGCTTCAACATATCCACATAATTTTCCATGCTGATGATGCCATCTATTCACATCTGGTGAAGTGCACCAGTGTCTCCTGCAGCAAAGCACCCCACAACATGATGCTGCCACCCCCGTGCTTCATGGTTGGGATGGTGTTTTTCGGCTTGCAAGCCTCCCCCTTTTTCCTCCAAACATAACAATGGTCATTATGGCCGAACAGTTCTATTTTTGTTTCATCAGACCAGAGGACATTTCTACAAAAAGTACGATCTTTGTCCCCATGTGCAGTTGCAAACCATAGTCTGTCTTTTTTATGGTGGTTTTGGAGCAGTGGCTTCTTCCTTGCTGAGCGGCCTTTCAGGTTATGTCGATATAGGACTCATTTTACTGTGGATATAGATACTTTTGTACCTGTTTCCTCCAGCATCTTCACAAGGTCCTTTGCTGTGGTTCTGGGATTGATTTGCACTTTTCGCACCAAAGTACGTTCATCTCTAGGAGACAGAACGTATCTCCTTCCTGAGCGTATGACGGCTGCGTGGTCCCATGGTGTTTATACTTGCGTACTATTGTTTGTACAGATGAACGTGGTACCTTCAGGCGTTTGGAAATTGCTCCCAAGGATGAATCAGACTTGTGGAGGTCTACAATTTTTTTTGATTTTCCAATGATGTCAAGCAAAGAGGCACTGAGTTTGAAGGTAGGCCTTGAAATACATCCACAGGTACACCTCCAAGTGACTCAAATTATGTCAATTAGCCTATCAGCAGCTTCTAAACCATGACATCCTTTTCTGGAATGTTTTTAAAGCCACAGTCAACTTAGTGTATGTAAACTTCTGACCCACTGGAATTATGATACAGTGAATTATATGTGAAATAATCTGTCTGTAAGCAATTGTTGGAAAAATTACTTGTGTCATGCACAAAGTAGATGTCCTAACCAACTTGCAAAAACTATAGTTTGTTAACAAGAAATTTGTGGAGTGGTTGAAAAACGAGTTTTAATGACTCCAACCTAAGTGTGTAAACTTACGACTTCAACTGTATATACAAAAGTACAGTACCAGTCAAAAGTTTGGACACACCTACTCATTCCAGGGTTTTTCTTTATTTTGACTATTTTTTACATTGTAGAATAGTAGTGAAAACATCAAAACCATGAAATAACGCATATGGAATCATGTAGTAACCAAAAAAGTGTTAAACATATCAAAACATATTTTATATTTGAGATTCTTCAAAGTAGACACCCTTTACCTTGAAGACAGCTTTGCACACTCTTGGCATTCTCTCAACCAGCTTCATGAGATAGTCACCTGGAATGCATTTCAATTAACAGGTGTGCCTTGTTAATTTGTGGAATTTCTTTCCTTCTTAAAGCGTTTGAGCCAATCAGTTGTGTTGTGACAACGTAGGGGTGGTATACAGAATATAGCCCTATGGCAAGAACAGCTCAAATAAGCAAAGAGAAATGACAGTCCATCATTACTTTAAGACATGAAGTTCAGTCATCCTGAACATTTCTAGAAATTTGAAAGTTTCTTCAAGTGCAGTCGCAAAAAACATCAAGCACTATGATAAAACTGGCTCTCATGAGGACCGCCACAGGAAAGGAAGACCCAGAGTTACCCCTGCTGCAAAGGATAAGTTCATTAGAGTTACCATTAGATTTGCAGCCCAAATAAATGCTACCACAGCATTCTGCAGTGATACGCCATCCCATCTGGTTTGCATTTAGTGGGACTATCAGGTTTTTTTTCAACAGGACAATTACCCAACACACCTACAGGCTGTTTTAAGGGCTATTTGGACAAGAAGGAGAGTGATGGAGTGCTGCATCAGTGGTGGGCATATGTGGGAACTCCTTCAAGACTGTTGGAAAAGCATTCCAGGTGAACCTTGTTGAGAGAATGCCAAGAGTGTGCAAAGCTGGCATCAAGGCAAATGGTGGCTACTTTGAAGAATCTCAAACAAAAAATATATTTTGATTTGTTTAACACTTTTTTGTTACTACATGATTCCATATGTGTTATTTCATAGTTTTGATGTCTTCATTATTATTCTGTAGAAATTTAGAAAATAGTAGTACTTTTGACTGATATTGTATGTGGATACACCTTCAAATTAGTAGATTTGGCTATTTCAATCGCACTGTTGCTGACAGGTATATAATATCGAGCACACAGCCATGCAATCTCCATAGACAAACATTGGCAGTAGAATGGGCTAACTGAAGAGCTCAGTGACTTTCAACGTGGCACCGTCATAGGATGCCACCTTTCCAACAAGTCAGTTCGTCAAATGTCTGCCCTGCTAGAGCTGCCCCGGTCAACTGAAAGTGTTGTTATTGTGAAGTGGAAACATCTAGGAGCAACGACGGCTCAGCCACAAAATGGTAGGCCACACAAGCTCACAGAACTGGACCGCTGAGTGCTGAAGCACGTAGTGGGTAAAAATTGTCTGTTCTCGATTGCAACACTCATTACGGAGTTCCAAATTGCCTCTGGAAGCAACATCAGCCCTGTTCATCTGGAGCTTCATGAAATGGGTTTCCATGGCAGAGTAACCACACACAAGCCTAAGGTCACCATGTGCAATGCCAAGCGTCGTCTGGAGTGGTGTAAAACTCGCCCCCATTGGACTCTGGAGCAGTGGAAACACATTCACTGGAGTGATTGAATGACGCTTCCCCATCTGGCAGTCCGACGGACGGTTCTGTGTTTGGAAGATGCCAGGAGAACGCTACCTGCCCGACTGCATAGTGCCAAGTGTAAAGTTTGATGGAGGAGGAATAATGATCTTGGGCTGTTTTTCATGGTTTGGGCTAGGCCTCTTCTAGTGAAGGGAAATCTTAACGCTACAGCATACAATGACATTCTAGACGATTCAGTGCTTCCAAATGTGTCGCAACAGTTTGGGGAAGCCCCTTTCCTGTTTCAGCATGACAACACCCATGTGATATCCAAAGCGAGGTCCATACAGCTTGGGAATGAATGGAAACGCCGACCGTAAGCCAGGCCTAATCGCCCAACATCAGTGCCCGACCTCACTAATGCTCTTGAGGCTGAAGCAAGTCCCCGAAGCAATGTTCCAACCTCTAGTGGAAAACCTTCCCAGGAGAGTGGAGGCTGTTATAGCAGCAAAAGGGGGACCAACTCCATATTAATGTCCATCATTTTGGCATGAGATGTTCGACAAGCAGGTGTCCACATACTTTTGGTCATGTTGTGTATACATGTGTGCTGATGCTATGTATTGGCCATTGAGAGGCTTTGAAGCCACAGGTCAGCCATATTGGCACTCCCCAGAAGGGGAGTTTCAAGGGAGTCCTCCATAGATGTTTGAGTCCCCCATTAAATCTTTCAAGGCCAAAATTACATGTATTTTAATATTTTGTAGCTGTAGTGGGGACCATGACATTTGTACATTCTAAAAATTATACTTTAAGGAAAATGTTTTTATATATTTGTTTATTATTCATTTGTATGTTTAAATAACATAATACAATTTCAAAGTATGCATTAAGGTGTCTGAAATAGAATAAAGATGGCAAAAACAAATGTAGACATAAAACATTTCTATAGTTTCTAAAATATTTTTACAACATTTGGGGATTGCGGAAGCGCGGTGGCTTCAAAACTGCGCCCCCTGTCAGTCATCTAGTATATATATAAATAATTGGTTACTACCCATGACTGTATTAGTGACATAGATATGGTTGTTGCATTCATTCATTTTCGGTGCAAAGAGAATATGTTATCATAAATTATTTAAATGTTTTATCACAATGCTATATGTATTTCTTAGTTTTACCAAAATGCAGGGGCCTGAAACTTTTTCACTTTTAACCAAAAACATTATCATATTTCCCAGCATGCTCTATTGCTGGTAGATTTTTGATTGTTTATTTTAATATCTATGTTTGTGCAATTGATTGATTAATCTTATAATACACAAAGAGAAATAACACATTTTTCGGTTACGCTTTACTTGGCATAACAATGTTATAAAATGTCATGACAGCTGACATAACTTGTCATAACCTGTCATAATATGGTCATAACACTATCATATTTACACCTGTTGTGACATATACAGTGCCTTCGGAAAATATTCAGACCTCTTGACATTTTCCACATTTTGTTACGTCACAGCCTTATGCTAAAATGGAGCAGGAGTGGCTTCGGGACAAGTCTCTGAATGTCCTTGAGTGGCCCAGCCAGATCCCAACTTGAACCCGATTGAACATCTCTGGAGAGACCTGAAAATAGCTGTGCAGCAACACTCCCCATCCAACCTGACAGAGGTTTTTTTTTTTTTTTTTTTAATTAAAAATAAATAAATTAGCAAACATTTCTAAAAACCTATGCCTTCGGAAAGTATTCAGACCCCTTGACTTTTTCCACATTTTGTTACGTTACAGCCTTATTTTAAAATGTATTAAATAAACAAAATTCCTAATCGATCTACACACAATACCCCAAAGTGAAAGCAGGTTTGTAGAAAGTTTTGCTAATTTATATAACATAAAAAACAGAAATACCTTATTTACATAAGTATTCAGACCCTTTGCTATGAGACTCGAGCTTGAGCTCAGGTGCATCCTGTTTCCATTGATCACCCTTGAGATGTTTCTACAACTTGATTTGAGTCCAACTGTGGTAAATTACATTGATTGAACATAATTTGGAAAAGCACACACCGGTCTACATAAGGTCCCACAGTTGACAGTGCATGTCAGAGCAAAAACCAAGCCATGAGGTCAAAAGAATTGCCGTAGAGCTCCGAAACAGGATTGTGTCGAGGCACAGATCTGGGGAAGGGTACCAAAAAACGTCTGAAGCATTGAAGGTCATCAAGAACACAGTGTCCCCCATCATTCTTAAATGGAAGAAGTTTGGAACCACCAAGACTCTTCCTAGAGCTGTCCGCCTGGCCAAACTGAGCGATCGGGGGAGAAAGGCCTTTGGTCAAGGAGGTGACCAAGAACCTGATGGTCACTCTGACAGAGCTCTAGAGTTCCTCTGTGGAGATGGGAGAACCTTCCAGAAGGACAACCATCTCTGCAGCGCTCCACCAATCAGGCATTTATGGTAGAGTGGGCAGACGGAAGCCACACCTCAGTAAAAGGCACATGACAGCCCGTTTGGAGTTTGTCAAAAGGCACCTAAAGGACTCAGACCATGAGAAACAAGATTATCTGGTCTGATGAAACCAATATTGAACTCTTTGGCATGAATGCCAAGCGTCACGTCTGGAGGAAAACTGCCCCATTTCTATGGTGAAGCATGGTGGTGGCAACATGCAGTAGTGGCTTCGGGACAAGTCTCTGAATGTCCTTGAGTTGCCCAGCCAGAGCCCGGACTTGAACCCGATCGAACATCTCTGGAGAGACCTGAAAATAGCTGTGCAGCAATGCTCCCCATCCAACCTGAGAGCTTGAAAGGATCTGCAGAAACTCCCCAAATACAGGTGTGCCAAGCTTGTAGCGTAATCCCCAAAAAAGACTCGAGGCTGAAATCGATGCCAAAGGTGCTTCAACAAAGTAGTGAGTAAAGGGTCTAAATACTTATGTAAATGTAATATTTAAGTTTTTTATTTTTAATAAATTAGCAAACATTTTTAAATCCTGTTTTTGCTTTGTCATTATGGGGTATTGTGTGTAGATTGATGAAGGAAAAAAACGATTTAATAGATTTTCGAATAAGGCTGTAACGTAACAAAATGTGGAAAAAGTCAAGGGGTATGAATACTTTCCGAAGGCACTGTATTGCGTTATTTTATGGCTGGTTATGACACCTACATAAGAGTGTTTCATAAATCCTTTGTTGTTGTTGTAACGAATTCTTTCCAGTCATGTTTTTTCATAATATTTTGAGTAACACCGTCGTGAAGCATTATGACCATCATAACCTTTAAATTCAGATAGGCATATCACGTACGTGCCCTTATGTCAATCATCAGTCAATCATTGTCCTGCTCTTGAAATCTGCTCCTGCATTCATCACAGTCATCAGCAACAGAGCATTCGGGTAGGTGCAATGTGTATGCAATTATAATGAGAATTTAATATGGTCAATTTTATGTAACATAAACATACTGTTGACATGTAGGCTATGGTGTAAGGGAATGTTTTGCCTTGTGTGGTAGGTTTTGACACTCTTATGTAGGTGTCATAACCAACCATAAAATAACACAATACATGTCACAACAGGTCTAAATATATGTGTCATGACAGTTTTATGACCATATTATAACAGGTTATGTCAGCTGTTATGACATGGTTATGACCGTGTCAAAATGTGTTATGATGCTGGGTGTCAGGTAAAGTGCTACCAATTTTTCGAAACTAATCCAACCCAGTTAGTTAGATGATTTGCACCATTACTGAAATGTTTGTTCCAGTCTAAATTTCTTAGGTAGTCTCCTCACAATGTTCCCAACCCTGGCACTTGTTATGAATACAGGTTGCAGGTGAATAAAAACTCAAACTGTTGGATAGGCTAACTTTCGCTGGATTCCAATAGGAATCACTTTGCAAACCGGGATAATGTGACTTGCAGGTAGGGTTACAATATGCTAGAAACGGAAACAGGAAATCAGGCGATTTTGGGAAAGTTACAGGAAGTTTGCAATCCTGCTTGCAGGCCTGATGTTGCCTGAGGTATGAATTGGGGTACAATTAAGCACTTATAACTATAGGTACGAAGGATGACCTTAAGAAGGAATTCCTATCTACAATGACAGCCTACACCGGCCAAACCCGGACGACGCTGGGCCAATTGTTCGCCGCCCGATGGGACTCCCAATTACGGTCGGTTGTGATACAGCTTGGAATCGAACCAGGGTGTCTGTAGTGACGCCTCAAGCACTGAGATGCAGTATCTTAGACCCCTGCGCCACTCTGGGAGCCCACTACAGGTTACCACTACAGTGACAAGTGTTTACACCCCTTTAGGAACAAATCTAAACCTTTTTCTCCCTGTGAGTCTTATATAATGGTCTAAAACTCATGGTTTACAGCCCACATTAGGCCTGCAAGTCACATCATGCTGGCTTGCAAGGTGATGTGTAATTCCTGTTCAAATCCAACCAGTGTGGGGATATCACCCACAACCTGTATTCAGAATTACTGCCAAGGTTGGTAAGTCTAAGCTACGAGACTACCTAAAGCATCTAAACTGGAACAACCATTTTAGGTTAACGGGTGCAATAAGTCCATGTAACATTCAGATTCAGAAAACTTTAATGTCCTCAGAGAGACAATTCATCTTGCAGCAGTCATAAAACATATCACGTCTAAAAATATAAAATAAATAGCAAAGGATATTTACAAGCAAATAGGCAGGGTAAGTGCAGTTTCATAGTGCAAGTGCTAAGTGCAATTAGTCCAACATTTTTGTTAAGTTACTGAATTCCATTCGGAAATAAAAGAGTACTTGGCCCTATTTTCTTAACCAGAGGGAAGGAGCTGGAATTTAGGGTGGAGTGGATGGGAAGAGTCAACCGCTATTTTATTTGCCTTATGGAGTGCTCTGCCCAAGTAGAGAGATGACAGATATTTTCCGCAAGTCCTGACTATCTTGCCCAACCACCTTTTCTGTGCAACCTTGATATTCCCAAACCAGCAGGTCAAGCAGTAGGACAGAATGCTCTCCATGAATGATTTGTAAAAGAGAACCATGATGGTCAGATCAGTTTCTGTAGGAAGTACAGTCTCTGTTGGCCTTTCTTAAAAATAGCGTCAGTACACTGATCCCAGGACAGCTTGTTGTCAATGACTAGCCCAAGGTATTTGTACTCCTCCGCTATTTCAATGGGCTCACATTTTATCAGTGATGGTGTGTGCATGGTAGTGTTCCTCTGAATGATAATCACCAGGTCCTTCGTTTTTGATGTATTTAATTTTAGATGGGATAACTCACACCAGACAGTAAAATCATTCAGAGCTGGTCCATGCTCTGTCTCACCCCCTTCGAGAAAACTGACCAAAGCAGTATCGTCAGCATACAGTATTTGATCAGGTGGTGCTCTGGGAACCGGCTCCGGCAGCTGTCTGTATACAGTATGTATAGTACTGGTGAAAGAACACTGCCATGGGGGGTTCCAACTGAAGTAGTGCGCACCTCAGAGAGTGTGTTGCCAACTCTTACCTGCTGAGACCTATCAGTTAGGAAGTTGGTGATCCATGTGATAAGCATGGCATCAAGTCTGAAGTCTCCTCTCTGTCTGTCCGCGAGGACCAATGGATTGATTGTGTTAAATGCCGAGGACAAATCTGTGAATATGATACACACATGGGTTTTACTGCCCTCCAAATGCATGTACACCAGATGTAAGAGCGAGAGGATGGCATCATCTGCCCATCTCTCTGACCGGTATGCAAATTGGAGGGGGTCAAGAAGGTGTCTGGTGGTGTTGATTATGTATGCCTTGATGATCTTTTCAAGAGATTTAATCAAGAGAGAGGTAAGAGCGACAGGTCTGTAATCATTTGATGCAGATGGATGAGAGGTTTTTGGGACAGGTACAACAACAGATTTTTTCCATAGACATGGAATTTCCAATGTATCCAGGGATCGCTGAAAGACAGCAGAAGACACTGCTCAGCTGATTGGAACAGTGTTTCAAGACAGAACCACTTATGTTATCAAGCCCCGGGCTCTTTTGTGCTCCAGTGCTTTTGAACACTCGTTGTACGACTTCCTCAATGATGACAAGCGCGCTCTCGGTTGGCATGACATCCTCCTCCAGACAGGCCAGGGGAGCGGGGGCACCCCTGTTTCAAAACGGTCAAAAGGGCTGTAGAAAGGCACACCCTCTCGTCCAGGTAGGGATCGATACATTGCCTCCCTTTGAAGGGGGTGTTTGCCATATTCTTTAATGCCCAACCAGGCAGACCGAGAGTCTCGCTGTGTCTGTTGCACCTTATCCTTGTACTGGCATCTCACCTTTTTTATCTCTTTATTGACCTCTCTCTGTAACTCTTTTCTTTCGAGTGGATTCCCGGAGGCAAACACTTGTTTATTCTTGCTTAGCACCATTTTCAAATCTTTGGTCACCCATAGTGTGTTGTTAGGAAATATCTTACATGTTTTTTGGGGATCACCAAATCAACAAAGAATTCAATGTAGCCAGATATTACGTCAGTCAACTTGTTCAGGTCAGCTGATGATTCTTCAAATTCACTCCAGTAGTACAATCCAAGCATCCCTGCAATTGACTCGCCGATTGGACATTGGACATTAAGCGAGCAGTGTCAAGAAACAGTGCGGCTTGGCACTGGTTGTGTTTCGGAGGACACATAGCTCTCGACCTTTCGCCTCTCCCGAATCTGTAGGGGAGTTGCAGCGATGAGACAAGACTGTAACTACCTATTGTACTACCAATCAATGTACATGCACAAAC
Organism: Salvelinus namaycush; assembly: GCF_016432855.1. Taxonomy (NCBI): domain Eukaryota; kingdom Metazoa; phylum Chordata; class Actinopteri; order Salmoniformes; family Salmonidae; genus Salvelinus; species Salvelinus namaycush. The sequence goes on from NC_052327.1 coordinate 13,437,718, forward strand.
ATACGCTTCTCAAAATCAACCTGCAATAGAGCATGTTGGGAAATATAATAATGATTGGTGTGGTTTTGGTTCTAAGTGATGTGTATGAGTTTGAGGCCCCTGCATAGGTTTAAGACTAGGCCATCAAAATAAGTTCTTATGAAACAGGTAGGGTATTGTGTTAAAAGTCCCAAACAGTCAAATCAACTTTGTCATGAAATTGGATGATATTTGGAAGAAACCAGGACTACCAAAGTGTGAAAAATGGCTGTTGCTTCTACATTGATGGAGATTGAGCATAAAGTTACTGCTCCCCCCCATGTCAAAGACTTGGATTCAGGAGGCGGGATTATTACGTTTTTTTTGTGACATCACAAAAGCTACATTTGAATACACCAATGGTAATGTCTTATTCTCTTGTCTAATTTAAATAAGTACCGCCTTGTAACTGTAATATTTGTGTTGTGGAGAAATGACCAGGCAGGAGACGGGAGTACAGTTAGTTTTCGTTTAGTCAAAACCTCTCGTGCTCTACAGTTCCCGGGCACACTAGTGCGCATGTGCATTTCCTATTAGGTGTAGTAACGTAACACTGTCGTAATACATCACCGCTTAGTAACAGCATAGTAACTAATATAAACAGATGTAGATCCCAGATACTACACTCCTCCCCCATAGTTTTTAACTCCCAGAGAACAAGGTAAATATGTTAGGGAACTACTAATGCAATATCTGAACAATGCATTCTTAACATTTTTCAACTACTGGGTTGAAGCAGACTTTTCAGAGCCCAGCACAAATCCAGGGGATTATTCTGCCCCGAAGATGGAGTTTGTGTCCTAATAACTAACCCAGGTAATGTCCGTTTTCTTTCCTTTTATCTAGGACATATTAAAGTTGTCACGACTCCGACCGAGGCAGGCTCTCCTTCCCGTTCGGGTGGCGCTCGGCGGTCGTCGTCACCGGCCTATTAGCTGCCACTGATCCTTTTTTCCCCCTCCTTATGTGTTTATTGGTTACACCTGTTTTGTATTAGGTTTGTAATTAGTTGGGCTTATCAGTCAGCCGGCCCGCCCGTTTCTTTGTTAGTTGGTTGGTAAGAGTTAGTTGGTAAGAGTGGTGTTTGTTTTCGATCTACGTTGTATCTGGACTGTTTTCGTTCCCCCCGTGTCTGGGGTTGTTTTATGAGAACATCCAGTGTATAGAAGGGTGGCCTAGTTTCTCAGTGTTCATTAAAGAACATTTGTTATTGCACCTGCTGTTTCCTGCACTTGACTTCGCACTCCGACACCCAGTCCTTACAGAATCCCGCACCGGAAGAAATGGAGTCAGCAGGAGCAGCGGCCAATCCTCTCCCATCGATGGAGGAACGGGTGCTCCATCATACCACCGTTCTCCACCGTATCGGATCGGCGATGGATTCAATGATGGAGCGAATGGACCGATGGGAGAGGAGTGGTCTCCTCTCTCCACCTTCGGCTCTTCCAGCCCAGGACTCTCCATCCCCCGGCTCCAGCGCTCTCCGTCTGACACTCCCGAGGGATTATGATGGAGCGGCGGCGGGGTGCCAGGGGTTCTTACTCCAACTGGAACTGTACCTTGCCACCGTGAGTGTCCTCGTCTCCTGCCTCACGGGTCGTGCTCTGGAGTGGGCGAACGCAGTCTGGAATGGCCCAGACTCAGCGAAGGAGCACTATCCAGAGTTTACCCGCCGTTTTCGTGCCGTGTTTGACCACCCTCCAGAGGGCCGAGCGGCGGGAGAACGACTGTTCCACCTTAGGCAGGAGAAGAGGAGCGCCCAGGATTACGCGCTGGAGTTCCGGACCCTGGCTGCAGGATCTGGGTGGAACGACAGGGCCCTTATTGACCACTACCGGTGTAGTCTCCGGGAGGACGTCCGCAGGGAGCTAGCATGTCGGGACACCGCTCTTTCCCTGGATGAGCTGATTGACATGTCCATCCGACTGGACAATCTGCTGGCTGCCCGCGGGCGTTCTGAGAGGGTCCTGTACGTTCCACCACCCAGCACCTCCGCTCCTATTCCGATGGAGTTGGGAGGGGCCGTGCCGAGGGGTACCGGAGGAGGAGGCTCTCCCTGCACCAGCTGTGGTCGGAGAGGACACACGGCCGATCGGTGCTGGGGGGGTCCTTCTGGGAGTCGAGATGGCAGGCGGAACGCTTCTCGATCACCCCAGGTGAGTCCGCACCAAACTCACCCAGAACCCCCTGTTGGTCACATGTTTGTCTTAATTTTTTTCCTTAAATTTTTTCCCTCTTCCCAGCATAGGGCGCTAGTCGATTCAGGCACAGCTGGGAACTTTATGGATCGCGGACTCGCTCTTAGGTTAGGGGTTCCGCTTGTGCCGATAGATTCTCCCTTTCCCGTGCACTCCCTAGATAGCCGGCCATTAGGGTCAGGGGTGGTCAGGGAGACCACGGTTCCCCTGGACATGGTGACGCAGGGGAATCATAAGGAGCGTATCAGTCTTTATATTATTGATTCGCCTGCATTTTCAGTGGTGCTAGGGATTCCCTGGCTGGCCCGGCACAATCCTAAAATTTCGTGGAGACAGGGGGTTCTCCAGGGGTGGTCAAAGGAGTGTTCTGGAAGGTGTTTGGGAGTTTCCATCGGTGCCACGTCGGTGGAAAGTCCAGACCAGGGTTCCACGGTGTGCATTCCCCCCGAGTATGCCGATTTGGCAATCGCTTTCAGTAAAACGAAAGCGACTAAATTACCACCTCATCGACCGGGAAGGGATTGTGCGATAGATCTCCAGGTAAACGCTGCGCTTCCCAAGAGTCACGTGTACCCATTGTCCCAAGAGGAGACTGTGGCTATGGAGACATATGTCACTGAGTCTCTGGGACAGGGGTACATTCGGTCCTCCATCTCACCCGTCTCCTCGAGTTTCTTTTTTGTGAAGAAAAAGGAGGGAGGTTTGCGTCCGTGTATTGATTATAGAGGTCTAAATGCCATCACCGTGGGGTTTAGTTACCCACTACCTCTCATTGCTACGGCAATGGAATCATTTCACGGAGCGCAGTTCTTCACAAAATTGGATCTCAGGAGCGCGTATAGTCTGGTGCGTATTCGGAAAGGAGACGAATGGAAAACCGCATTTAGTACCACATCGGGCCATTATGAGTACTGCGTCATGCCGTATGGGTTAAAGAATGCTCCAGCCGTTTTCCAATCCTTTGTAGACGACATTCTCAGGGACCTGCACGGGCAGGGAGTGGTTGTTTATATCGATGACATTCTGATCTACTCAGCCACTCACGCCGCGCATGTGTCTCTGGTACGCAAGGTGCTTGGTAGACTGCTGGAGCATGACCTATATGTCAAGGCTGAGAAGTGTGTGTTCTCCAAACGAGCCTTCTCTTTTCTGGGTTATCGCATTTCCACCTCGGGGGTGGTGGTGGAGGGTGACCGCATTAATGCCGTGCGTAATTGGCCGACTCCGACCACGGTAAAAGAGGTGCAGCGGTTTTTGGGTTTTGCCAACTACTACCGGAGGTTTATCCGGGGTTTTGGCCAGGTAGCAGCTCCCATTACCTCACTGCTGAAGGGGGGTCCTGTTCACGGATGCGCCCGTGTTGGCGCATCCGGGACCCTCTCTAGCATTCATAGTGGAGGTGGATGCGTCCGAGGCTGGGTTAGGTGCCGTGCTATCACAGCGCTCTGGTACGCCACCAAAACTCCACCCCTGTGCTTTCTTCTCGAAGAAGCTCAGCCCAGCGGAGCGTAACTATGATGTGGGGGACCGGGAGTTGTTAGCAGTGGTCAGTGCTCTGAAGGTGTGGAGACACTGGCTTGAGGGGGCTAAGCACCCTTTTCTCATCTGGACCAACCATCAGAATCTGGAGTATATTCGGGCAGCTAGGAGACTGAACCCACGTCAGGCAAGGTGGGCCATGTTCTTTACCCGATTCCGGTTCACGTTAACGTATAAACCGGGCTCCCAGAACGTAAAGGCGGATGCACTGTCCCGTTTTTACGACACGGACGATCTGTCCACCGAACCTACTCCCATCCTTCCCGCCTCAAGGCTGATAGCACCAGTGGTGTGGGAGGTGGACTCGGACATCGAGCGGGCGTTACGGGCGGAACCCGCTCCTCCTCAGTGTCCGGTGGGTCGGAAGTACGTGCCGCTTGGTGTTCGGGACAAATTGATTCGGTGGGCTCACGTTCTACCCTCCTCGGGTCACCCTGGGGTGACGAGGACAGTGGGGAGCCTTCGGGGGAGGTATTGGTGGCCTACCTTGGCTAGGGACGTTAGGGTTTATGTTTCCTCCTGTTCGGTATGCGCCCAGAGTAAGGCTCCTAGGCACCTTCCTAGAGGGAAGTTACAACCCCTCCCCGTTCCACAACGGCCTTGGTCACATCTGTCCGTAGATTTTCTGACTGATCTTCCCCCATCTCAGGGGAACACTACGGTACTGGTGATTGTGGATCGGTTCTCTAAGTCCTGCCGTCTCCTCCCGTTGCCCGGTATCCCTACAGCCCTACAGACTGCGGAGGCATTATTCACCCACGTCTTCCGGCACTACGGGGTGCCGGAGGACATCGTTTCTGATCGGGGCCCCCAATTCACGTCCCGAGTATGGAGGGCGTTCATGGAGCGTTTGGGGGTCTCGGTCAGCCTGACCTCCGGTTATCACCCCGAGAGTAATGGGCAGGTGGAGAGAGTGAACCAGGAGGTGGGTAGGTTTCTGCGGTCGTATTGCCAGGACCGGCCAGGGGAGTGGGCGAGATACATCCCCTGGGCCGAAATGGCCCAGAACTCACTACGCCACTCCTCTACTAACGTGTCCCCCTTTCAGTGTGTATTGGGGTACCAGCGGTCCTGGCACCATGGCATCCGAGCCAGACCGAGGCTCCTGCGGTGGAGGAATGGGTGCAGCGCTCCAAGGAGACATGGAGGGCCGTCCAGGAATCCCTCCAACAAGCTAGTGGACGGCAGAAGAGGAGTGCTGACCGCCACCGCAGTGAGGCCCCTGTGTTTGTACCGGGGGACAGGGTCTGGCTCTCGACCCGAAACCTGCCCCTCCGCTGGCCCTGCCGGAAGCTGGGTCCGCAGTGTGTAGGGCCCTTCAAAGTCCTGAGGAGAATAAACGAGGTGTGTTATCGATTACAACTCCCTTCCTATTATCGTATTAACCCCTCGTTTCATGTGTCTCTCCTCAGGCCGGTGGTAGCTGGTCCCCTGCAGGACGGTGAGGTGCCGGAAGTCCCTCCTCCCCCTCTGGACATCGAGGGGTCCCCGGCGTACACGATACGGGCCATTCTGGACTCGAGACGCCGGGTGAGGGGCCTGCAGTACTTCGTGGACTGGGAGGGGTACGGTCCGGAGGAGAGGTGCTGGGTACCGGTGGGGGACATTTTGGATCCGTCTATGCTGAGGGATTTCCATCGCCTCCATCCGGATCGCCCTGCACCTCGTCCTCCGGGTCGACCTCGAGGCCGGTGTCGGCGCGCTGCGGGAGCCGCGCGTCAGAGGGGGGGTACTGTCACGACTCCGACCGAGGCAGGCTCTCCTTCCCGTTCGGGTGGCGCTCGGCGGTTGTCGTCACCGGCCTATGAGCTGCCACTGATCCTTTTGTCCCCCTCCTTATGTGTTTATTGGTTACACCTGTTTTGTATTAGGTTTGTAATTAGTTGGGCTTATCAGTCAGCCGGCCCGCCCGTTTCTTTGTTAGTTGGTTGGTAAGAGTTAGTTGGTAAGAGTGGTGTTTGTTTTCGATCTACGTTGTATCTGGACTGTTTTCGTTCCCCCCCGTGTCTGGGGTTGTTTTATGAGAACATCCAGTGTATAGAAGGGTGGCCTAGTTTCTCAGTGTTCATTAAAGAACATTTGTTATTGCACCTGCTGTTTCCTGCACTTGAGTTCGCACTCCGACACCCAGTCCTTACAAAAGTGTTTGTTTGTTTTACTGTCTGTTACCTTAAACAGCTCAACTCACAGGTCAAGCTTTTGAGGTGCCCTTCGCTGTCGAATAGGATATCTCCATTCCTCCTGGGCTTCCGGTAGCGGGCCAGGTTCGGGTGGAAGGTCAGGCTCTGTCTCTCCCGTACGTCCACAGTCAGGAGAATAGTCCTGGGGGTCGTTATTGTTCTTGTTCTCTCGGCGTTTCTCTGCTGGGGCGTTGGACCGTAGCAGATGATCCACATGAACGTTGACCTGGCGATGACCAATTTGGACTTGGTAAGTCAAAGGTCCTTTGCGTTGCAAGATCACACCTGAGTTCCACAGGCTCTTGGGGTGTCTGAAATCACGTACCATCACCCTCTCTCCCTCTTTGAATTCTCTGACAGTCTTTGAGTGTCTGTCATGAGCTTTCTTCTGCTGTAGCTGGTGCTTTGCCACAGTGCTTGACAAGTCTGGTTTCAACAATGTCAGGCGGGTACGTGGTTGGCGTCTCAGAAACAGTTCAGCTGGTGTACATTCCGTTACTGTGTGTGGTGTGTTGCGGTAAGTAAACAGGAACCGGGGAAGCCTTTGTTGGGTGGGCACAGACTGAACCTCGAGTCTAGTCCAGGCCTTCTTAAAGGTTTGCACGGCTCTCTCCGCTGCTCCGTTTGATGCCGGATGGTAAGGTGGTGACCGGATGTGCCTTACTCCATTGTTCTTGAGAAACATTTCAAAATCGTTTGACGTGAAAGGAGGGCCATTGTCCGATATGAGCTCCTTGACTAGTCCAAAGGATGCGAACAGGTGTCTGAGAAGATTGATGGTCTTCTCAGCTGTGGTCAGTTGAGTAGGGAACACTTCCATCCACTTGGAATGGACATCGACGACAACAAGGAAATGTTGCTTGTCAATCTCGGCGTAATCCACATGGATGCGTTCCCAAGGTGTAGCAGCCCAGGACCATGGATGAAGAGGTGCAGCAGCAGGCTTGTTGCGAACAGCTTCACAAGGTGAGCAGTGGCCTACATGCTGTTGAATGTCCTGATCCAGTCCAGGCCACCACAGATAACTGCGAGCGAGTGCTTTCATTCGAGTGATCCCTGGATGTCCCTCATGCAGGTCAGATAGCAGTCTCCTCTGGAATTTGTGAGGTACCACCACCCTTGATCCCCACAGAACACATCCTTGATCAGTGGACAACTGGTCTTTCTTGTCGATGAATGGACGAAGGTTATCGTCATTTACGAAGTTTGGCCAACCTCCTAAAGTTAAGTCCAAGACTTTGGAAAGCACTGGATCTTTCCTTGTTTCCTCTGCTATGTCTGAAGCAGATATTGGCAGTTCGTCAATGAGAGAGATCTGGAAGACTGCTCTATCATCTTCACTGTCGGAGTCACTATTGCATGGTAGTCTTGATAGTGCATCTGCATTTGCGTGATTACTGGATCGTCTGTACTCAATCTCGTAGTCGTAGGCTAACAATATCAGAGCCCAACGTTGCATTCGAAGTGCAGCAAGGGTTGGTATAGCTGATTTTGGTCCAAGGATGGCCAACAGAGGCTTGTGATCTGTCAGCAGTTGGAACTTCCTTCCGTACAGGTATTTGTGAAACTTCTTCACTCCGAATATTATGCTCAGGGCTTCCTTCTCAATTTGAGCATAATTTTTCTCACTTGGTGACAGAGTCCGTGATGCAAATGCAATAGGGTGTTCTTCACCTGACGATAGAACATGTGAGATGACGGCTCCTACTCCGTATGGAGATGCATCACACGCGAGTCTCAGCTTCATCTCTGTGTTGTAGTGGGCAAGCCACTTGCTCTTTAGCAGACGCTGTTTGCAAGTCTTGAATGCTTCTTCGCATTGTGGGGACCAATTCCACTTTGTATCGGCCTGCAGCAGTTGGTGAAGCGGATGCAACAATGTGGACAAGTTTGCCACAAACTTTCCGTAATAGTTCAGGAGCAAGGTGCTCTCCAATGGTTGGTGCTGACACGAGGATGTCGTCCATGAAGCACACAACGTTGTCTATACCGTCCAAGATCTGATCCATTGTGTGTTGGAATATCGCTGGAGCTGTCGAGATTCCATAGGCCAAGCGATTGAATCTGAATAGCCCCTTGTGTGTATTGATGGTCAGATACTGTTCTGACTCCGGATCCAGCTTCAGTTGCTGATAAGCGAATGCCAGGTCCAGCTTACTGAAAACCTTCCCACCAGCTAGAGTGGCAAACAGATCTTCAGCGTTTGGTAGTGGATATTCCTCTGGTAGTATGCAGCGATTTACTGTGACCTTGTAGTCACCGCACATTCTGACGGTCTTGTCTTTCTTTGGGACTACAACAATCGGGGCGGCCCAGTCGCTCCTCGCTACTTTCGTGATTATGTTATTCTTCTGTAGGCGGTCCAGTTTCTTCTCTACTGCTTCCTTAAGAGCATAGGGAACTGGACGTGGTTTGTGAAAGATAGGCTTGGTTCCTTCTTGCACTCTGACTTTTGCTGTGAAGTCTTGTATTTCGCCGTAGCCATCTTTGAAAAGTTCTTTGTGCTTCTCCAGCATGTTAGTGAGTGTAGCCTGACTCACTGGTTTGTCCTTTCTCAGACTGAAGATTTCTCCCCAGTTCCACTTGATCTTTTGTAGCCAGTTTCTGCCTAGCAAGGCTAATTTTTCTCCTTTAACAATGACAAGCGGTAGCGTCCACTCCTTCCCCTCATACCGGACTGGTACCTGGATCTGCCCTAACACAGGAATAGTGTCACCAGTGTATGAAGAAAGGCGGATGGACGCTGGCTGAAGAGGGCACTCTTTCAGTTTTTCTTTGTAGAGTCTCTCTGGAACCAGAGATACAGACGCTCCGGTGTCCAGCTGCATTTTTACCGGTTTTCCCGCTAACTCCATGTTGAGATAGATTCCATCTTTTTGTTGTTGAGCTGTGTACACTGTGAACAGTTCCAATACTGTTTCCGTTGTACCTTCCTCTTCTTGTGCTGCGTCTGACACTTTGTGCGCTCTTGCTGTGCGTTTTGAGGCTTTACACACTTTCTGTAAATGTCCAACCTTTCCACAATTGTGGCACTTTACATTTTGGAATCGACATTCACTGTGCTGATGATTACCTCCCCCACATCTGTAGCAACTTGGCTTAGACCTTTGAGATGTGGGCTGCTTTGTTCTTGTGTAACCTTGAGGACGAGACTGAGAAAAGTGTGACTTTTGTGAGCCTTTTTCACCACGTGCATCACTGACCTTGTGAACACCTTTCTGACGTTCTGCATATCCCGATAGCTCAATAGTATCCCTGTGGGCAAGCTCGAGTCCAAGTGCGATATCACAGGCTTTCCGAAAGGTCAGGTCCTTCTCTGACAGAAGCCTTCTGTGATATGCTTCACCTGTGAGACCACATACAAACTTGTCTCGAAGAGCATCATCAAGAAATTGTGCAAACTCACATGTACTTGCCAGCCTTTTCAAAGCAAGGATGTAGTCGGTTTCCCCTTGACTCTGGTGACGTTGGTAAAATCTGAAACGTTCTGCAATGAGAATTGGCTTAGGCTTGAAATGCCTTGAAAGAGTTTCAGTCAGTTCTGCATAGTTCAACTCCACTGCTTTTATTGGTTCAATGAGACCTTTCAGCAATCCATACTCAGTTGGACCCAAAACACTGAGAAATACGTCTGCTTTCTTTTCATCTTTGATTTCATTTGCAGCCAGCCAACGCTCAAAACGCTCCAAATAGGAATCAAAATCCTCTTTTGTAGCCTCAAACTCTGGTACTCGACCAATGGTTGCCATTTTCACAGTTAATTGTTCAGTTTCCTTATTCCTTGTATTCCTTAATTTTCATCTAATTCTTCACTTCAGAAGTTTCTGCAATTACTTCGTTCACTGCACTCATTTGTAATAATGTACACACCGTGTTACGTTCCTTCTTCCTTTTTTTTTCTTCTTGACAATATTTCTCCACTGAGATCGCCTAATTTCAATGGGTTCAATGACAGTTTTTTTTATTTAACCACCAGAGGGCAGTGTCGCTATTCTGGACTCCAATAGTCTTGCTACTTGGCAGCTCCTGAACACTGTAACTGCTAGCAGTGCTTAGCCTTTTTTTACTGGCGAAAGAAAATAAAAAATAACTGACGAATTACGTAATTATTTTGAGTTTCATTACTCACGCAACATTCTTCCCTTCAAGCAATGTCCGTTAAAGAAGTTTAATCACCTCGTCGCCACTGTAATATTTGTGTTGTGGAGAAATGACCAGGCAGGAGACGGGAGTAGTTCGTTTTCGTTTAGTCAAAACCTCTCGTGCTCTACAGTTCCCGGGCACACTAGTGCGCATGTGCATTTCCTATTAGGTGTAGTAACGTAACACTGTCGTAATACATCACCGCTTAGTAACAGCATAGTAACTAATATAAACAGATGTAGATCCCAGATACTACAGTAACCAACATCGCAGAAGGCGTGCTCGCAGAGGGACGTGGTTTACATAGATAGGTAGGTAGTCTACTGGTGCCAAAACGACTGCAGTGTGTATATTTAGAGGTTTCCCCTATTCATCTAAGGCAAAGATAATTATAGGTTTACACTTTTATCTGTGTCTGATGTTAGCTAGTAACTGGCTAGCTAGGTCTTCAGCCAGTATGGAACTAAAGAGCGGGAAAGGTTGCCCTAAACTCTGAAGCAGTTGTCATGTCATTACATCAAGAGACATGTCAAACAAAAAATGTATACAAACTTCTTGACATCATTGATAGTCATTATATATCAACGTGGTCTGACAGTCAATATACACAGCAGGAGCGGTCGGTGCCATTCAAGACGATTTCTATGACAGCATATTGGATGACTGTCAGCTTTCGGCTACTACATGATAATTGAATTTTACCTATACCCATCATAGGCTAGGTTGCTACAACACAGCTGTCTGACCAGGCGAAAAAACCTTTCCAAACCAAAGTTTCATACCGCTAACCTCTACACACAGCCTGCATCATTGTCACCATATTAGCTAACGTCATAGTCAACATAACTACTAGAACTAACACGTTAGTAAACCTGCTACAATCATGCAGTACATTGTACAGTCAGCAAGCAGTTTAGCAGTTACACCGGCGGGCCCCGGTGGCAATAAATTCATAAAACCAAAAGCTTACCCTGACTTGGAATAGTTCCCATTGTTGGATAGCCATAGCCAGCTAGCTAACATAGCATCCCTCTCTGTTTGAGCCAGGTATTTGAGTAGTCTAAACTAGCTAGCTGCATTCGCTAGCTATGTAAGTGAAAGTGAAAAAAATACAACGAAATATAGCTATCTCTCTCTGTCCCTATCTCTCTTTCATTTTTAAGGTACTAATTTGTTCAAAACTGTTCAACTATTGAGTCAACTACTCACAACATTTTACACACTGCAGTGCTAGCTAGCTGTAGCTTATGCTTTCAATACTAGATTAATTATCTGACCCTTTGATTGGGTGGACAACATGTCAGTTCATGCTGCAAGAGCTCTGATAGGTTGGAAGAAGTTGTCATAATTACTGTGCAAGTCTATGGAAGGAGGTGAGAACCACGAGCCTCCTAGGTTTTGTATAGAAGTCAATGTACCCAGAGGAGGACGGAAACTGGCTGTCCTGCTGAAAGTTGAATTTGTCTCCCAGTGTCTGTTGGAAAGCAGACTGGACCCGGTTTTTCTCTAGGATTTTGCCTATGCTTAGCTCAATTCTGTTTAGTTTTATCCTACAAAAAGTAATTTCCGATGACAAGCATGCCCATAACATGATGCAGCCACCACTATACTTGAAAATATTATAGAGTTGTACTCAGTGATGTGTTGGATTTGCCCCAAACATAACACTTTGTTTTCAGGCCATAAAGTACATTTCTTTGCCCCATTTTTTGCAGTTACTTTAGTGCCTTATTGCAAACAGGATGAATGTTTTGGAATATTTTTATTCTGTACAGGCTTCCTTCTTTTCACTCTGTCATTTAGGTTATTATTGTGGAGTAACAAGAATGTTGTTGATTCATACTCAGTTATCTTCTATCACAGCCATTAAACTTTGTAACTCTTTTAAAGTCTCCATTGGCGTCATAGTGAAATCCCTGAGTGGTTTCCTTCCTCTCCGGCCACTGAGTTAGGAAGGACTCCTTTATCTGTGTAGTCACTGGGTGTTATTAATAACTTCACCATACTCAAAGGGGTATTCAATGTCTGTTATTTTCACCCATCTACCAATTGGTTCCTTTCTTCGCAAGACATTGGAAAACCTCCCTGGTCTTTGTGGTGGAATCTGTGTTTGAGATTTACTGCTCGACTGAGGGTCCTTACAGATAATGGTATGTGTGGGGTACAGAGATGAGGTAGTCATTCAAAAATCATGTTAACCACTATTATTGCACATAGAATGAGTCCTATAAGTTTCTAATGTATGTGACTTGTTTAGCACATTTTTACTATTGACCTTATTTAGGCTTGCCATAACAAAGAGGTTGAATACTTATTGACTCAAGACGTTTCAGCTTTTAAGTTTTTATTAATTTGTAAACATTTCAAAAAATATAATTCCACTTTGACATTATGGGGTATTGTGTGTAGGCCAGTGGCAAAAAAATCTCAATTTAATCCATTTTAAATTCAGGCTGTAACACAACAAAATGTGGAAAAGGGGTGTGAAGACATTCTGAAGGAACTGTACATAGTTCAAGGGTGTCAAACATACAGCCCGCGGGGGTCCAATCCGACCCGAGGGTGGTTTGAGTAAAAAAATATAGATAAAAAATAAATAATAATAAAACAATTGTGGGGGGGGGCAAACTAACTCAATATACTTTAAAATTACTAAATCAAAACTGTCTAGAAATTATAATGGATCTATATTCATTCAGTTTCTTGACTGTCCAGCTTACTAATGATCACCAAAGAGTTGGAGAGCATTTAAAATTCCCAAAACGATGGATAGACAACTATTCTTTGCTAATTTTGACAGCAGGGGAATATAACCAATTTTCAGTGTGGCCCTCCGGACCTCGTTGAAGCCCCCAAGAAAATGAGTTTGACACTTCTTATCTAGTTAATCTAGATTTTTTTTCTCCGGCTTTGAAACACGGATAGTTGTCTTCCAATATCAGATCATATTACCTGTTGGCAACCAGCTTCTTTGACCATATTTCTCATTTGCAGAATTTAAAATTCTCCGTAACTATCATAATCTGTCATCTCAATGCTTTTCAACAACTTTGGGCAACTTTCTAGTGAACACATTGGCTTGCTTTAAATTTACACTGCTCTGTTCAACAGAAGAGTTCTGGGATGGGTTACTGAAGAGTACTTTGTGACTGCTGATGTACAAAGGTCTTTATAAATACATTTGATTGATTGATTCATTGATTCATTAAGTGAGTTGAATTTTTCATGCTACGAATCCTGACTAATACAATACAACCCAATGAAATAAGCCACAGTGGTTATCCTGCCCAAAGTTCCTTCATCTCCATTCTGTAGAAATGCAGTGCATGCAATTTGGTTTCAAAGTGTTTTTATTTAGTGGAAACTGTGCAGACTGGCAGTGCATCTCAATTGGCACGTTCACAGCTTCTTATCGCCTGTTTAAAATACATCCATAATACTTAATGGAGCATTTAAAGTGCCGTTGTCATAACCACAGAAAAGGAACTGCCTATTTGCAATGTTGCAGTGAATGTCCCTTGCCATCTTTTAAACTAAATCATTATGTTTCTGGGTATACATGGGTGCAATTTCTTGGACAGAGCTTAAATTAAATCAGGACTAGGCTTATGTAAGGGGTGTGTAACCGGTGGCAGGGAAGTCAGACGCAGGAGAGCAGAACTAGGTAATAGCCGGAGCAGTTTAATAGCAAAACCAACGGCATCAAGAATAACATGACATGGGTACAACATCCGTTGCGCACCAGTCAACATGTGCACAAGCACTTACAATAAACAATACCACACAAGACATGGGGGGAACAGAGGGTTAAATACACAACACGTAATGAGGGAATGAAAACCAGGTGTGTGGGAAAACAAGACAAAACAAATGGAAAATGAAAAATGGATCGGTGATGGCTAGAAGACCGGTGACGCCGAACACCGCCCGAACAAGGAGAGGAACCGACTTCGGTAGAAGTTGTGACAGCCTTATTCTAATAAATTCAGAATAAATAAAACGATTCTGAGACATTGACTTTAGAGTACTAATTTCTGGGCTATGTAGTTCTTGACTAACTAGATTAAGGGCTCTATTCAATCAGACAAGCTTTAGCCGACATCCGCATGGTGGTTGTTTTGGCAGTGTCGGAGGTGGGACTGCGTTACAGCTGTCAAATCCACAAGCGGCTCCAGGCATTATACCTAAAGCGGACATTGCCATTGGCTGCACGGAATCACATTAAGATAAATCCCATGCAGCTTTGTTTAGAAGGTCGAACACTGGAATGTGAATTGTCATCAACACTTCGATTAGGCTGATAAAATTGTTCTATTTGAGCGTCATTATTTCTATATAGCCTACACTTTCTCGCAGGGGCGTCATGCACCCTAAACATCTGAGGGGGCACAAAGTACATGAGGATGGCTGGGGGGTGGTCCAGAGGGGTACTAGGCCTCCCGTCTTGGATAATTTTGAGTTTTTCAAACACCTGGAACAACTTGTTCCTGCAATCTAGAGCCATATTCATTATGCTTAACTCTATGCCAGAAATATGTCAATTTTTCTGCATATCTAAGCATATGTCACGTTCTGACCTTAGTTCTTTTGTTATTTCTTTGTTTAGTATGGTCAGGGCGTGAGTTGGGTGGGTTATCTATGTTCGTTTTTCTATGTTGGTTTTTGCGTTTGGCCTGGTATGATTCTCAATCAGAGGCAGGTGTCGTTAGTTGTCTCTGATTGAGAATCATACTTAGGTAGCCTTTTTCCACCTGTGTTTCGTGGGTGTTTATTTTCTGTCTTTGTGTAATTCACCAGACAGGACTGTTTCGTTTCGTGTCATTCTCGTTTTTCGTTAGTTTTGTTGTTTTGTTCGAGTATTCGTTTTTCATTAAAAGGCATTATGAATACTCACCGCGCTGCATCTTGGTCCTCCTCTCTTTCTCCCAACGACGAGCATTACAGAAACACCCACCAACAAAGGACCAAGCAGCGTGGTAACGGGCAGCAGCAGCGATCGCAGGACTCCTGGACTTGGGAGGAGATTCTGGACGGAGAAGGACCCTGGGCACAGGCTGGAGAATATCGCCGCCCCAAGGCTGAGCTGGAGGCAGCGAAAGTGGAGAGGCGGCGGTATGAGGAGGCAGCACGGCAGCGCGGCTGTTAGCCCGAGAGGCAGCCCCAAATATTTATTGGGGGGGGCACATGGGGAGTGTGGCGAAGTCAGGTAGGAGACCTGCGCCAACTCCCCGTGCTTACCGTGGAGAGAGAGGGACCGGGCAGGCACCGTGTTATGCCGTGAGGCGCACGGTGTCCCCAGTGCGCAGGCAGAGCCCGGTGTGGTACATAGCAGCGCCTCGTATCGGCCGGGCTAGAGTGGGCATCGAGCCAGGTGCCATGAAGCCGGCTCAGCGCATCTGGTCTCCAGTGCGTCTCCTCGGGCCGAGGTACATGGCACCAGCCCTACGCATGGTGTCCCCGGTTCGCCAGCACAGCCCAGTGCGGGCTATTCCACCTCGCCGCACTGGCCTGGCTACGGGGAGCATTCAGCCAGGTAGGGTTGGGCAGGCTCGGTGCTCGAGACCTCCAGTGAGCCTCCACGGTCCGGTCTATCCGGTGCCTCTACGTACCAGACCTCCGGTGGCAGCCCCACGCACCAGGCTGTCTCTCCGTTTCCTTCCTCCAGGTGCTCCCGTCTGTCCAGCGCTGCCTGAGCCGCCGTCTGTCCAGCGCCGCCTGAAAGCTTAGATGCAACAGGTCTCACAAAAATGATAATTGATTGCCTTGAAAAACATGGTCTGGACTACAGAAATAATCTTGTGGGGCAAGGCTATGACGGTGTATCCGTCATGAGCGGACAGCATTCTGGTGTGTCTGCACGGATTAAGAACAGTGCAAGATTTGGATTTTATGTCCACTGTAATGCACATTGTTTAAATTTGGTTCTTGTCGATGCTGTAAAATCAGTGCTTGAGGCAGTTAACTTTTTTTGTCTCCTGCAGAAGCTTTATAACTTTGTATCTGGCTCGTACATTCATCTCATGTGGCTTGCAGTTCAGAAAGAGCTGTATCCACAGCAGCAGCCCAAGGAACTACAGAGACTTACATATGTAAGGTGGGCATGCATATACATGGCATGCCGTGATCTGAGGGACAGTCTTCCAGCAGTTCTGAGAGTGCTACAGAATATCACACTTGAAAATAGTGGTGATAGATCAGTGGAGGCAAGGGGCCTTCTTTCTCAGATAGATTTACATTTCATAGGGCTTTTGGTTACCTTTTGTAAAGTGCTTGGTGATGCCAAATGTCTTTCTGACATGCTCCAATCAAGCTCTCTTGACCTAGCAAGGGCTGTGGATCTAGTAGGTGCCCTTACAGACACATTTCAGGACTACAGAAGTGGGGGTTACTTTGGAGAACTATGGAAAGAGGTTGAAGAGATTGCAGAGCACTGCAAAATAAGTGTACAAACAGTGTGTAAAAGACAGCCTAAAACAAGCTTAAGATTTCACGACTCATTGATGATGAGCACTGTAGGATAGAAAAATAGTGACCAAAGTGGTGGGGAGAGCTTCCAAAGAGCTATCTTTTATCAGGTGCTTGACAGTCTCACAGCTGAGCTGCAGAGGTGTTTTTCAAAGAAGAATTGCGAGATAATGCAAAGGGTCCAGTCTCTCAACAAAAAGTGTACAACATTCTTGAATGAGGAGCCTCTGTTTGCCTTTGCTCAGACCTTTGAGTCAGATTTACAGGACCTCAAACATGAGGTTCATCAAACCAAGCGGCTTCTAGATAAGAAAGTGGAAGGAACAGACCGTATACTCTCCTTGACTTTGTTGTGTTTCTAGAACCTTATAAAAAGGTCTTCCATGAGCTATTTCGACTTTGTAAGATTTCTGTTGTTACACCAGTCAGCAGTGCTTCTTGCGAGAGAAGCTTCTCAGCTTTAAAACGGATTAAAACCCACCGTAGGACAACAATGGTTGATGACAAGTTAAGTCACCTCGGAATTCTCAGTGTTGAGTCAAGGCGGGCATGCACCCTCAACATGGATGAGTTTGTGAAACATTTTGCCAGTTCTCACCAGAACCGCATAATTATGCTGTTTTAAATCTACCAGGATAATTTGGCACTTAGGCGGTCCTTTTGGTCATGATTAAAACCTGCACTGTGTACTAACTAGTACACTGACATTCTAAAATGATAAATCCAAGGGGTATCATGTCACACAGATTTAATTTGGTCTTGATTAGGCCAATTCCAAAACATAATATATATGAGCATAAATATAATTCTGTAAGTTTGTAATATTGATGGGCATCAAAATTATTTTTATTTTTCAAGTCCATTTCTGCTTGATACCTGGTATGTCAAATTGCAGTGTTTTTTTTGTAAATAAACTATGCAATTTATGTAACACACAAATGCTCTCTTATCTCCTTTGTGCTTGAGCTTAATTTTCAGAAAATATTTTGGATGCTCAACACCAGATTATATATTCATGAAAACAGAGTGGGTTGTGTGTGTGTGTGTGTGTGTGTGTGTGTGTGTGTGTGTGTGTGTGTGTGTGTGTGTGTGTGTGTGTGTGTGTGTGTGTGTGTGTGTGTGTGTGTGTGTGTGTGTGTGTGTGTGTGTGTGAGAGAGAAAGAGAGAAAGATATTGAGCTGCAGTTCCGAGGTAGAGACACTGACTATTCATAGTATGTTAAAGAATTCTAGTGAAGTAACCCTTTTGGACTACACTATCTGCCACACTGAAGAACTCCGGGTTAAGTGAATTATCACTTCTACCTCTAATCAGCAATCATAGGATTCATTCATGCTCCTTTGATGCCAGGTTAGAGTCATGTCATGGTCTATGGACCCCCTGAAGTAGCCTTGACCAACCCTGGCCACCCCATGTAGAAAACTCTAGTACCGCTACTGTATACAGTGCCTTCGGAAAGTATTCAGACCTCTTGACTTTTCCACATTTTGTTACGTTACAACCTTATTCTAAAATTGATTAAATAGTTTTTTCCCCCCTCATCAATCTACACACAATACCCCATCAAGACAAATCAAAAACAGGTTCTTAGAAATGTTTTATTTTTTTTATTTTTTTATTAAACTGAAATATCACATTTACATAAGTATTCAGACACTTCACTCAGTACTTTGTTGAAGCACCTTTGGCAGCGATTACAGCATCGAATCTTCTTGGGTATGATGCTACAAGCTTGGCACAACTGTATGCGGGGAGTTTCTCACATTCTTCTCTGCTGATCCTCTCAAGGTCTGTCAGGTTGGATGGGGAGCATTGCGGCACAGCTATTTTCAATTCTCTCCAGAGATGTTCGATTGGGTTCAAGACCGGGCACAGGCTGGGTCACTCAAGGACATTCAAAAACTTGTCTCAAAACAACTCCTGCGTTGTCTTGGCTGTGTTCTTAGGGTCGTTGTCCAGTTGGAAGGTGAACCTTCGCCCCAGTCTGAGGTCCTGAGCGCTCTGGAGCAGGTTTTCATCAAGGATCTCTTTGTACTTTGCTCCGTTCATCTTTGCCTTGATCCTGACTAGTCTCCCAGTCTCTGCTGAAAAACATCTCCACAGCATGATGCAGCCACCACCATGCTTCACCGTAGGGATGGTGCCAGGTTTACTCCAGACGTGATGCTTGGCATTCAGGCCAAAGAGTTCAATCTTGGTTTCATCACATCATAGAATCCTGAGAGTGTTTAGGTGCCTTTTGGCAAACTCCACGTGGGCTGTCATGTGCCTTTTACTGAGGAGTGGCTTCCGTCTGGCCACTCTACCATAAAGACCTGATTGGTGGAGTGCTGCATAGATGGTTTTCCTTCTGGAAGGTTCTCCCATCTCCACAGACGAACTTTAGAGCACTGTCAGAATGACCATTGGGTTCTTGGTCACCTCCCTAACCAATGCCCTTCTCCCCCCATTGTTCAGTTTGGCCAGGTGGCCAGCTCTAGGAAGAGTCTTGGTGGTTCCAAACATCTTCTATTTAAGAATGATGGAGGACACTGTGTTCTTGAGGACCTTCAATGCTTCAGATTTTTTTTGGTACCCTTCCCCAGATCTGTGCCTCGACACAATCCTGTCTCGGAGCTCTACGGACAATTCCTTTGACCTCATGCCTTGTTTTTTGCACTGACATGCCCTGTCAACTGTGGGACCTTATATAGACAGGTGTGTGCCTTTCCAAATCATGTCCAATCAACTGAATTTACCACAGGATAAAACTAGGCCATCAAAGTAAGGCCTTTTGATGTTTGTATTTTCATGGTGTTTAATTTTAATTATAGCATTCTCCTAGGTGTTCACTTGGTAAAAGCCATAGGCCTTTAAAAGGAAAGAATTCAATAACCATGTCTCATCTGTCGTTCTGCCCCTGAGCAAGGCAGTTAACCCACTGTTCCCCGGGCGCCGAAGACGTGGATGTTGATTAAGGTAGCCCCCCGCAGCTCTGGTTCAGAGGGGTTGGGTTAAATGCGGCAGACACACTTCAGTTGAATGCATTCAGTTGTACAACTGACTAGGTATCACCTTTCCTTTCCTTTCTGTCACTAACAAATACAGTCATGGTTGTAACTCTACAATTCACTCGAGAAGAAAGTTCACCCTGGGAAATATGCAAATTAGACTTTACATCATACAGTGTTAAAACAACACCCAATATGTGTTTACTGTAGCACTACAGGTGTTAATTCATTACACTGAGAAAGTGTAACAGTGTCAGCACTAAGCAAGTGTTATGTTTTACACTGTAGGTGTTGCGTATTACGCTACTGTATAGTTATGCAAACGCCATAATCAAGTTCATTTGAACACTAAGAGTTGAATGGGGAAGACTGCAACAGAGTTCAATCTTTGACACTTTCAAAAGTGTTATTTTAACTCCAGTTCATTTGGACTCATATGTGCACTGAAAATGTAACACTTTGAGAGTTAAATGTACATCATTGATTTTGCTGTGCGTGGATCAGCAGACCATTCCACGGTCTTGTGACCATAGCGTACGTGTAGGTATGTTTAGATCCTTGGTTAGATGGTTAACTGATTTTTGTACGTCTACATCCTTGGCTAGGCGGAGGGAGTCTGGAAGGGCATCAAGGAATCTTTGGGTCGTCCAACAATTTATAGCGCGGCTTTTGATAATTTTTGGTTGGAATCTAAGCAAATCATTTATTTTGCGATTGCAAATGAAATAAGATGGTGGTCCCATAGTCCAGGATCATGAGGAAAGACAATAACTGTAGATCCACAATATCTATTCCACGGGACAAAACTACAATGAACAAAAATATAAACTCAACATGTTAAGTGTTCCTCTCATGTTTCATGAGCTGACATAAAAAATACATTTTTTTTTTCTCCATATGCACAAAAATAAAATGTTTCTCAAATGTTGTGCACAAATTTGTTTACATCCCTGTTTGAGAGCATTTTTCCTTTGAGAAATCATTGAACAGGTGCAATAAAAGACACTTTAAAATGTGCAGTTTTGTCACACCACACATTGCCACAGATGTCTCAAGTTTTGAGGGAGCATGCAATTTGCAGGCTGACAGCTGCCTCCAAAGTCGTTTTAGAGAATTTGTCAGTACGTCCAACCGGCCTCACAACCGTTGTGTTTATATTTTTGTTCAGTATAGATCCAGGATATGATTGTGGCAATGCGTAGGTCCCGAGACATGTTGGACAAAACCCACTGAGTCGATGATGGCTCCCAAAGCCTTTTGTAGTGGGTCTGTCATGAGATCTCCTGTGACTTTGAGGTCCGATAGGAATTCAGGGAACTTAGTGAGGAACACTATATACGGCCCAGGAGGCCTGAAACAGTAGCTATAAAAAGTGATTGAGTAGGTTGAATAGATTTCATGACTAGAACCTCAAAATATGAAAATGCAGTCTGTTTTTTGGTCAGAAATGTTAGCAACACCTGCATTTGCGGGATGCACAGGGGATATGGTCACTAGTATAACCAGGAGGAGAGGCCCCATTTAACACAGTAAATTCGGCAGGCTTAAGACATGTTTCAGTCAGGCCAATCACAACAAGTTTATGATCAGTGATTAGTTAATTGACTATGACTGCCTTGGAAGTGAGGGATTTAACATTAAGTAGTCATATTTTGAGATGTGAGGTATAATCACAATCTATTTCAATAATAACAGAAATGGAGGTCTTTATTCCAGTGAGATTGCTAAGCAGAACACCGTCATGTTTAGTTTCTATATAGGTCCACACTTCTCAGTGTTAAATTAACACACTGCTTAGTTGTAAAGCCTTATCTGGAAATTTCCCAGAGTGCCATGCCTTTCTGTTGAATTGTAGTTACCTGTAACCCTGAGGAACGCCTTGTGATGCCAAAAAATGTGTGTTTTTCCCAAATAAATTACTGGGAGTTTATTTATATAGAGTGTGTGCCTCACTTTATTTTTCTAGCTTACAGTTTATTCGCCATTAGTCAGCACCTCGACACTAAATCATTTTCTCTGGGTGTGCACCAGCTCATGCTTTTTATTAGAATTGTAGTTACCACCCATGATGGTGTGCGTTAGGGACAGAGACATGCTTGTTGCAATAATTAAAAAGTTGTCCTGTGGCTGTCACAGTGAGATTAGTAGTTAATAAAGCCTTATTTTGAGGGCCTAGTTGTACCCTAATACAGTGGTCTGAAACTCATTGTTTTCAGGCATGCAAGTCACATTATGATGGCTTGCAAAGTGATGTGTAATTCCTATTGGAATCCAGCCAGAGTGGGGATATCGAGAAGTGTGTAATTGCAGACTGCAATTAGGGGCATTTCTGATACATGCGTTTCTTGATTGATTCTCCAATTGGTCCATGGCTGTTGTTGACAACTGTAGTATTGTAGCTAAACCTAACCCTTTCCCTAAGCCCTCATTCTCCTAACCTGCCAAGCTAATTCACCTAACCTGCCACATTAATTATCCTAACCTGCGATGTAAACATGTCTGTGTTGAGAAACCATCAGTCTTATAACACCGGAACTGACCAATGTCAGGCACAAATGGCCTTTCCTGATATTTCACGAGTTTAAGGACAATACATTGAGAATGAGGATTCAGGATGGGAATGGACCGGATGAAACGAAGGGCTGCAGATGAAGGCTCCTGGGAGTGGACTCTAGAGTTTGGCTTGGAGTTGCAGGTAGACACAGGCTGTGGTAGTTAGGCTACCATGGTGATGGCAATCCCCTCAGGAGATCCTTGGAAGAACCTTAGAGATACTATATAGGAGGAGAGATGCAAAACTTGATAAGGCTAGCACCGCAGCGTTGTGCAACGTGACATGCACTGCAGAACAAAGAGGAGGAATGTTAGTTTGTTCAGGTTTAAGTAGGGTGGCAGTGGTGATTAAGGAGAGTGAGGACAAGTGTGGAGTCTGATCAGCAATGAGTTACAGCTGATGCTTGGGCAGCAGGTAGTCTAGCAGTTAGAGCTTTGGGCCAGTAACCGAAAAACCGCTGGTTTGTATACCCTAGCCGACAAGGTGAAAAGGCACTTAACCCTAATTTCCTCCAGGGTACTACTGTAAATCAGGGTCACACAGAGTGTTTCTTGGAGGTCTTAAACAAATCTACTTTGAAACAAGAGTATACACTTCACATACATGGTTATGGGCTAATTTTTAAATTGACACCTGTACCATCTCAGATATAGAGTTGAAATGTGTTATATTTTGAGTTTGCATCCCAATAATACACTTCATATACCTCACAGAAGACTGAAATATAACAAAACCATTTGACTTAGAAACACCAGATTTTCAGCAGGTTTTTAAAAACAATGTTTATTAATTATGAAAAACATTTATAACATTCCACCAATGAGGCCACTACAGAGCGATTGGGTGATTTGACTGCAGGAAAGGGGTAGGCTACCTGTCAAGTCTAGACACAGCACAGAGGTTACCAGTAACAAAATGTTTTAGAAAACTGAGAACAACGAGTGGCACACATCAACACTGTTACTCATTTGGCTGTCAATATGAATGTCACTCTCATCACTCATCACTCCCCCCCTCTCTCTTTTGCGCTCAGAACAGTCTCAATTAGTCGGGGCAAGGACTTTACAAGGTGTCGAAAGCATTCCACAGGGATGCTGGCCCATGTTGACTCCAATGCTCCCCACAGTTGTGTCAAGTTGGCTGGATGTCCTTTTGGTGGTGGACCATTCTTGATACACACAGGAAACTGTTGACGTGATAAACTTAGCAGCATTCCAGTTCTTGACACAAACCGGTGCACCAGGCACCTACTACCATACCCCGTTCAAAGGAACTTCAATATTTTTTCTTGCCCATTCACCCTCTGAATGGCACACATACACAATCCATGTCTCAATTGTCTCAAGGCTTAAAAATCCTTCTTTAACCTGCTTAAAAATCCTTCTTTAACCTCTACACTGATTGAAGTGGATTCAACAAGTTACATCAATAAGGGGTCATAGCTTTCACCTGGATTCACCTGGTCAGTCTGTCGCGGAAAGAGCAGTTGTCCTTAATGTTTTGTGCACTCAGTGTATAGCTGTGCTACATTACATGGGCCTCACGAGCCTGACAATGGCTTATCCCGCTGTCTGCTGGAGAATGAGATGGGAAAAGCTTTCACATACACAAGCCCCTCCCACATTGAATGTCACTCAGGTATATGTCCCTCCCATCCCCCCTATAAAGCCTCTCACTTGGCTGTGTACACTCAGACTAATAGGTAACTCTATAGCCTTGAAAAAGACACCTAGCCAACTGGATAGATCGATTGTATGCAACTGGGAGCCATTGGGATACATATTACTCTTTTTCCTCACAACCTCCCGGTGAAGTAAAATTGTTTTGAGACTGAGGTAAGTCACCTATCTTTTGTTTCTGACTTGTATTAGGTAAAACATATTTTTTTCTGAAGTCAAGGCAGGAATGTATAGACAGGGGTGCTGTCTTTGTTGTCCAAGATAGGCAGTTTTGTGTGTGTATATACAGCGGTGCAGCTTTCTTACTATATTGTTCTTACTGAAGAAAATAGCCTAGTCTCATCCATTTAGAATGTATGGTATTCCTGAACACAGAGGAATTCTAGCCAATACAGTTTTTGTCCAGCTATTACATTAGGCAAAATGTAACCCTGAAATAAAGGAATGACCAGGGGCTGGAGGGAACCTGCCTTTTGGACCCTCTTATGTAAGCATGGTATAATCCAGGTATACTTTTGGAGCCAGGAGATTGTCTCAACTACTTGTGGGGAAAGGTGAGAATTGTACTGTTCTGAAAATCATGCTAATTCATTCCATTGTTATTCACAGGTTCTAGCCAATATGAAAGTGGTACTTCAAACCACCATCTGCTTGTGTGTTCTAGCCACAATTTTACCTCTGGTGAAAGGCACCAAAGTTGGCCTCAACTCCAACTTGAAAAAGAGGTAAGCTGATTGACCAAAGACGAACAGTGGCCACCATCTAATTCAATAGAGTGTACAGGATTATTGGATAGGGTGTGTGCTCTGTCTTTGATATGTCTAGGGAGAACTGGGTTAGTTCTGCATTAACCATGCCTTCTCGTTTGATAGATTTAGAGGCTGGCTACCGAGTCGCATGAGAGCAGCTCTCCACAGCAGCTCTGCCTTAGACTCAGGGATCCTCAGTGGACCAGGGCAGAGAGAGGAGACAGACTCCTCTGTATTTAATTCCAGGTAATCATATTATATTTAAATAATGGTCACTGTCGCTTGTTTTGGTTTTACTGCTACAAATGTCACATTTGACTGGTTTTTGGTCAACCCCATTTACATTTCTGTCACGCCCTGGCCTTTGTTATCTTTGTTTTCTGTAATAGTTTGGTTAGGTCAGGGTGTGACAGGGGGGATGTTTGTGTGTTTTTGTCTCGTCTTGGGTGGTTGTATGGTATAGGGGGTTTAGGTAGAGTAGATGGGTTTGTGTTTGAGTGTAGGTGTCTAGGTATGTCTATGGTTGCCTGAATGGTTCTCAATCAGAGACAGCTGTCATTCATTGTCTCTGATTGGGAGCCATATTTAAGGCAGCCATAGGCAGTAGGCTTTTGTGGGTAGTTGTCTATGTCTATGTTGCATGTTAGCACTTAGTCTTTTATAGCTTCACGTTCGTCTGTTTGTTTTGTTTTCGTTCGTTTTCGTCTTCCAATAAAATATGTATTTTTCACACGCTGCGCCTTGGTCCACTCATTGTCCTCAAGACGATCGTGACAGAACTACCCACCACAAAAGGACCAAGCAGCATGTCAAGCAGCAGCAGGAACAACATACACAGGATTCCTGGACATGGGAGGAAATTTTGGAGGGAAAAGGACACTGGGCTCACATTGGAGAATATCGCCGCTCTCTGGAAGAGATGGAGGCAGCTAAAGCCCAGGAGCGGTGGTATGAGGAGGCAGCACGGAGGCGTGGCTGGAAGCCCCTGAAGAAACCCCAAAAATTTCTTGGGGGGGGGGGGGGGGCTAAAAGATAGTGTGGCGAAGTCAGGTAGGAGACCTGCGCCCACTTCCCATGCTTACCGTGGAGAGCGGGAGTACGGGCAGACACCGTGTTATGCGGCAGAGCGCATGGTGTCTCCTGTACGTGTGCATAGCCCGGTGCGGTACATACCAGCTCCTCGTATCGGCCGGGCTAGATTGAGTATTGAGCCGGATGTCATGAAGCCGGCCCAACGCATCTGGCCTCCAGTGCGTCTCCTCGGGCCGGCATACATGGCACCAGCCTTACGCATGGTGTCCCCGGTTCGCCTACACAGCCCAGTGCGGGTTATTCCACCTCCCCGCATTGGTCGGGCTACGGGGAGCATACAACCAGGTAAGGTTGGGCAGGCTCAGTGCTCAAGGGAGCCAGTACGCCTGCACGGTCCGGTATTTCCGGCGCCACCTCCCCGCCCCAGCCCAGTACCACCAGTGCCTACACCACGCACCAGGCTTCCTGTGCGTCTCCAGAGCCCTGTTCCTCCTCCACGCACTAGCCCTATGGTGCGTGTCTTCAGCCCGGTACCACCAGTTCCGGCACCACGCACCAAGCCTCCTGTGCGTCTCCAGAGCCCTGTTCCTCCTCCACGCACTAGCCCTGTGGTGCGTGTCTCCAGCCCATTACCACCAGTGCCTACACCACGCACCAAGCCTCCTGTGCGTCTCCAGAGTCCTGTGCGTCCTGTTGCTGCTCCCCGCACTAGCCTGAAGGTGCGTGTCCTTAGCCCGGTACCTCCAGTTCCGGTACCACGCACCAGGCCTACAGTGCGCCTCAGCCGGCCAGAGTCTGCCGTCTGTCCTGAGCCTTCAGAGCCGCCCGTCTGTCCTGAGCCTTCAGAGCCGCCCGTCTGTCCTGAGCCTTCAGAGCCGCCCGTCTGTCCTGAGCCGCCAGAGCCGCCCGTCTGTCCTGAGCCGCCAGAGCCGTCCGTCAGTCAGGAGCCGCCAGAGCCGTCCATCAGTCAGGAGCCGCCAGAGCCGTCCGCCAGTCAGGAGCCGCCAGAGCCTTCCGCCAGACAGGAGCCGCCAGAGCCTTCCGCCAGACAGGAGCCGCCAGAGCCTTCCGCCAGACAGGAGCCGCCAGAGCCTTCCGCCAGACAGGAGCCGCCAGAGCCTTCCGCCAGACAGGAGCCGCCAGAGCCTTCCGCCAGACAGGAGCCGCCAGAGCCTTCCGCCAGACAGGAGCCGCCAGAGCCGTCATCCAGCCAGGACCAGCCAGAGCCGTCATCCAGCCAGGACCAGACAGAGCCGTCATCCAGCCAGGACCAGACAGAGCCGTCATCCAGCCAGGACCAGCCAGAGCCGTCATCCAGCCAGGACCAGCCAGGGTCGTCATCCAGCCAGGACCAGCCAGGGTCGTCATCCAGCCATGACCAGCCAGAGCCGTCAGCCAGCCATGACCAGCCAGGGCCGTCAGCCAGCCATGACCAGCCAGAGCCGTCAGCCAGCCATGACCAGCCAGGGCCGTCAGCCAGCCATGACCAGCCAGAGCCGTCAGCCAGCCATGACCAGCCAGAGCCGTCAGCCAGCCATGACCAGCCAGAGCCGTCAGCCAGCCATGACCAGCCAGAGCCGTCAGCCAGCCATGACCAGCCAGAGCCGTCAGCCAGCCAGGATCTGCCAGAGCCGCCAGCCAGCCAGGATCTGCCAGAGCCGCCAGCCAGCCATGACCAGCCAGAGCCGCCAGCCAGCCATGACCAGCCAGAGCCGCCAGCCAGCCATGACCAGCCAGAGCCGCCAGCCAGCCAGGATCTGCCAGAGCCGCCAGCCAGCCAGGATCTGCCAGAGCCGCCAGCCAGCCAGGATCTGCCAGAGCCGCCAGTCAGCCAGGATCTGCCAGAGCCGCCAGTCAGCCAGGATCTGCCAGAGCCGCCAGCCAGCCATGACCAGCCAGAGCCGCCAGCCAGCCATGACCAGCCAGAGCCGCCAGCCAGCCATGACCAGCCAGAGCCGCCAGCCAGCCAGGATCTGCCAGAGCCGCCAGCCAGCCAGGATCTGCCAGAGCCGCCAGCCAGCCAGGACCAGCCAGAGCCGCCAGCCAGCCATGACCAGCCAGAGCCGCCAGCCAGCCAGGATCTGCCAGAGCCGCCAGCCAGCCAGGATCTGCCAGAGCCGCCAGCCAGCCAGGATCTGCCAGAGCCGCCAGCCAGCCAGGATCTGCCAGAGCCGCCAGTCAGCCAGGATCTGCCAGAGCCACCAAAGCGGGTATTGACAATGGTGGAGTGGGGGCCACGTCCCGCACCCGAGCCGCCGCCATAATAAGGCCCACCCCGGACCCTCCCCTTCTGTGTCAGGTTTTGCGGCCGGAGTCCGCACCTTTGGGGGGGGGGGGGGTACTGTCACGCCCTGGCCTTTGTTATCTTTGTTTTCTGTAATAGTTTGGTTAGGTCAGGGTGTGACAAGGGGGATGTTTATGTGTTTTTGTCTCGTCTTGGGTGGTTGTATGGTATAGGGGGTTTAGGTAGAGTAGATGGGTTTGTGTTTGAGTGTAGGTGTCTAGGTATGTCTATGGTTGCCTGAATGGTTCTCAATCAGAGACAGCTGTCATTCATTGTCTCTGATTGGGAGCCATATTTAAGGCAGCCATAGGCAGTAGGCTTTTGTGGGTAGTTGTCTATGTCTATGTTGCATGTTAGCACTTAGTCTTTTATAGCTTCACGTTCGTCTGTTTGTTTTGTTTTCGTTCGTTTTCGTCTTCCAATAAAAGATGTATTTTTCACACGCTGCGCCTTGGTCCACTCATTGTCCTCAAGACGATCGTGACAATTTCAGTCAATCTTTAGAAATCTTCGTAAATCTCTGATTTCTTGTCTCATCTCCTTTGATCTCTTTCAGGTCCAGAAGATCCATTGTGACCTCAGTGAAAAGACCTGGCTGTTCTCTGGGAACATGCACCCTGCAAAACCTGGTCCATCGGCTGCACATCCTCAACAACAGGTTAAAGGTCAACAGAGCCCCGGAGGATAAGATCAGCTCGCAGGGTTACGGTCGCCGCCGCCGCAGGTCTCCATGGTCTCTGCCACAGCTCTATGCTTTGCTAACTCTCCAAGCAGGGAGAGTGAGATTGGGCTGGAGCAGCGAGAGCCGCTAAGGACTCCATCTACAGGCCACCCTGCTCAGACAAACTTGAGTCAGGCAGAGAAGAGGAGTGTCAATCTAGTGAATGCCAGGTGCTTTTTTTAATGTGTCTGGCTGGCTGAGAATCTACTGAGGTGCTATTCCTGAGCATTCCCTTCCTGTGTAGGGGAAAGGATGGACAAAGCCAATGGAGCAGGAAATGAATTTCATGCCACTGTGGATGGAAGAAAGCAGCGGCAGAGGGAAGCGATAAGAAGTGTCTGGATTTTCAGTCCAACATTTCTAGTGTTAATTCAGGTCATAATTTAACACTTATGGAGTTAATTTAACATTCATTGGTGTAAAACACCAAGTGTTGGTTTTAATAACCAGAGTTAAACCAAAACCACGCTCATTATCATATTTCCTAGCATGCTCTATTGCAGGTTGATTTTTAATTGTTTGTTTCAATAGCTATGTTTTTGCATGTACATTAATTAATCTTATGCTTCTCTAATATAAATAACATACATTTTTCTAATCCAATCTGTTACTTGGTCTTATTGCACCTGTTACTGAAATGGTTGTTCCTTGTTTCATATGTTTATCTTCCCAACCCAGCTGTCATTCTTAATTCAGGTTGCAGGTGAATAAAAATTCCAAATGCTGGATATTCCCACTAGCTGGATTCCAATTGGAATTACACGGAACCCAAACTGGCTGTGCGCCATTGTGCATAAATGTTTTTTGTCCCCCCCCACACCAAACGCGATCATGACATGCAGGTTAAAATATCAAAACAAACTCTGAACCAATTATATTAATTTGGGGACAGGTCGAAAAGCATTAAACATTTATGGCTAGCTAGCTAATTTGTCCTTTTTAGCTAGCTTGCTGTTGCTAGCTAATTTGTCCTGGGATATAAACATCGTGTTATTTTACCTGAAATCCACAAGGTCCTCTACTCCACCAATTAATCAACACAGACGGTCAACCAAATCATTTCTAGTCATCTCTCCTCCTTCCAGGCTTGTTCTTCTCTTGACTTTATATTGCGATTGGCAACTTTCATAAATTAGGTGCATTACCGCCACTGACTTTGTTCATCTTTCAGTCACCCACATGGGTATAACCAATGAGATGGCACGTGGGTACCTGCTTCTATAAACCAATGAGGAGATGGGAGAGGTAGGACTTGCAGTGCGATCTGTGTCAGAAATAGAACTGACTTCTATTTTAGCCCTTGGCAACGCAGACGCTCGACTGGCGCGCGTGAGCAGTGGGTGCAATAATTGAGTAACAGATTTCTAAATTTATTTTGCAGCGCACGTGATGAGAGCGTAGTAGTAGTCAGCCTGTTAATGTCAACTACTGTAAAAGAGTGGCCTCTCTTACCCTGGGACTTGGGCTGGGACTAGAGCCTAACAGGAAAAGAGGACCTATATAAATGCTATTGACTGACAAATTCAACATATACCACCAATATCAGTTCAAAACTAAATCAATGGTGGTGAGAGAAGCATTGTACCAGAAATACTGTATTTGGGACTACAAAGATATACAACGTTTGGTTATCAAGGCCTTGGATTCTGTATTTTGTGCTCATTGATACTGTACTTGAACTTGAGTTTGTGTACATATCGAGAGAAGTGCAATTTAAATACAAGTACATACTGCATTCAGAAAGTATTCAGACCCCTTAACTTTTTCCAAAATGTTTTAAATTACAGCTTTATTCTAAAATTGTTTCAATTGTTTCCCCCCAATCTACACACAATACCCCATAATGACAAAGCAAAAACAGACATTTTAGACATTTTTGCAAATGTATTAAAAATAAATGGAAATATTACATTTACATAATTATTCAAACCCTTTACTTTGTTGAAGCACCTTTGGCAGCGAGTACAGCCTTGAGTCTTCTTGGGTATGACGCTACAAGGTTGGCACAGCTATTTTCAGGTCTCTCCAGAGATGTTCGATTGGATTCAAGTCCGGGCTCTGGCTGGGCCACTCAAGGACATTCAGAGTATTGTCCCGAAGCCATTCCTGCATTGTCTTGGCTGTGTGCTTAGGGTCGTTGTCTCCAGTCTGAGGTCTTCAGCACTCTAGAGCAGGTTTTCATCAAGGATCTCTATACTTTGCTCCGTTCATCTTTCCCTTGATCCTGACTAATCTCCCAGTCCCTGCCGCTGAAAAACATCACCACAGCATGATGCTGCTGCCACCACCATGCTTCACCGTAGGGATGGTGCCAGGTTTCCTCCAGACATGACGCTTGGCATACAGGTTAAGAGATCAATCTTGGTTTCATCAGGCCAGATAATCTTGTTTCTCATGGTGTGAGTCCTTTAGGTGCATTTTGGCAAACTCCAAGTGGTGTTGTCATGTGCCTTTGACTGAGGAGTTGCTTCTGTCTGGCCACTCTAACATAAAGGCCTGATTAGTGGAGTGCTGCAGAGATGATTGTCCTTCTGGAAGGTTCTCCTATCTCCACAGAGGAACTCTGGAGCTCTGTTAGAGTCACCATTGGGATCTTGATCACCTCCCTGACCAATGTCCTTCTTCCCCGATTGCTCAGTTTGGCCGGGCGACCAGCTCTAGGAAGAGTCCTATTGGATCCACAGACTTTTTTTGGTACCCTTCTCCACAGGTTGACTCCAGTCAAGTTGTAGAAACATCTCAAGGATGATCAATGGAAACAGGATGCACCTGAGCTCAATTTCGAGTCTCATAGCAAAGGGTCTGAATACTTATGTCCATAAGGCATTTCTGTCGGGTTTTTATAAAACTTGTTTCACTTTGTCATTATGGGGTATTGTGTGTAGATTGATGAGGGGGAAAAATATGTCATACATTTTAGAATAAGGCTGTAATGTAAGAAAATGTGGAAAAAGTCAAGGGATGTGAATACTTTCGGAATGCACTGTACATTACATATCTCATATGGCATTATTTTGAGGCCTAGTTTTACCCTAGTACAGTGGCCTGACACTCCTTGTTTACAGGCTACATCAGGCCGCCAAGCAACATTATTTTGGCTTGCAAAGTGATGTGCAATTTCAATCAGAATCCAGCTAGAGTTAAGCTATCCAACAGCTAGACATTTACCTGCAACCTGCATTACTATCAGAATTAAAAACATTGAGAAAGGAAACTACCTAACTGGAACAACCGTTTCAGTAACAGGTGCAATAAATCTAACTAACTGATTGCATTAGTTTAGAAAAATGTATGTTATTTATCTGTGTATAGCATATGATTTATCATTAAACCATGTACATGCAAAAACTGAAAATTAATTAAATCCTAAAAAATATAGCTACCTGAATGCTGGGAAATATGATAATGATGGGTGTTAATTTAACACTTACAGAGATAATTTAACACCTGAATTAACACTAGAAATGTTACTCTGAAAAATCAACACTAGGTAACACTGGCCAATTTTCTGTGTATGATATGAATTAGAGTATAAAGGCTTTGTAACTTGTATGATTAGCAGTTCTGCAGTGTAGTACTGCAGTTTAATGTGTCAATAGCTACTTGGTCATGTATCACGTTTATGTGAAGCTAAGCAACATGGTCAAACATTAAAATATCCATACACCTAAAGTCATATACATTTTTTCCCTTTGCTTCAGCGGTTTCATTCAGTGGTGTTATGAATATTTTAAGTTATGCTTTTTGGAGAGTGGCGACATTTGTTTGCCTGACCAAATCTAAACATGGTTACTGAAAACGCAAGTGGAGAGAAGGGGTCAATTAGGCTGCGTTTACACAGGCAGCCCAATTCTGATATTTTTTTCAACAGTTGGTATTTTGACCAATCAGATCAGCTCTAAAAAAAAAGATCTGATGTGAAAAGATCTCAACCAATCAAATACCAGTCAAAGAACCAATTAATGGGAAATAAATATTAGAATTGGGCTGCCTGTGTAAATGCAGCCTTTTTGTTTGGCAGTTCTCAGAAGTTTTGGGTTAGGAGCCAGTGGAATTGTGGTGCTAATTTGTGTTATGTAGCTATCTGACAGTAAAGCATGAGGGAAGGTAGCTTGCAAGGGAGATTTTGAGAAGTGTTCTACTGCCATCTATCTTCCTCTGTGACTACTTACAGTAATGTAAATGCGCTTCTCAGCCATCCTCATGTTCCTGTGTGTTTTGTGAAAAAACCTTGACCCCCATCAATCCACCATCCATCTTTGCTTTTAAAAAACAACAAGCTCTTGGAGACAATCACAATACGTTTTTGGAGACGGCATGCATTTACATAATCTGCATTGATTGATTATTAATATGGTTTAAAGGTCCCGCACAGTCATCCTGATTTCTATGTAAAATAGCCGTTTGAGTGACCAAAACATCCCCCGTAACATTTTTCCCAATACAAATTCTATGAATTTGAGAAAATGTACATTTTCTCTCATGTCTAACTATCAGGAAGTCTGAAAAGACAGGCTGAGTGGGAGGGGAGCTAATAGCTGAGTGTGCAGGGAGCTCACCTTGACTGACAGTTCTTTGAAACACCTATGTCAACAAGCCACATGGACACAGTGAGGTCATCTCAAGCACATTGAAATTGTATGCAAAATCCACATCACATCATGGTTTCACAAATTATTTGTGTTGTTTTATGCAATTGTTTGGTTATTATAAAAGCATCGATATAGACAAAATGTTGGCTGTTTAAAGTAGCTAGCTTGCCCAAATGGAATTGTCAGCCATGTTTAATCTTGGACTTTTTCAGTAAGAATTGGACAGGATGAGGTCTGGGTAGTATATAGACTGCCAGACAATATTCATAAACAATGACTATCAATGATATCAAGAACTTTTATACTTCCATTTGGCATCTCTTCATGTGTTGACATAACTGTATCTGAGTTTTGAGCGACCCTTCCCCCTCCTTTGTTCCATGCTGGCTGAAGACCAAGCTAACCAGTAACTCACCAGACACAGATGAAAGGGGAGACCTATAAGTATCCTTGCCTTAAATGAATAGGAAAAATCTGTAATTCTAATTGCTGATATTTTGAGGTACATTTTTGGAACCAGTAGACTAGCTACCTAGCTATGTAAACCGCACCCTTCTGTAAACACAGTGCGGCAGGTAGCCTCGTGGTTAGAGCGTTGAGCCAGTAACTGAAAAGTTGCTGGATGGAATCCCTGAGCTGACAAGGTAAAAATCTGTCCTCTTCCCCAGTTAACCCACTTTTTTCCCCGGGTGCTGAAGACATGGATGTGTCAGCCCCCTGCACCTCTTTGATTCAGAGGGGTTGGGTTAAATGCAGGGTTAACTAGGTTTTCCCCTACAACACGCCTTCTGGTTACAAGACGGTACTTGTTTAAATGATGTATGAGAATAAGACGTTACCATTTGTGAACTAAAATGAGAGGCTTTATGTGATGTCCCTATAATCCCGCCTCCTGAATTCAAGTTTTTAACAGGGGGAGGGGACCAGTAACTTTATGATCAAACTTTATCAATGTACCAGAAATAGTCATTTTTCAAACTTTGGTCATCCTACTTTGATCTGGTTTCATCCAAATATTATCCAATTTAAAGAAAAACATGATTTTGACTATGCAGGACTGTTACCAGTTTATTGGAATTTGGCTAAGTATAATTTTTGTAACTTTAAATCTTATTTTGGGACTTTCAAATAGAGACATGACAGATAGAGACTGTGATTTTTAGTCAGTCAACATAGCTGGGCCTTTGACACAGAACAGCGTGGTCACCATATGCCATTATGTTATGAAATTATTACCATTTTATCAGGATTTTTATATTACCCATTGACAATTCAGTGGAGGCTGCTGAGGAGGATGGCTCATAATAACGGACGGAATGATACAAACTGAATATACTTGATACCATTCTACCCATTCCGCTCCAGCCATTACCATGAGCACGTCCTCCCCAATTAAGGTGCCACCAACCTCCTGTGATTGACATACTCCCTTCTATTTATGTTTAACAGATCTGGGTTGAAATACTATTTACAAATGTTCTAGTACTTTTAGCGATTGCCTAAGCCTGCCTGGAGTCCCAGATGGGAAGACTATTCTATTGGTTCCATTGCACCAGGCAAGCTCAAACTATCCCAGCTAAAGTATTTGAAATTATTTCAAATAGTATTTGAACCCAGGTCTGATTTTTTTCAAACCTAGTTAGCACATTAGTTGAGAAGGATGTAATTACAGACTGCAATTAGGGGGCGTTTTCTGATATCGGCATTTCTTAATATCAAGTTACGCCCATTGATGCTCGCCATTGGTCCGTGGTCATTGCTTTCGCGTCGGGGACAACAGTTGTTGACAACTGTATCGTTGTAGCTACGCCTAACCCTTTTCCTAACCTTAACCTCATTCTCCTAACCCGCCATCCTAACCTGCAACGTTAATTATCCTAACCTGCCACATTCATTATCCAAACCTGCGATGTACAAAAATCATCAGTGTTGAGAAACCATCACTCTCAAAACACCGGAATTGACCAATGGCAAGCACCAATGGGCGTTTCCTGATACCAAGGAACGACCACATCAAGAAATGCCCCGAATTGCGGTCTGTAATTACACCATATTGCATTAGTTTGGGATGACACTAATTTGGGAAAACAATAACTAGCACATTTCAGACAGGAAATGCCACATATTTGTTTAACAATTTCTAAGAAGATTAGGCTACAATACATGCAGTACATTAGTCTTGGCGTTAGGACATTAATCTTGTCCTTCGAGCTAGCTCACTGCCAGAGCATACATCATGTAAGATAATAATAATTACAGTCAGTGAACAATGTATGCTATACCAATGCCCCTGACCAAAACAAAAGCAGATCCCAAGCAGGTTTCGACACACAATCAGATTCAGTGATAACGGGTCTACTGACTAGAAAAATACTAGAAAAATACATACACAGAGTCAAGGTATTGGTCTAAAACTGAATTTTCCACATAATTTCATCACTTCATGTTTTTAGAACTAGGTTTCCATAACCAAGGAATGATTGAATTAAAGTCCCACATTGTAATTAAATTATGTGAATGTATGTTCAAACTATTTCAGGGCCCGTTTCAAAACGTGTTATTGCTTTATGCATTCTCACATTCTTACAGGAATGATCCTCTAAAATGTAAAATGTTCTTAATTCAAGATTTTATAGCACCTTGTTTAGTACTGCCTGGGACCCCACCACCTGCAGTAACATGGGTAACATAAATATGGGAGGGGCCCAGTGGCTAAACCCTACAGTACACAGGTAGGTTTACTGAGTAGTCTCTTTACATACTTTTTGTAATTACAAAAAGCAAATATTTGCCTGTTGCACAAAAACTTCTGATTTAATAAACTAAATAAGTAGCTAAATGATTAAAACATTTCAAAAAGTATACAAATCTGATCATAACAAAATTGGACAGTTCTCAAAATATTCTACAATACCGGAAATGCACCTTCCCAAACATTGTTGTGTAGCTAGCGTTAGCCTAGCTACTTGCCTTGAGTGGGGCTCTGTCATGAATGAAATTGAAGCCTTATTCCATCAGAAGGAAACTTGTAAACTGTCTAAGGGTAAGCATTTAGTTACTTAATATTTAACGTTAATAATGCTAGCGCAAATACCTACAGCTGCTCACTAATGTTAGACAGTTGTAAATGTTAGCCGACAGCTGGCTAGAAGTGCTAACGTTACCTAGCTAACCATCATCAGTCAAGGAGATAAGTTTGACACCACTAGCTTACTACTGTCGGATGTCAATCGTTTGTTTCGTAAGTAGTTGAATGAACTTTGCTACTGCACAACCTATTAACATCAACCACCACGGAGGGCTAGCTAGCTGTCTTTTTATGTGTTTACGACGTCGTTAGCTAGCAAGCTGCATAATGCCATATTCTCAAAGGTCTTTGTTTAAAAATGATGTGCAAATGGTATTCCATCTGCTGTGCACACAACATTGTTACTGGATCAGATGTTGACCTCTGATTTATAGATATGGATTGTTGAACTGTCACCGTAATCATTACACAAAACAGTTGCCAAACGAACCAAAATGTCCGTTTCTATTGGACAGGTTCCGCAAACAGGCCGGTACCTACCTGAATCTGTCTAATAGAAACGCTAGTTTTGCAATTGTTTGGAGAAATTATTACAAATGGAAACGCAATCGAGAGTTTTTATATTGGACAAATTCAGGGGTGTATTCATTCCGCTTAAACAGAAGCAACCGAAACGGGGAGGGACCTACCTGAATGTGTCCAATAGAAACTCTATTTTTGCTGTTTGCTTCCGTATGGTTCTTTAACGGTCAACAGTTTCTGTAATGAATACACCCCAGGTAGGGCACTCCCCCTTTCGATCCATTTTCTCTGTTTGCTTCCTTTTGATTCTTAAACTGTAAATGGTTTCTGTAATGAATACACCCCTGTTACAGCAAGGCTGTTTCACTTTCAACTATGTGGCCTGAGAAGTCAGGCCCTGGATGCTCTCATCAGTAGTGCTGAAGATTGGACACAATGGACACAATGGCACTCTAAAGGACACTAACAAAAGGTGAGTACAAAGTATGCCTAATTAGTCAATGGGCACGAAGTAGGGCTTAATAGCCTATGTCCACAATTAGACCAAAGTGTTTTATTTGAACAAATACTATATTTTTCTTTCTGTGCTTTCATATTCCCTTCTTCTGTCTCTCCCTGCAGGGCAGCATGTCTTCAGGTCATCGGCTGCGAGATGTAGAGCAACAGCACCCCCTGCTGGACAGGGAGGAGGCTGCAGCGGGTTCCACAGTAGGGGAAGCGGAACGGGTGTGGTTCATCCAGGACGGCTGTGGCATGGTCTGTGCCTTCATCACCTGGTTCCTGGTGCTCTACGCCGACTTTGTGGTCACCTTTGTCATGCTGCTGCCCTCCAAGAGCTTCTGGTACGCTGTGGTCAACGGCGTGGTCTTCAACTGCCTGGCCGTGCTGGCACTCAGCTCGCACCTGCGCACCATGCTCACCGACCCGGTGAGTGAACTGACCACTGCAGGGCCGTGCTCATTAGGGCCCACCGTAACAAAGAAGCGAGGATGCATTGTAATGTTGGGTGACTTGAAAAAGGGAGTGACTTTGAATGGAGGGCAAGACGGACCATATAAGCAGTAAAATAAGCAGTCAGAAAGAATGTCATATGAGAGCACTCTGATGTTCATGGGCACATTATAGGAACCGTGTGTTGTCCTATTAGCAATGAAAGAACTGACTTACGAGGAGTTTCCTTGAAGTTTTGAATGAGTCTGTCCAAACATGTCCTCCTCAGTCTGCCTGTGTCCATTCTGTCCATCCTTGTGTCTGTTTTTAGGGAGCTGTGCCCAAAGGCAACGCCACCAAGAAATACATGGAGAGCCTGAAGCTGAAACCAGGAGAAGTCATCTATAAATGTCCCAAATGCTGCAGCATCAAACCTGAGAGAGCCCACCACTGCAGGTGAGAAAGAAATGCGTTGTGTGCTTTCTGTATTATGCTTTATGGTATCTAGGGCCAGGGTTTTTTCCTGGTCGAGTAACTAGGCAAAATTCCCTATTTCGGACCAATATGCTGGGTCCTGTTCATTAGTCCACACTGTAGAAAAACTTTTGCAATGGAAAACAAAAAGGACAATTTTGTATTGGAGCAGTCCAAGTAGTCCCTGTCAATTTTCTTCCGTTTGGTGCCTAATGACCATGGTTTTGTTTCCTTCTCCTGTAGTATTTGTAAGCGCTGCATCCGTAAGATGGATCACCACTGTCCATGGGTAAACAACTGTGTCGGAGAGAACAACCAGCGCTTCTTTGTCCTCTTCACTGTGAGTTCCATCTCAGATCCACATTGTTTAAGTCCAGATGCACAATGGAAATGGCGAAATGCATTTCTAGTACATCAGTCCAATTAATCAACTAATAGGGCAAAATGATGAATATATTTTTTTTTTGTGACTGACATCCCTATTTTGTGCTATTGTGTAGTTTTGCATGGGAACAATGGGTTTGACAACTATTAGGCTGTCCTCTTTATTTGTGGCATCTTCTCCCCTTGCTTATCATAAAAGCCCGTAAACCAAACAGTCCCTGTTAACTGATTGCTACAAGGAAACATCATAATTCCTTCTCTTTTTTTCAGATGTACATAGCGATGATCTCCACCCACGCTCTCACCCTGAGTGGGTACCAGTTCGTAACCTGTGTCAAAGTCCAGTGGAGTGGTGAGTGTCATTATATGAGTCGTTGTCTAAATATACTGTTCCTTTTTAAATACAACTACATTGACTTCAATGTGCCCTGTTTAAAGACACAATCTGGGATTTTCCTTGCCAAAATACTGTACCCATCATAAGTATTTTGTTGCATAACAAAGTGGGATTGAAATTGATTTAATTGTGATTATTTTGTCACGGATCTATATAAAATACACCATAATGTCAAGGTTAAAAGAAAATGTATATAAATGTTCACAAATGTATAAAAAATAAATAACTCAAATGTCATGGGTGTACAAGTATCTCAACCCCTTTTTTATGGCAAGCCTAAATAAATTTAGGTGCACAAATTTGCTTAACAAATCACACAATGGGCCCTCCGAGTGGCGCAGCGGTCTGAGGCGTCACTACAGACCCAGTTCGATCCCAGGCTGTGTCACAACCGACCGTGACCGGGAGTCCCATAGGGCGGCGCAAAATTGGCCCAGCGTCGTCTGGGTTAGGGGACGGTTTGGCCTGGGGGGGGCTTTACTTGGCTCATCGCTCTCTAGCGACTCCTTGTGGTGGGGACATTGGTGCAGCTGGCTTCCGCATTAAGCGGGCGGGTGTTAAGAAGCGTCGCATGACTCGACCTTCGCCTCTCCCGAGCCCGTTGGGGAGTTGCAGCGATGAGAGAAGTTCGTAATTAAAACATTTAAAATAATTATCAAACAATAAGTTGCATTGACTCACTCTGTGTGCAATAATAGGGTTTAACGTGATCTTTGAATGACTACTTCATCTCTGTATACCACACACACACAATTATATGTAAGGTCCCTCAGTCGAGTAGTGAATTTCAAGCACATATTCAACCACAAAGAACAGGGAGCCTCGCCAATGCTTCGCAAAGAAGGGCAAAATAAAAAGCACACACTGAATATCCCTTTGAGCATGGTGAAGTCCTAAATACAAGGTGTTAAGTTTGGTGAAAATCCAACACAACACATAAAATGGGAGCACTATGAAATAACAACTATGGAATCATGTAGTAACCAAAAAAGTGTTAAACAAATCAAAATATATTTTAGATTCTTCAAAGTAGCCACCTTGGTGAAAGCTTTGCACACTCTTGGCATTTTCTCAACCAGCGTCACTTGGAATGCTAAAAAGACCAAGAGATAAGTTCATTAGACTTATCAGTCTGAGAAATTACAGCTCAAATAAATGCTTCACAGAGTTCAAGTAACAGACGCATCTCAACATCAACTGTTCAGAGGAGACTGTGTGAATCAGGCCTTCATGGTTGAATTGCTGGAAAGAAACCACTACTAAAGGACACCAATAATATGAAGAGACTTGCTTGGGCCAAGAATCACGAGCAATGGACATTGGACCGGTGGAAATCTGTCCTTGGGTCTGATGAGCCCAAATTTGAGATTTTTGGTTCCAACCGTCGTGTCTTTGTGAGACGCAGAGTAGGTGAATGGATGATCTCCGTGAAGCATGGAGGATGAGGTGTGATGGTGTGGGGGTGCTTGGCTGGTGACAGTGTCAGTTATTTATTTACAATTCAAGGCACACTTAACCAGCATGGCTACCACAGCATTCTGCAGCGATATGCCATCCCATCTGGTTTGGGCTTAGTGGGACTATCATTTGTTTTTCAACAGGACAATGACCCAAAACATATCCAGGCTGTGTAAGGACTATTTGACCAAGAAGGATTTTGATGGAGTGTTGCATCAGATGACCTAGCCTACACAATCACCCGACCTCAACCCAATTGAGATGGTTTGGGATGAGTTGGACCGCAGAGGGAAGGAAAAGTAGCTAACAAGTGCTCAGCATATGTGGGAACTCCTTCAAGAATGTTGGAAAGGTTAAGCTGGTTGAGGGAATGCCAAGAGTGTGCAAAGCTGTCATCAAGGCTAAAGGTGGCTACATTGAAGAATCTAAAATACATTTTGATTTAATGCTTTTTTGGTTACTACATGATTCCATGTGTGTTATTTCATAGTTTTGATGTCTTCACTATTATTCTACAATGTAGAAAATATGACAAATAATGAGCAGGTGTGTCAAATTTTGACTGGTTGTGTGTGTCTGTGTCTGTGTGTGTATGTACAGTTGAAGTCGGAAGTTTACATACACCTTAGCCAAATACATTTAAACTCCGAGTCAGGCCTACAAACCTGACTCCATTACACCAGCTCTGTCTGGAGGAATGGGCCAAAATACACCCAATGTATTGTGGGAAGCTTGTGGAAAGCTACCCGAAATGTTTGACCCAAGTTAAACAATTTAAAGGCAATGCTACCAAATACTAATTGAGTGTATGTAAACTTCTGACCCACTGAGAATGTGATGAAAGAAAAAAAAGCTGAAAGAAATAATTCTCTCTACTATTTTTCTGACATTTCACATTATTAAAATATAGTGGTGATCCCAACTGACCTAAGACGGGGCATTTTTACTAGAATTGAATGTAAGGAATTGTGAAAAACTGAGTTTAAATGTATTTGGCTAAGGTGTATGTAAACTTCTGACTTCAACTGTATGTATAACATTTTTTAAAAAATAATGTAATAACATATATACATTACATAGTATTTTGTGTAGATCATTGACAAAAAATTGCAATTACATCCATTTTAATCCCACTTTGTAACAGAATAAAATGTGAAGAAATCCAAGGGGGTGACTATTTATGATAAGCATTGTAAGATTGCTTGTAAACAAAGTCTTTGTTCAGAAAATGTTACAGCTTCAAAATATGCTTAAAATTACCATTTTAATTTAGTGGACTATCATTCTTTGCATCCACAGCTCCATCTATGAATTTGATAGTGGTTATTTTTCTTTTGCCCCATCCCTCAGCTTTATAGCAAACCAAGTGGCGGTGCAGCCGTTTTTTGATTTTCAAATTCAGGATTGCAGCTTCAAATATAACTACATTGAGGTCAGTGTTGATGTCATTATGCTGGATGATGTTTCTGCCCCTCCAGAGTGCAGTGACTTTTCCCCTCCGGTGACGGTGATGCTGATGATCTTCCTCTGCCTTGAGGGCCTCCTCTTCCTCAGCTTCACAGCTATCATGTTTGGCACTCAGGTCCACTCCATCTGCAATGATGAGACAGTGAGGAGATTAACAGTATATGCCACTTAGCAGACGTTTTTTTAAATTACATTTTTTATCCTAAGTAAGTTTCTGCACGGTGATTGCCTACGTTTTCAATTTGTGTTATGTGATTCTTGTGGGAATTGAACACACGACCTTAGATATACAATGTAGATAGAGTATTGTGCATGATTAAGAATTGTTTCCATGTTATACATTACATTCTCAGGTCCACTCCATCTGCAACAAGACGGTGAGGAGCCAAACCACATAGACAAACCATAGATAGACATGCAGGGCTTATTCAGTAGGGCAAAGGCATTACAGAACGCCATTCTACATTGACCAGTTCTATCAACAATAAGATTCTCTATTCTGCATAATTGGGATTTGTTTCCAAGTGTCCTGCCCCTCTGAACAAGCACATGGCCATGGTAGTGAAGTCCCATTTGTCAATAGAATCAGGAGGGAAATGGGGCCTATTTACAAATGAGACATCAGCCTCCTTCATAAAACTGTTAATAATGTAAGAAAGTAGAAACTTAGTGGTGGTGATGTTGATGAGACTCGTGACCTATGGCAGGCTAATTTACCATTGTGGTTATTTGCCCATTAGCTGAACTTTTATTGAAAAAGTTGAAAGTGTGTGTGTGTGTGTGTGTGTGTGTGTTACTAGGAGATTGAGCGTCTGAAGAATGAGAAGCCCACGTGGGAGAGGCAAGTTCGCTGGGAGGGCATGAGGAGCGTGTTTGGGGGCCAGCCGTCACTGCTGTGGATCAACCCGTTTGCCGGTCTCCGACTGCGCCGGCTACTCACCACTAGCTCCCGGAAAGCCGGCGCCGAGTTCTCAGTCTGACCTCTCACATTATGAGCAGCTTCGTACAGGAACTGTCTGGAACAATCTTCGGAACCGGTCTCTGACACCAGGGTCCTGTTCATTTAGGCATCAAACAGACGAAAACGGATTGAAACAGGAAAGGGACTATGCGGACTTGTCCAATAAGAAACGTAGATTTTAGTTTTATTTTGCTAAATATTTTCCATTGCGTGCCCTAATGAACACGAGCCAGCTACCAGGAAGACTCAAGTTCTATACATCCGCATGGACAATGGTGCTTCTGAACATCACGTCTCCCTGTAGCTGACATGGAGCAGGAATCAAAAGATCAAGAGACCCATCGAAAACTGTTTAAAGATCAAATGAAAGTGTACTGTAGTCCTAAAACAGACTGAAACACAACCTACTACACAGTAAACATTTCCTGAATTGCCGCCTAAAGGGAGGATCCACTGTATCTCAAGAGGACTGTTCTGTTGTTTAGTTATTGACTTCCTTTTAAAGACACTTGTTGTTTTCTGCTCTTCCTCACTCTGGGGGGTGAGTGAATAAAGCCTAATTTATACCTCACGTTACATACGCAACGCAAGAACTCAATTAGCTACTCAAAATGACAATCTTGTACTTGTATCGAGTTACAAATTGCTGGACTGCACACGTCTGTGTATTTTGGCTACGGAACTATGTAGGGTTCGCCATTTTACGTAGCTAATTGGAGATCTTGCATCCGTATGTAGGGTTATAAATTAGGCTTAAGTGTCCTTCCCTGGCCGTAGATTGCTGCACCTCTGGAAAAACAATGCGCTGGAATTGGTGTTAACCACTACTATAACCATATCATACTTTTTTTCATGAAAACAGTATATTGCTGGATATATTGCTGGCGAATCCTGTTTTTGCATACCAAAAAAGTGTGTTTACCACTTGTAGGAGTTCGATGAGTTGGGGTGGGGAAGGAGGCATATGAATAATTAATGGCAGCAAGATGGTAGAGAACTACTATAATCAGCAGTTTGGATTCTGCATGAGGCAATCACATCAACTTTTACTAATGTGTCTGACGAATTTGCTGTGAAGTTGACCATTTTTAAAGGCATAGGAACTGGATTCATTAGCCAAACGTTAGCATCATGGTTCTTTTAATAGGAAGTAAGAATGCTATGATCATTTTTTTAAACTGTGCTCTAATTTAAAGGTTAACTCAGTGTTGCACGAAGTTAACAGCAATATTGGGCCAATTTCCGCAACAACTAAGAGCGTTGCAGCGCGAGGCTAAACTTTTCTGCTGTTTTGGTGACGTCGTAGCTACCACTTTAGCAGCGTGAAGCACACCCGTGCATATTGGCAGATACACTGTGTGTCTCTGAGAGCCAAGTCTTGCATCACACTTATCTCAATGTCTGCGGTGCTGGTCGTGGCAACGTCAAAACGCTGAGTCTACCTTATTAAAATTGTAATTTGTGTGTAATGGACTATGTGACTCCAGCAGAGTCGATGATTATCTCAAACAGTCAAAAGCTTACATGGTACTGTATGGTATTTACTTTATCAAGTCTAAATACAGTACTGTACACAACCTTATGAGCTTTCACACAAAAGTATGTGCATGTGCTTCCCTCAAGTATTCCATGCTATACACTCCTATGTTATACTCTCTTATGTATACAGGGGAAGTTCCTATCATACTGATCTTAAAATAATTCTGA
Organism: Salvelinus namaycush; assembly: GCF_016432855.1. Classification (NCBI taxonomy): domain Eukaryota; kingdom Metazoa; phylum Chordata; class Actinopteri; order Salmoniformes; family Salmonidae; genus Salvelinus; species Salvelinus namaycush. Next base: position 13,482,190 of record NC_052327.1, read on the forward strand.
TTTAACCGTTATGATTTTTTTAATTGGACATTTAATGGACTGGATAAAGTAATGTATGAGGACTTGGCTGTTTTTAAATGCTCTTGTTATGAGATTATAGAGTATGTTATGTACTTCTGTTTTGAACCCTTTCTTGCTAACTTTTACCGGGCTCCCATTTTAAATGAACTTAATTTCTACCTCTAAAATCCTGATTTCTTTGTCAATATTACTGACTGTATAGAAGATAAGAGTGGTAATCCAGTATGCAGCACTTCAAAAAGCCCACTTGGAACTGGTGAATGATTTGCTGTACACAGAAAGCCGTATGTGAAGCACTGGTCCCAATTCGCTCCCTTCCCCTTCTTGTAGCCCTTTAATGTTGGCAGATCTCTAAGGTGGAAGCAATATAATGGAAGCTTCAGCTTTTACACTGCTTATACCTGATTCCAGATTCAGATTCTTATACCAGATTCAGATCTGCAAACACTAAAGGGTTATGGCTGAGGGGAAAGGCTAGGGAGGGAACTGGGACCAGCTTTGTCAACGCCATATGTGAAAGGACCTGTATTTTCCCATACCACACAACTCCACCCATCATAGGGAGTAGGATGAAGTTGCCCCTAGACGCTGACCGTGGGCCAGTTTTGCACTTCCCCCACTATTGGTTGTGTATAAAGGGGGGGCTGATCCTAGATCTGTACCTTGGGGAAACTTCACCCCGGAGCCCCACCTTTTTAGTGAAGCAGACGTATGGGTTGTAGTTAATAATTTCTTGTCCCACAAGCCACGACACATCCACACTGGCAGACAGTAACAACCTGCACCTCATTGCTATAAATACGTATCCTTTCAAGAGGACCAGCCATGTTATGTGGGGTATCCTTAGTTGTGCTCCTGGCTCTATTGGGTTTGGGGGGTCAGGGTTTGGCGGACCCCCATCCGGACCTACCAGCAGACAAGAACTTGTTCTGGGGAGCGGACCAGTATGACTTTGCTGTCGTGCTGCGTGCCTCCGGATTGGAGTGCTTCTGGCACTTTGCACACCAAGGGGAGCGCTTCTACTTGACTTTCATGGTAAGACGTTATTCCAGTTTAGTAGTACAATAACAGGATATATTTTTGTGCAAAATATTTATCATGGTCAGTTATGCCTAATAATTATTGCCTGGCTTGGCCTGAACATTTTATTAAAAGTCTTAAAATATATAATATTCAGATAAAAAGTCAATCTGTTCAGGGCTTACTCCATTGTCATTTACTGAGGCAGTCTACAGAGCCCCCAACATATGGTTTGCAGCACATGGTCGTCCCATATGACAGTGAACGAGAGCCATCTGTCTGCGTTTAGGTCCAGTGGGTGACTGGTGTTGGCAACGACAGACACTTATCCGTCACTGTCAACTCTCCTAAAGGCTTGCTGTTGTCCAAAATTGACGAAGCTACGGGTCAAATCAACTTTGTAGCCGAGGAGACCGGTACATTGTTCCTCCTTTTGAACGTGCACACACACACGAGGTGCATAACAAAAAAACGTAGTACACCCTTTGAAATGTGGTGGAAGTATGTAACTTATTTTTATTTTGAATTCTAGGTTTCTATCAAATGTGCTTCAGCAACTTCCACAACCGATTTGGCAGCATGCAGATCTTCCTCAACTTTGGGGTGTACTACGATGGTTCTGATGACCAACAGAAACAGAAGGAGGAGGAGAAGAAGAAAGTCCAAAAAGACCTGAACAACACTCTGTCCACCATAGAGGTAATGCTCTATTTGGGTTTTGACTGCATGTGCGATCCAATATGTTACAATAACTTTTGTCCATTTACATGGAAATTAATGAGGTCAGCATACACACAACAATATCTTATTGTCCAATATCACATATCATATATTGTGAGGTTTAAAGAGCATGGGGAGCTCTGCCTATCATGCAGGTTCTTAAAGTAATGCTCAGGAACTTTTGTATAATTTCAGCCAGTAATTTTGAAAGTGGTGCTCACGAGCCAAAACAGGTCCCCGTTTTTTGTGTATTACATCATCCAATTCGTACAATATGTTACAAATGCTGTGCTTAAAAGTTTGGGTTAAGTGTCAAAATCAAGGTCAACAACAACTTGCAAGTTTACACATTGTATTTTCTCCTTCTCCACCAACCTCAGACTACTCGTTTTTAAGCCTGGTCAAAGGACAAGGAACACACAGGAGAACGCCATGAAATATACAAACAAAAACAGGTTTTATTGCAAGTTCGAGAGAAGCACTACCTAAACATGAATTCAACTTCAAATCAAGATAAATCAAATATATTCTCTCAACTTAGACAGCAACACCTCAAACAAAAAAATATGGTATTTAAAGAAACAGCCAATGAAATTACAGGATCAATCCAGAAGGCAGATGCATGTGTGATAAGCAATGGAGGCTAATTGTTACACCTGTGACAAACTTGCCCATAAAAAATGTAACGTTTCCACATTTTTTTGTAAATATAAATTTAGGGCAATTAAGTACAAAACAATTGGCTGAAGTTCTTACTCAAAATCACATTTAAATCAGTCAGTTTCTTTCAAATGTCCTCTTTTTAAAGTCGTTATGGTTCAGTCAGTAACAGGCTCATTTTTCGCTCTCTCCCTTATGTGATTGGGAGCTCTGCAACACCCCTCCTTGTGTTGTCTGAGACCTTGGGTGCATGGCTTTAGCTCCACTTGCTCACTTTTCCTTGGCCCAGCCTCCAGGCCACTCCTCTTACAGACCCGACTCCAGAACACGATGGCTGCGTTTTTACGTTACGGTGCTGTACTGAATAACCAGTTGAAATCACGATTTAGTATACCTGTATAATCACATATTGTTGACCTATTATGTGGTCTGAACGTATTGAAGAGGTGTACCATCAGATTTGAATAATTTACACAGATTGACAAAGTATCAGAATTCAAAGATCAGCGCAATATAAGAAATACAGTAACGCTTAAAATTTCACAAATCTTAACATAAACAATGAATCAAATTGACCCCAGAATTGATAAATAAACCAAATACATTAAGTAATGACTAAGAATGATTACCTGCTGCATTCAAAGAACCAACCTACAGCACTAGACCAACTGCTACTTGAGCCATCCTTGTGGTATTGAGAGAAACATGGTAATGCTTTCACTGATTGTACACAAAGGAAGATATTTCTTACACGATGGTGCTTGCTTTGTTATCCAACTGATCTTGTGTCCTTTGTCATCCTGTGAACCCTGTTCATTCCTGCTGTTGTTTGGGATGGCAGTTCTTGCAACTGGGGTGTGGGCAGAAATAAATAAAGTAATGGGTCAGGCCATAGGTTAGATTTAAATTAGAAAGTCAATCTCAATGTGACATGGATTTAAAAGGAATAGTGCCAAGACTGGTGCAACAAAAATATGATGGAAGAAATCTCACCCATGTTTACACCAAACGGATGCTTTTTAACTTTAGTAGTACAGGTACGAAGAATCAAGTTGGCTACCTAGACAAATTTTCCCCGCTAGCTATTGATAGACAAGCTATCTCCTGAATCGTTGCCATATCCTGGCCTCATTTACCCAGCAGATTTACTCCCCAAAAGCTTAAAAAACAAGCTTTTGGGGTTACTACATTTTTTTGGTAATCATTTTATTTCAGTTTAGTAAATCGTTTCCATGATTTGTTGTAGCTTACCATAATAACTTGTCCATAGGGCCCCTGTTTATGCTCGGAGTGGTTGCAAAGGGGGGAGGGAGCAACCAATTCCACCAGCCTGAGGCCTCAACAACCTGTAGGGTGACAACATGCGGTAGACTACCCAGGGGTTATACCTTACATGGCCAGCACAGTTCAATATTATGCCACTCATTGAGTCCCAAACCCTGCCGACTGCTGCTAAATGTGACACCCTGAGGGCTGTGACTGAGGGCTGTGACTAAACTCAGTTCAGTACCATAGATCCGCATACACCACAAGGCAGGTTCACTCCCCCTCCGAGTTTCAGCTTCCATAATAACTTTAGGATAACTTTAGGTTTAGGATAACTTTAGGTTTAGGATGACTTTAGGTTTGCAAACAAAATGGAGGGAGGATATAACACAAAACAATCAAATCAAACAGAAAACCTGTTTCAGTGCAGGGAAAACATAACACATCTTTAGTCATCATTCCATCAACATAATACTAATGATAGAAAATCCAACACCTCCTCAGCCACTAAGCCCTGCACCTGGGCGACCACACCTCTAACAACGGAAACAAGGGTTCTGAAGAGAGACAATCACATAGAGAACCAGTCACATTACTCTCAATATATGGGCATGGACAGTAATAAGGGCATTCGTCACACCTGTGACAATATCATACGTTACTAAAATGTGAACATGCCCAAACAAACGACAACATACTGTAAAATACTTGTAGGTGTAACTACTTGCTAAAATGTCATTTTTACATTTACACAATTTGACTTAGTCAATGACGGTAATATATGTCTGGATATAGGCCTAATACATTCATTGAGTAATATATCCAGCATTAACCATGTCAGTTGGTGTTAAATAATAATAACGTTTTAACAACACTACTCTCCAAACCACTTTTAGGAGACTTCCCATCGCGTGGAGGGTTACGTCTTCCACATGTTTCGACATTACAACTTTGGCCGCATGCGGAAAGGCGCCGACTACTACCTCCTCCTCTCCAACTCTAAATACATCACCTGGTGGTCTGCGGTCCAGAGTGTGGTCATCGTCATGGCGGGCTACCTGCAACTCTTCTTCCTCAAGAGGCTCTTCAACACCAAGCCCACTACAGAAGCACCAGAGAAATCTCGCTGCTGAGTCCCTGGGTGCTTTTATTATTCAGTGCCCTCATGTGCCCTGGTTGGGATGAATTCCATTTTAATTCAGTCAACCAGTAACAACGCCGTCAACAATTAAGGCCGGGATTCAATCCGATCGCCCCTTTTCGGCTATGCACCTTTTAAAGGCAATGTTCCTGCATTTGTGGAGACTGCATTCATGGTAAATACTGCATATGTTGGCTCAATCTCTAATGACCTTTGAATTTCAAGTGCGCTGTTACGCTGATCTACCACTGATCGGATAAAATCGCAGCCTTAAATTCCATTACATTGACTGAATTAAAATCGAATTGACCCCGACCCTGTTGTTAATGTAAGTGTTACTAATGGGAGCTGCTCCCTATATATCTATTTTGGAATTGATTAAAGTCGCACACGTTTTGACAAATGTCATTCCAGTGCATATATTTGGTGTGGATTTGAGTTTCTGTGTTCTGACTCAGTGATGGTTAGCAGCGCGTTACCGTTGAGCACCTTTTTATTTTACACAATTAGGTCGTGTTCATTATGGGACAAGCTTAACAGTACGCAATGGAAAATGAAAATTAGCAATTCTTATTTGAACTGGTCCAGGTAGTTCCTCCCTGTTTTACTCAGTTTTCTTCTGTTTGGTGCCTAATGAACACAACTGTGGTTAATCATTCTCCTGGGCGTGATACAGTATTGTATAATTGGCTCAAACAAAAAGTAGCTACCTCTAGTCTACCACTCCCAAACAGTATGAGTTTTGTGAGTGTATGAATGCAGACCATGCAAGTTGAGGTGTGGTACTCTGTTCTCGTCATACTCCTTATGGGGCATGGGGGCGGCGGACAAAAGACAGAACCCCGCTTAGGCCTGAAGGACCACAACCTGTTCCGAGGGTCCGATCGATATGCCTTTGCCATCGTGGTGCCAGCCTCGGGGCTAGAGTGCTTTTGGCACTTTGCACACCAGAGTGGGAACTTCTACCTAACCTACATGGTAAGCACATTTTACAGTTTTTTTTAAAAAATTTAACATTTATTTAACTAGGCAAGTCAGTTAAGAACAAATTTCAAAGTTCAAACCCCCTTTTCGGGACTACTCCCTGCCTTTGCTAAATGATCTGCGCAGTATTGTGCAAATAAAATGTGCTACAATAATATCGTTTGAAGATAACTTTTAGTTGATGAAGAGTATAGGAACAAGCTATCATGTAATAATACCCCAGTAACTTTATAGAACCTGGCTTGTATTGCATGACCTTGGACTTATCAGCTAGCTAAACATTTTACTCCTTATCTTCTTATCTTTGCTTAGCTTCAACATAGAACTAAGATAACTGAATGGAAGACTAAAAATACATTTTGTGATAAAATGGTAGCTGTGTGTGTGTGTGTTTAACAGTAGCTTTACCAAGATCAAGTAGTGCATAAATAACACATTTTATCAAGGGACATCAGGTAATTATGGCTGTGCAATGTTCCATGTGTGTGTGCAGGTCCAGTGGGTGACAGGACTAGCCAGTGACAACCATCTTTACGTGACTGTCATTTCCCCAGAAGGGGCCCTCATGGCCTCAACAGACAACACCATTGGCGAAATCAACTTCCGAACTGAAGTGACCGGTAAAGTCACAGACATCTGTGATCTTTCATTTGTATTATGTTCATAAGCTAATTGTCATGTTGATGAGAATTAACCATTTGCGATCTCTAGGTTTTTATCAGATGTGCTTGGGGAACTATAAGAACCACTTTGGTGGCGTCCGAGTCTTTCTCAACTTCGGCGTGTACTATGAGGGTGCTGAGGAGATGCAGCGAGAGACAAAGGAAGGAGAAAAAGTCCTCAACAACACTTTGTCCAACATTGAGGTACATGATGTCCCTGCACTAGAGGGTTCTGGACTTTCACAATTCATCTGAAGGATATTTCTGATCAGTTTGTCTGCACACAAATATTTACACTACTCGTGTGGTGTCGCCACAGTGCTTGTGTAAACATTTTGTTGTGCAGACAATTCCTGAAAAATATAATGCATCACAACCATTGTGTCCAATGCCTTTTACATCAGTTGTACAACCGGAGCGTACACTGAGCCTTTATAGCTTATAGTTGATAATGTCAATTTGAACAGATTAGAAAACATGTCATCAATTATGTTTAACCTTTTTCTAGGAGAGTACCAACAAGATACAAGGTCACATTTTACACATGTGGCGGCACTACAACTACGCTCGCATGAGGAGAGGTGCGGACCATTACCTTCTCCTCTTCAACTACAACTACGTCACCTGGTGGTCTGCGGTACAGAGTGTGGTCATCATCATGGTGGGCTACCTGCAGCTCTTCTTCCTCAAGAGGCTTTTCCACACAGACACCCATAGACCCCGCTGTTGATGAATGATGGCTCGTAAAATGTCACTCACTGCTTGTGTTGCTTTGTGGATCGTTTTTGTTCAACGTTAAAGGGATAGTTCATCCAAATTACAAACTTAAATCGTTTTTCCGCTTACCCGGTAAGCAGGCTTTGGACAAGGAGAGATGGCAAGCTATGCGTTGGTTTTGTTTATCTGGCTTTTCTGTCACAAAAATCCCATGCAAGTCATCATCACCCAAGTTAGCATGTTTTACATTTCCTGCACAAATCCCCCCCAAAATCCAATGAGCTATGATTTCAAACAGTATGGGGTGATGAATAGCCATAATATACCTGTGCAAAGGCCATGTTCACAACCTCTTTTCAAGATGGCAGCAGGAGCAATTTAGTATCCAAGGCGCATATAAAAAATGCACACTTGGAAAGACAACTACTCAAGGTCAGTTGTCTTTCCAATTGTGTAGTTTTAACATAGGTCTTGGAGACAGTCTTGTCAAGACAGGGACCTCTAAACTGATTAGAGGTGTTTTTGGAACTCCAGCATGTACTATATGTACTATGGTCTTAGATTTGTAAGTCGCTCTGGATAAGAGCGTCTGCTAAATGACTTAAATGTAAATGTCTTAGCCTCAAGGTACCCCACTTCGAGCCAATGATGAGTCTTTTGGATGTCAAGATTTTAAGTCAAATAAATGTAATATTTGCTAGTGGGAAAAATGTGGTTGTTTATTTAGGTTTTAGGTAACAGAATACAGATTTTTTTAAAGAACATAATAGGATTTTTATTAGTTTGTTACTGTAGGCAATGGTTAAGCTACCCTGATAGGTATACTGGGATTGAAGCTAGATCTACTTAGGGTTTTCTAAAGCGATCTTTTAATTTATTTTTTATTTTTATTAACAACAAATCAATACAGAAAGTACATAAGGGAACACAAGTATATATAGATTATATATAATGGACAATTGAGCTAGGGGGTACAATATCACATTACAATTACACAAGGACCTTAAGTGACATACTTACTTACAATTCTAACAGCTTTTTTTTGTTAGTAGAGTATTTAATAGTGTCAATATACAGTTCAATTTCTTTTTGTAGGGTAAGAAAATGTGTTTTTTTTGTTAGTAAATTTACATTTGTGTATATGAAATTTGGCCAAAGGAATAATGAAATGAATTACATAATGTTTCAGCATATTTTTATCGTATGTAAAGAATCAAGCAGTACATCTCTCCACAATAGTGTAAAATCTTCATAAATGTGTTCAATTATAAATCTACTGATGTCTTGCCACAATTTTCTTACATGTATACAATGCCAAAAAAGATGCAACACTGTTTCTGGGTGGTCATTACAAAAGGAGCAATTTGAGTTGATGTTTTCCTTAAACTTCTTCATATAGTGGTTGGCAGGATAATATTTATGAATAATTTTAAAGGAAACCTCCTTAATTTTGTTAACCAGTAGGTATGTGTGTGGCAACATCCAAACTTTTTCCCAACAGATATTATCAATAAATCCATTCCAATAAGGCATGACATAAGGTATAGATACATTTTTCTAAAGCTATCCAGCTCAGGCTTCATCTTTACTATGACGGAGGATATTGCTTGTCCGCTTGCCGCTAACTCTAGTAGGCTTAAAACGGCGTGTGAGTGTCGCACGTGGCTAGTTGAACGACGGACTGTTCATATTGAGACAATGCTGAAACATCAATAAATGGGGGTGCCACATTTTCATTTGTGCCGAAATCAAAATTTAAGAAAAGTTATCTTAAATTCAGCAGCCTGTGGTGTGAAATATGCTTGTTGAATTGACGTCTTTAGTTTATTACTTATCGTTAATGGCTTCTTTGGTGTGATATCTCGTACTGCTAGTGAAGTTGCTAGTTAGCAAGTTAGGATAAACTGGGCTAGTCATTGTCTAAACACCCTCATTACCATAAAGGGGTACCTAGCACCCAGAGGGGGGGGCGAGTTGCCCCAACACACTCATCCAACATATTACTACTTTACTCAAAAATTAACTAAATTTTTCTCTAAACAAGTGGATTCTTTTTCTTAAGGCTTTCCTACGTGTATATTTAAATGACAATTATTGATCTAACTTCATTGGAATATATCTACAACATTTTTCAGTAGTCAATGAGCACTCAGCATGTGAGACCAAAACAATGACAGCAAGGAGGAAAGCAACAACACATACCGGCTTTAGGCTATAACTTTATTTTAAAAAGTTTTATTTTGCCTCAAATTCCCGCCGTAGAAGAGACAGTCCATATTCTCCATGTCTGTGGGTCCATATTCTACTCCCCAGTCTCTTTTTTTCTGTTTCTGCACATAGTAATGCACACTAATGAAGCAGCTTGCTGTTGTGTCCGAATTTTCTTCCTCCGACAACTGAAAAACGCAGGGCAGGATCAACTAGGGAATAATCGCGTAATGTGAGCGCCCACATCCAAGGGTTGAGAATGGACTGAATTAAAGATTTGTGACAAGGAAATCAGGAAACGTGAGCACGTCCAAGTTGTTACGATTGTGTAATGTATGCAGTGATGCCAATTTAGCCATTTTGTTGCTAGATTTAGCAACTTTTCAGACTACACTGGCAACTTTTTTTCAAACAGCACCTAGCAACAAATTTAGCAACTTTTAAAAATGTATTTGGAACTTTTAGCAACTTTTGAAAACTGACTCAAATGCTAAAATGCACGCATTTTCCCTCTAAATGACACAAAAACGATTTTCTCTGTCACACACTCAGTCACAACACACGTGCCTGGCTGCAAAAGTGCATTGTGCGTGACGTCAGCAGCAGGCGCTCAGCCCGTGCCCAGGCAGCAGCAATTTCAGCAAATTGCAAATCATTGTTGGCTGACTTCAGCAGCAGTAGTACGGGTTCGAGGAGCCAAACCCAATGAATATAGGTGGTCATGAATGTTTGATCTTGAACAAACTTACGTCAATCAACATGTCTCAATCAAAATTGTACAGAAAAGAGTGGGAGTCTGTACCTGAACAAATGTCAAATCATATTTTTTGCCGAGCTGAGTAACGTTTTTGCAATTTGAGTAACGTTATTGTGTGTTCTACGTAATGACGCAGTTGTACGTTATCACGCAATGACATCACAACGTCATTTAGCAACTTTTAGCAACAAATCAACCTGCCTCTAGCAATTTACCCTGAAAATTAGTTGGCAACACTGAATGTATGACCAGCACAAGTAGCTCAGTTTGGTACCTGCAGGACTTTAGGAATATGGTTGTCTACCCCTGCTGTGGGCTATATGTAAAAAAACAAAAAACGCAACAATTCAAGAGTTGAATTCTTTAAAGAAATCCATCAAAATGGCATTTTACAAAGAAACATTATGTAAACATTTCAAAAGAACAGAATAGCCTATTTTTTATGTTACTAAGCTGTGCAAGCCTGAACAATGCTGCTGCGAGTGATCACATGTTGGACGCTTGGAACAGCGGTTATTCTTGGAAAAGTGATATTTTGAAAAAGCTCACCTCTTCAATTTGAGTTATTTAAAAGGTGTTTTAGAAACTACAGAATCTGCCCTTTCTGATACTATATAGAAATCAAAATGTCTTACCTGCATGTGACTGTGGGAGTATTTGTAAAAGTGACTTTTTGGCGCTCTGTTCCCTTGCCTCTGTCAATTCGAAGCTGTGCCCGTCTCTTCATGTACAATTTGACAATTGATCATTGTCACCCATCAGACTATTGTCAATTTAATGTCGTCTTTAGGCTAACTATTATGTGTAAAATTAATTTCTATATAGTCTAGGTGGAGTTTCGATGGGCCATGACAGGTTGACTGGCAGTGAATGAGGGGCATGGGGGGGGGGGGGGGGGGGGGTGTCCTCTTAAAACAGCTTATAACTAATTCTGTTTGTGATATTAATTCACATATTGCTCTCTTCTTCTTAGTTGAGAACCTCCAAGAAACTTTCAGTGGTGGAAAAAGTACCCGATTGTCATACTTGAGTAAAAGTGAAAGATACCTTAATAGAAAATTACTCAAGTAAAATTCACCCAGTAAAATACTTGAGTAAAAGTCTAAAATATAGTAAAATATCAAAAGTAAAAGTATAAATAATTTCAAACTCCATATTTTAAGCAAACCAGACGGCAAGTTGTGTGTGTATGTATATATATATTTTTTACGGATTGCCAGGGGCACACTCCAATACTCAGACATAATTTACAAACAAAGCATTTCTATTTAGTGAGTCCGCCAGATCATTTAACCTTTATTTAACCAGGTAGGCTAGTTGAGAACAAGTTCTCATTTGCAACTGCGACCTGGCCAAGATTTATTTATTTTATTTTATTATTTCACCTTTATTTAACCAGGTAGGCAAATTGAGAACACGTTCTCATTTACAATTGCGACCTGGCCAAGATAAAGCAAAGCAGTTCGATACATACAACAACACATAGTTACACATGGAGTAGAACAAACATACAGTCAATAATACAGTGAAAAATAAGTCTATATACAATGTGAGCAAGTGAGGTGAGATAAGGGAGGTGAAGGCAAACAAAATATATATAAAAATAAATAAAAATATAAAAAGGCCATGGTGGCGAAGTAAATACAATATAGCAAATAAAAAAAACACTGGAATGGTTGGTTTGCAGTGGAAGAAAGTGCAAAGTAGAGATAGAAATAATGAGGTGCAAAGGAGCAAAAATAAATAAATGAATACAGTAGGTAAAGAGGTAGTTGTTTGGGCTAAATTATAGATGGGCTATGTACAGGTGCAGTAATCTATGAGCTGCTCTGACAGCTGGTGCTTAAAGCTAGTGAGGGAGATAAGTGTTTCCAGTTTCAGAGATTTTTGTAGTTCATTCCAGTCATTGGCAGCAGAGAACTGGAAGGAGAGGCGGCCAAAGGAAGAATTGGTTTTGGGGGTGACCAGAGAGATATACCTGCTGGAGCGCGTGCTACAGGTAGGTGCTGCTATGGTGACCAGCGAGCTGAGATAAGGGGGGACTTTACCTAGCAGGGTCTTGTAGATGACCTGGAGCCAGTGGGTTTGGCGACGAGTATGAAGCGAGGGCCAGCCAACGAGAGTGTACAGGTCGCAGTGGTGGGTAGTGTAAGGGGCTTTGGTGACAAAACGGATGGCACTGTGATAGACTGCATCCAATTTATTGAGTAGGGTATTGGAGGCTATTTTGTAGATGACATCGCCGAAGTCGAGGATCGGTAGGATAGTCAGTTTTACTAGGGTAAGTTTGGCGGCGTGAGTGAAGGAGGCTTTGTTGCGAAATAGAAAGCCGATTCTAGATTTGATTTTGGATTGGAGATGTTTAATATGAGTCTGGAAGGAGAGTTTACAGTCTAGCCCACAGGTGTCAAACTCATTCCACGGGGGGCCGAGTGTCTGCGGGTTTTCGCTCCTCCCTTGTACTTGATTGATGAATTAACATCACTAATTAGTTAGGAACTCCCCACACCTGGTTGTCTAGGGCTTTATTGAAAGGAAAAACCAAAAACCTGCAGACACTAGGCCCTCCGTGGAATGAGTTTGACACCCCTGGTCTAGCCAGACACCTAGGTATTTATAGTTGTCCACATATTCTAGGTCGGAACCGTCCAGGGTGGTGCTGGAAAGAAAGCTCTGTTGTTGGGACAGCTTTATGTAGGCCCTAACAGTTTGTGGGCACTGTTTGTCACCGTTATAGTGCAATTAATATATTGTTTTGTGTTGTGGCTTTGCTGGCATGCTTCTAAAACATTTTCGGGGGGGAGTTTGCCCCACCAAGATTTACATGCTAAATCGCCACTGCGTAGGTCACATAAAATGAGCAGGTCAAAGACATGCGATTATGGGTCTTGCGCTCATAATGGGGGTGCCACCATGCGACTTGTGCAACTTGTATGCAGTCGCTCAGTTACAGCCACAGAGAAGAAGGGGTAATGATTACACTTAGCGCTACGACACATCTGGAAATCGCAAGACCAGAGAGGGGTCTAGACAGGTCGAAATTGGAGCAAACTCGTGTAATATGAGCACACAGGTTGCAGACTTCAGGATTCCCAGATTATGCAGACGCTTTGCATAATGTGAGTGCTCCAAAGATGTCAAGATTTTAGTCCTAGTCTAATGTATGCCTAGCTTTAGGGTTCCATATAGAACTCAACCAACACCAATCCAACTTCAAGGAAGTAAGGATGTATGTCTGTAGTATTCGAACAAGGCCCTTTAAAGAGCACTACTCATCACCCAGCACTGACGATGACTGTGCTCCTGTTTTTGCACAGCACAATGACCTATTTTAATTGTATGGGGATTTTAATGAGCTTCATTGTCATAATTAGATCACATCAAACATTAGTCATCATCTGGCCAGCTTAAATGTGAATCTGAATATACCTGATGAGAACATTTTAGGAGATTTTCTCTCTCTCGCTCTCTCTCAGTTCTCACACAATGAGGTAGGCTGCCTCCAACACAACACATTCATTTCGGGCTGACACTAGGCTGACTGCCGACCGTGGACGGAGAACATACAGAAAGGACAATTTCATCCCGAAAAGAATACACGGTGTTCGTTTGATTAAAACGGACATTAGCACACTGTCTAGACTACAGCGTGTCCTAATTTGCCCTGCGTATAGGCTACAGGATGGAGGTCCAGAGTATGAATTAGAGACGAACCGAGTAGCATATCTAAACCGATGATGAGCGGGGTTACTTCGGGCACAGGCTCGGCTTCGTGCCGCTTCGCCCACTACTTCGTGGTGTGTGGATTGGACACGGAGACTGGTCTAGAACCCGAAGAATTAGCAGGTAAATATTCTGTTGTTGATTGATAATTGCCTAATTAATAGAAGAAAAAATGTATCTTAAACTTAAGAATTAGCTTACGCAATTAAAGGCGAAAACGCCGAGAGATCTTAAATTGATTGATTGATCAATTTATTTATCAAAGTGATTGGGTGACATTCGAGGGTTTTTTATTTGTGTCTGGCAGCAAGTCCAGTGTCATGTGAGAAGTGCGGTTCCATCTCGTGAGACAACGTCGGGGAAACAGATGAGACTGGGAGCGGTGTTTATTGTTGTCACAGTCACAGCTGAGTGCATATGAAGCCCCTAGTTGGGTACTATGGGGTAACTAGCCCCCCCCCCCCCTAACAACAATGTCTAATTTCTGACACAAAAAGCAATGTTTGGAAGAAAATTGGTATGTGGATGAAGGTCATACTTAGATGAATAAACTATAAAGGAAAACAAATGGCTACAGTTTACACTTTCTTTTGTTGTTATTTTATGAAATGTTGTTTTTAGGAAAGGGGTGTTTTTTAAAGTATCGGGGTAACCCCGGTAGGAGATTATGCCATAGGGTTTCACAGAAGTGTCTTAAAATCAATTGAATGAGTTTTATTTAGAAATGATTTTGTAAGTAATAACTAGACTTATCTTTTCATTATCTTATTTTAATTATTTTAATAAAATATGAGGGGGGTATTGTGTTGCACATGTCACCATTAATATCCACACTATGAGGGGATTTGATGTTAAGTCCCTCTTTTTAACTCACCTGTACATACATTTTCTTTGTTGATCCTTTTCCTTACAATCCATTATGTACAATTGCACAAAAAATTATTTGAATAATGCAAGATTTGATATATATTTTTCGTGGTATCCAATTGGTAGTTACAGTCTTGCACCTCCCGTACGGACTTGGGAGAGGTGAAGGTTGAGAGCCCATTCATCCTCCAAAACACAACCCAGCCAAGCTGCTTCTTGACACAATGCCTGCTTAGCCTGGAAGCTAGCCGCACCAATGTGTCAGAGGAAACACCATGCACCTGGCTACCGCGTCAGCGTGCATTGCGCCCAGCCCGCCACAGGAGTCGCTAGTGCGCAATGGGACAAGGACATCCCTGCCGGCCAAACCCTCCCCTAACCCAGACGACGCTGGGCCAATTGTGCGCTGCCCCATGGGTCTCCCAGTCACAGCTGGCTGCGACAGAGCCTGGACTCAAACCAGGATCTCTAGTGGCACAGCTAGCACTGCCTTAGACCACTGCACCACTCGGGAGGCCATAATGCAAGATTTTAAATCCCAGCAGTCTTTAAAATTGCATTCAGGAGCGAAAGGTTTTCAATAGTTGTCTTTAATTCATAAAAAAAAGATGAATTGGAATGGAATATAACTAATAAAACTAAAACTCAGTGTAAAATTGATGTGGAAACTCTCTTATGCTCTGCAACTGCACGATTATAATTTGTACATAGGTCACAAATAAAGCTATCCCCAGGAAAATTGGAGTACAACTCATGAGCCCACCTCTTGCACTGCTCACACCTAATCCAGTCCCCACCTGTGACTGAAAACAGGGGGAGAGATGCCAATTGAAAAGCTCGCTTAAAAACGTAGCTAGCTATCTAGCTATATGACATAAAATGTGTAAAATAGCTAAAAGGCTATAAAGTAACATTAACTGTAAAGATATCAGTAACTAGTGGAAACATTTACAACTGCAATCAAGTTACGTTATCTTTTTAATGTATTTTACCTCAGACGATCAAACAGTAAGGTTGCTAGCTAGCACTCTTAGCAGCTTATGCTAACTAGCTAGCTGGCTAGCATTTACTGCTAGTGAAATTGCTAGCTAGCAAGTTAGCATAAACTAGCGCTAACTGGGTTAGTCATTGTCTAAATGACAGTTTGCTCTGTTTGCTTCCATTTGGTTCTTAATCGGTTTCCGTTGCCAGACGTAATGAATAAACCCCTGGTTTATCACAGTCCAGGTAGAGGTAAGGGTTATGGTTAAGGTTAGCACTGACCCAGCCAACACACAGTTTCTTCTTCTTCGCTGTGGTTTTATGGCGAACTACACTCAAAAAGGTGTATTGCCGCCACCAACCGAACGGTGGTGAAAAAACTCACAAAAAAAGTATTTGCGTTACGGAGTAGGGGAAATGAACATTAGACTCCACAAACTACAAAAATAATTAACACAATTTGTATAAATAACATATATTCCCATTACTTCAGTCATTTGAAAACTCAAATACCCTACTCAGGCTCTGGGGCCTGAGAGGGTGGAATCGCACGATACAGTATTCCATGTAGTTCATCTGATGTTAAATATTTTAGACCCAGAAATAGTTCAGCTGCAAAAACAATGACGTCCATCAATTCTTGACTTCTTTTCAACTTGTGTAGTGCCGTTTACCACCATCGCTATAAAATACACAAAATTACTTTATTTACGTGAAAAATGTTCTGCATTTATTAGCGGAGGAAGGCGGATACCAACCATGTATATTATTCCACTCCCGCTCACTCGTGTTGATGCTGCTGCAGAGTAGCCTACACACAGGGATAAACAAGTGAATTAACATCTCAGACATGTTTATTCTGATCTGCACTCTTCTGTAGCTGGAACAGGGTGGATGCACACTCAACCAGATTAACAAAAGCCGTCTTGCTGGACTGTGCTTGGTACCAAATTAGACATGGCACTGTCAGGTGTGTGCGGTATCTCGTCTGCCAAGAATAGACCTCTGGCCTTGTGAGGTCAAAGGTGGTGCATGGCGGTTCTCGAGGGATAATCTCCTCCACTGATGAGTCCTGTCTTATCACAGACAACCATCTCCCTGTCCCATCCTCTGGTGTAATGGGTGTGGTGGGTCATGTTCATTGATTATGGCACAAAATGTTTACAAAATGTTGTGCAACACGACACAAAAAAACAAGCCTTCCTAAAAGGGCCTACTGTTTCGTGCCTTGTAGTGAACACGGCCTGTTTCTTCTGTAGCCAACTCCTTTGTGGTTGTCGTAGCCTACCTAGGGGCCAGATCCTTTCCTGGTCAGGTCACTCGGATGCAGTGGATGGCGTGCTTCACGTTGCCACGGCAACCGTGACAGTCAGCCACGGCGATGCTGTCTTGCCTGAAACCTGAGAGGGAGTGGCCACCTCCAGAGAGTCCCTGGCCTATGGTGTGTAACTGGTATATTGCCGGCTCTTGTATATTGGAATCTCCATACTATGTCCCCGGTGAGGAGGAGGCAAGGAAGTGTGTGTGCATGCGTGCGTGCGTGCACATATGCATGTGTCCGTGCGTGTGTTCTATTTAGAATAAAACAATTTGAACCATCTTCCCACTTCCTCTCTGTCATTGTTAAATCACAGAGAAAACACACACACACACACACACACACACACACACACACACACACACACACACACACACACACACACACACACACACACACACACACACACACACACACACACACACACACACACACACACAGTCACACACACACACACAGTCACACCCTGTATTCTGTTTTCCTTGTGGAGTTGGGGGAGAATGACAGGGGAGGGAGTATCAAAGGCAGAATATTCTCTGTAGAATACGTCCACAGGGAACATTGCGGGGTGGTAACCGGACACATTTATCCCTCTGTGACTGTCGTCATGCAGCCTAGCTAGCCTAGTGCTTTGTCTCAGGCTATGAAAATGAAAAACCCCATCCTTACCCCCCTTCACATTCACAACAGCCCCCCTACTCACTGAGGATCACGTTATCCAGACCATGCAGGGAAAGGAAAGGACAGAACTCAGTATTACTGTTATTAGTTATAGTGTGTGTGTGTGTGTTTCGATAAATGGATGTGTGGGCATGCATGTGTTTTAGATTATATTTTTTTAATGCATGCTTGTGTTTTTTTCGAGGTAGGCGCGCGTGTGTGTGTCTTGGTGTAGCGTTTCCAAGTAAGGACAGTAGTGATAGCAGGTTCCCTGCCGGGTGGGACAGGGTTCTGCTCCCTGCTGGGTGGGACATGGTTCTGCTCCCTGCTGGGTGGGACATGGTTCTGCTCCCTGCTGGGTGGGACATGGTTCTGCTCCCTGCCGGGTGAGACAGGGTTCTGCTCCCTGCTGGGTGGGACAGGGTTCTGCTCCCTGCTGGGTGGGACATGGTTCTGCTCCCTGCTGGGTGGGACATGGTTCTGCTCCCTGCCGGGTGAAACAGGGTTCTGTTCCCTGCTGGGTGGGACAGGGTTCTGTTCCCTGCCGGGTGGGACAGGGTTCTGCTCCCTGCTGGGTGGGACATGGTTCTGCTCCCTGCTGGGTGGGACAGGGTTCTGCTCCCTGCTGGGTGGGACAGGGTTCTGCTCCCTGCTGGGTGGGACAGGGTTCTGCTCCCTGCTGGGTGAGACAGGGTTCTGCTCCCTGCTGGGTGGGACATGGTTCTGCTCCCTGCTGGGTGGGACATGGTTCTGCTCCCTGCCGGGTGGGACAGGGTTCTGCTCCCTGCTGGGTGGGACATGGTTCTGCTCCCTGCTGGGTGGGACAGGGTTCTGTTCCCTGCTGGGTGGGACAGGGTTCTGTTCCCTGCTGGGTGGGACAGGGTTCTGCTCCCTGCCGGGTGAGACAGGGTTCTGCTCCCTGCTGGGTGGGACAGGGTTCTGTTCCCTGCTGGGTGAGACAGGGTTCTGTTCCCTGCTGGGTGGGACAGGGTTCTGCTCCCTGCCGGGTGAGACAGGGTTCTGCTCCCTGCTGGGTGGGACAGGGTTCTGTTCCCTGCTGGGTGAGACAGGGTTCTGCTCCCTGCCGGGTGAGACAGGGTTCTGCTCCCTGCTGGGTGGGACATGGTTCTGCTCCCTGCTGGGTGGGACAGGGTTCTGCTCCCTGCTGGGTGGGACAGGGTTCTGCTCCCTGCTGGGTGGGACATGGTTCTGCTCCCTGCTGGGTGGGACATGGTTCTGCTCCCTGCTGGGTGGGACAGGGTTCTGCTCCCTGCTGGGTGGGACAGGGTTCTGCTCCCTGCTGGGTGGGACATGGTTCTGCTCCCTGCTGGGTGGGACAGGGTTCTGTTCCCTGCTGGGTGGGACAGGGTTCTGTTCCCTGCTGGGTGGGACAGGGTTCTGCTCCCTGCCGGGTGAGACAGGGTTCTGCTCCCTGCTGGGTGGGACAGGGTTCTGTTCCCTGCTGGGTGAGACAGGGTTCTGCTCCCTGCCGGGTGAGACAGGGTTCTGCTCCCTGCTGGGTGAGACAGGGTTCTGCTCCCTGCTGGGTGGGACATGGTTCTGCTCCCTGCTGGGTGGGACAGGGTTCTGTTCCCTGCTGGGTGGGACATGGTTCTGTTCCCTGCTGGGTGGGACAGGGTTCTGCTCCCTGCTGGGTGGGACAGGGTTCTGTTCCCTGCTGGGTGGGACATGGTTCTGCTCCCTGCTGGGTGGGACATGGTTCTGCTCCCTGCCGGGTGAGACATGGTTCTGCTCCCTGCCGGGTGAGACATGGTTCTGCTCCCTGCCGGGTGAGACATGGTTCTGCTCCCTGCTGGGTGGGACAGGGTTCTGCTCCCTGCTGGGTGGGACATGGTTCTGCTCCCTGCTGGGTGGGACAGGGTTCTGCTCCCTGCCGGGTGAGACAGGGTTCTGCTCCCTGCTGGGTGAGACAGGGTTCTGCTCCCTGCTGGGTGGGACAGGGTTCTGCTCCCTGCCGGGTGGGACAGGGTTCTGCTCCCTGCTGGGTGGGACATGGTTCTGCTCCCTGCCGGGTGGGACAGGGTTCTGCTCCCTGCTGGGTGAGACAGGGTTCTGTTCCCTGCTGGGTGGGACAGGGTTCTGTTCCCTGCTGGGTGAGACAGGGTTCTGCTCCCTGCTGGGTGAGACATGGTTCTGTTCCCTGCTGGGTGAGACAGGGTTCTGCTCCCTGCTGGGTGGGACATGGTTCTGCTCCCTGCCGGGTGGGACAGGGTTCTGCTCCCTGCTGGGTGAGACAGGGTTCTGTTCCCTGCTGGGTGGGACAGGGTTCTGTTCCCTGCTGGGTGGGACAGGGTTCTGCAATCTGGCCTTCACCAATCTGCTTATGTAACAGCAGGCCATCCTCGTGTGTGTGTGTGTGTGTGTGTGTGTCTGTGGATGGTGTTTTCTGAGAGGTGTGTTTGTGTCGGTGAACAAATGTGTGTTCCTTTGAGGGGTGTGTGTGTCTGTCGATGGTGAATGTGTTTTTTGAGAGATGTCATGTGTGTAATTGGAGAGAGGCTGCAGAGAGACAATCTGCTCTTGTTGGCCTCTCAATAGATGCCACTTGTGTTTCTGCAGCCCTAATCAAATGTCACATGACGTTCCTAGCTGGAATGCCGGATCGCCGTGGTTTCACCTCCCGGCTGCTCCCGGCCGGCTGACTGTCACACGGAAGGACATTAGTGTCGGAGAGGGAACCCCACAGTGGGCTGTTCAGGGACGCCGAACTGTCGTCCGGTTTGGAACATGTGATATTGCTGGATTGGAAAAGGCTTTTTGCAGAATAGACATTGAACAGGTGTTAAGGGAAGTTTTGATTTTTAGAGCATATTACAACCTTGCTTAAAGTGATCATGAACGCAGCCTGTGATTAGTTTGTGTGACGGAAGACAAGGATGGACTTAGCTCCTGTTGGCTGTATTGTAAAAAGACCTATTGAAGTCCTATTAGGCTATATTCAGTCACATTGAAAAGCTGGTGGTTATGCTTGTACAGTCGGTTTTGACCTCACATGAACTCTTGGTTGCTTCTGTAACCAATCAATGATCAAACCCGAGTCGTCCATTCTCGTGAATGCGTTATCCCTCTGAGCTAAATCCTTCATGCAAGTTCTCCAGTGTGGGGGCAGTGTTGCATATCATTTCACCAAGCATAGTTCAGCAAACCACTACATTTATTCAGGAGACGAAGACCATAGGAGATTCTTATAATTGAGACAGAGTGTCTGCTCCTTGAATGAAAGCCAGTTGTCATTCTGTCTTTTTATCGCTCTACCCACCTCAGTCTCTCTCCTTCTCCTCTGCCCGTCCGAGCGTGTGATGAATTGAATCTGGTGGGGCAATTGAGTTGGGCGAAGATGAAATTACGTCGCTCTTTTTTTTTTTTTTTTTTTTTTTTTTTTCTTGGGGTGGATCAGCTTAATATTGCGGAAAGAATGTTGCTTCCAATGTAATTGTCTGCATCATTTCCAATCCCCCATATTTTTTTGGGTAAATATATATATCCATACACGCATGCATACATATATACATATATACATACACATACCTATATAGACATACATACTTTTTTAAAGAATATACCTTTATTATTATTCCCCGCAACCCTACCACCGCTCCCCCAATTGGAGTAAACTAATAAACACTTCTGCTTTTACCTTCAATTTATACATCTTATACCTATTTTACAGACACAGACTACTTTATAATAGTTCTCTCGTTTGTTCTTAGTCCTTCCTCTATTTCTGTTGTCCATCCAATTTTATTTCCACTTGTAACTGTGCTATTTCACAAAAGCTCCGCACCTATACACATTTCACAGATCCCGTATGCCCTACATTGTTTATCTTGTTATTAGTCCCACCCTTCAGTTCCACTCAACCCTTCCCATCTATCTTCCAACATCATCCATTTCGGATTTTTATTTGCCATATATTTTTCAACTGTGCTGTGATGCTTCACAAAAGATTTGAACCTTCCTATTCTCATAGCTTCTACAGATTGTAAATTAAAAATAAACATTTTTGCTAAAATAATTATTATATTATTGATTGATTGACTATGGCTTTTCAAATCCCCCAGTATTGCTATCTGTAGCGTTAGTTCTAGGCAAATGTTGCAATTCTTCAGCCATTCCTGGACCTGTGACCAAAAACAAGCTACATATGGACAATACCAAAATAAATGATCTAATGACTCTGCCTCCTCACAACAGAATCTGCAGAGCTGGGAAGATTGTATACCCCATATATATAACATTCTATTAGTTGCAAGAATTTTGTACAGTAATTTAAATTGAAAAATTCGAAGTTTTGAATCCGGCGTTGTTTTGCGTATCAATTTATAAACCATGTGCCATGGAATGGGTACATCGAAAATCTCTTCCCAACTATTTTGCAATTTATATGGCACAGCTGTCAGTTTTTTGGTCCTTAAATGAAATTGGTATATGTTTTTATTTATCACACTTTTCTTTAACCATTTATGTTCTTTAATACAGGGCCGACATACAAGTTCCTTACTTTTTTCCCCTTCTACTTGCCTCTTCCATTTTTGTGGTAATGCTGCAATTAATTGGTTGTAATTTTGGGTAGAGCAGACATTTCCATATGTCTGTGTTAGCTGCATGTGTGACATAACTCCACCAGTCCTATTTATGATATCATTCACAAAAATTATACCTTTTTTAAACATTTCTTCGATAAATACATGTCACGATCTTTCAAGATCGAACCCAGAAGCAGACCAGGACAAGGAGCGTAGGAAGAAGGTGAGTATTTATTTACAATAAAATGTGAAAAGGTAGATATATCCAGATGTCGTAGCGGCCAGCGGTGGTGAATAGATGAGAAGAAATAGGTGAGTCCAATGTAGTAGTAGAATCCTCTGTCAACCAGGCGGGAATGGAGTGAATGATCCAGGTGAGTAATGTTCATGGCTAACGATCCGGCAGGGAATGGAAGTCAGGTCAGAGCTTTTGAAGGGTAGAGATGATGATCAGGACAGGTGTGCAGATTACTGATGGGAAACAGGTGCGGGTGAACATCAATCTCCCAATGAGCTAATTCGCCCGGCAACCAGACAGAATGCATTCCAGGACACCTGAAACACACTCCAGGACAGACACACAGGCAAACCCAGACTCAGGAAGCGGGATTCGTGACAGTACCCCCCCTCCGACGAACGCCACCGGGCGGACTACCTGGAGCGCCAGGATGGAGGCGGTAGAAGTCACGAAGCAGGTCGTCATCCAGAATCTGACGCCGAGGAATCCAACTCCTCTCCTCTGGACCATATCCTTCCCAATCCACTAGATACTGGTACCCTCGACCCCGCCGTCTGGAGTCCATGATGCGGCGCACCGTGTAGACCGGACCACCTCCGATCATCCGAGGAGGGGGAGGACGAGGAGGAGGAGGCAACAGAGGACTGAGGTGAACCGGCTTGAGACAGGAGACATGAAAAGTGGGATGCACTCTAAGTGTTGCAGGCAACTTGAGTCGAACCACCACAGGATTTATGATTCTCTCCACTACAAACGGACCAATAAACTTCGGTGACAACTTCCTTGACTCCGTCCGTAGAGGAAGATCCCGTGTAGCCAACCAAACCTTATCTCCAACCGTATAAGCTGGGGCAGGAATACGGCGACGGTTCGCCTGGATCTGATACCGGTCAGAAACTCTAAGGAGAGCCTTCCTGGCCCGATGCCAGGTCCGGTGGCAACGACGAATGTGGGTCTGGACAGAGGGAACCGAGAGATCCCTCTCCTGAGAAGGAAACAAAGGAGGTTGGTATCCGTAAAGGCATTGGAAGGGGGACATCCCCGTGGCAGATGAAGGAAGGGTATTATGGGCATACTCAACCCAGGGTAATTGAGATGACCAAGAGGTGGGATCAGAGGAGACAAGACAACGCAGCGTGGACTCCATCTTCTGGTTGGCTCTCTCCGCCTGACCATTAGATTGAGGGTGAAATCCAGAAGTGAGACTGACTGTAGCTCCAATGGCCAAACAGAAGGATTTCCAGACAGCAGAGGTAAACTGAGGACCACGGTCAGAAACAATGTCACTGGGCAATCCGTGAACCCTGAAAACCTCCCTAACCAGGATCTCGGACGTCTCCGTAGCCGATGGAAGCTTGGAGAGAGGAACAAAATGAGCAAACTTGCTGAATCTGTCCACAATGGTCAGAATGACCGTGTTCCCAACAGAAGGGGGCAATCCCGTGACAAAATCCAGGGCCAGATGCGACCAAGGTCGCCGAGGAATAGGTAGGGGGTGAAGAAGCCCAGAGCTGGGCCGATTGGTACTCTTGTTCTGGGCACAAACAGGACATGCGGCAACAAACCTCCGGGTATCTTCTCCCATGGCAGGCCACCAAAAACGTCTGCGCAGTAGTGCCATAGTCCGAGCAACGCCAGGGTGACAAGCTATCTTGCTGGCGTGGGACCACTGAAGGACAGCAGAACGGACCGACTCGGGTACGAACAACCGACCGGGTGGACCGTTACCGGGGCCGGGCTGCGTCCGAAGGGCCGCCATCACATCCTCCTCTATCCTCCATGTAACGGCTCCCACGACCACATTCTGGGGAAGAATCGTCTCAGTCTTGACCCCACTCTCCTCCGTCTTAGAGAACATCCGGGACAGGGCGTCCGCCTTCCCGTTCTTCGACCCAGGTCGGAACGTCAGGGAAAAATTGAAACGTCCAAAAAACAAAGCCCACCTGGCCTGACGGGCGTTGAGACGTTTAGCCGATTGTACGTAAGCCAGATTCTTGTGGTCAGTCCAAACCACAAACGGTTGCTCCGCTCCCTCCAACCAGTGACGCCACTCCTCCAAGGCAAGCTTCACAGCGAGAAGCTCCCGGTTACCCACATCGTAGTTTCTTTCAGCTGGAGAAAGACGACCAGAGTAGAAAGCGCAGGGATGGAGTTTACCGTCAGTGGAGCTACGCTGGGACAGGATGGCGCCCACACCCACATCAGAAGCATCCACCTCCACAACGAACTGACGGGAAGTGTCAGGTTGAGAGAGAATCGGGGCGTTGGTGAATCGGCTCTTCAAGTCCAGAAATGCTCGGTCTGCCTCAGGAGTCCAACAGAACTTTCTGGTGCAAGACGTCAGGGCAGTTAAAGGTGCAGCCACCCGGCTGTAGTCACGGATAAACCTCCGATAAAAATTCGCAAACCCCAGGAATCTCTGGAGCTGCAATCTTGTACCGGGCTGGACCCAATCCCGAACCGCCCGAACCTTCTCTTGGTCCATCTTGATCTCTCCCCTGGATATGATGTACCCGAGGAAGGACGTTGTGTGGGCGTGAAAATCACACTTCTCAGCCTTCACGAACAGCCGGTTCTCCAATAACCGCTGCAGGACCTGCTTGACATGCAGAACGTGGCTAGAAAGCTCCTTTGAGAAGATGAGGATATCATCCAGGTAAACGAACACAAAAATACCAATCATATCTCTCAGAACGTCATTCACCATACTTTGGAACACAGCCGGAGCGTTGGTCAGTCCAAACGGCATCACCTGGTACTCAAAATGTCCCATCGGAGTATTGAACCCAGTCAACCACTCGTCCCCCTCCTTGATCCGAACCAAATGATAAGCATTACGTAAATCAAGCTTCGTAAAAACCGTAGCACCCTGTAAGGAATCGAAAGCCGAGCTCATCAAGGGCAGGGGATACTTGTTCTTAACCGTAATATCATTCAAACCCCGATAATCAATACACGGTCGAAGAGAGCCATCCTTCTTGCTCACAAAAAAAAATCCTGCTCCCAAAGGTGATGACGATGGCCGAATGAGACCTGTAGCTAGAGACTCCTTGATGTAGGTCTCCAAGGCCTCACGTTCCGGTCGAGAGATACTGTATAACCGTCCCTTGGGAAAGGCAGATCCAGGAAACAGATTAATCGCACAATCATAAGGTCGGTGGGGAGGAAGGGACAGAGCCTTCTGTTTACTGAATACCTCACCCAACTCGTGATATGTTTCTGGAACCAGGGACAAATCAGGAGGAGCAGAGTCACTGACCTGACTGGAAACAGCAGGAGAACAGGCAGTCCTAAGGCAGTTAGCATGACACTCAATGCTCCAACTAGTTACCTTCCCTGTCACCCAATCAAACGAGGGATTGTGTTCCTTCAGCCAGGGGTAACCAAGAACCAGAGGAACATGGGGCGAGGACAAAATGAAGAAAGAGATAAACTCTGAATGATTTCCCGACACCAACATCTTAACCGGTTCAGTCCTCATAGTGATCCGTGCCAGACTACTGCCGTTCAGAGTGGTTGCTTCAATGGCTTCCGGCAATTGCTCCTTGGAAAGCCCCAGCTGTTCCACCAAGTCGGCATCCATAAAGCTGCCATCGGCACCTGAATCGATAAAAGCGTTCATGTCAAAACTCTGATCCTTATTCATAAGGGTCGCAGGAAAACGGGGTCTGACAAGATCCTTGAGAGATTGAAACTGGCCCGCTAAAATTCCTCCCAAAACTAGCGAGCCGGGCAGTTTAACGGGCGCTGTGGACAAGCGGAGATGTAATGTCCCGATCTACCACAGTAGAAACCGCGATTGGTCTCACGTCTGCGTTGACGCTCCTCCTTAGTTAGCCCGTGTCGCCCCACTTGCATTGGTTCAGAATCTGGTGGCAAGACCCCTCCACTAATCCCGTGTGGAGAATAATGCTCAATACGTCCTGGTTCACCTCCTGAACCGAATGGTAACCGAGTTGCAGATTGATTGGATGGGCCCCACTGCTTCTCCCTCCTTCTCTCTCGGACTCTATTATCTACCCGAATAGATAAAGCGACCAAGCTGTCCAGATCACTAGGCTCTGGATAAGATATCAGCTCGTCCTTAAGTTCCTCTGACAAGCCCTTGTAAAAAACCGCTTGTAGTGACTCCTCATTCCAACCACTCTCCACAGCCAATGTCCTGAACTCAATCATAAAATCTGCCACACTGCGATCTCCTTGGCGAAGAGAGAACAAACGTTTAGCTGCGTCCTTACCTCGGACTGGATGATCAAAAAGCTTTCTCATCTCTCCCGTGAACTCCTGATATGAAGCCGTGCAGGTTCCCTGTCGTTCCCAAACGGCTGAAGCCCATTCTAGAGCTCTTCCACGCAACAGTTCAATAACAAAGGCTATCCTAGCCTTGTCAGTGGCGTAAGAATGGGGCTGTAGATCAAACACTAACCCACACTGCATAAGAAACGAACGGCATTTTCCCAAATCCCCTTCATATTTATCAGGCGTCGGTACCTTGGGTTCACGGAATGACACCGCTCCAGACACGGCAGGTGAGATGGGTGAAACCGGTGGTGAATGAATCGCCGGCAAACTGAGCTGATCCTGGATTTGTGTCAAGCTAGCAGATAAGTTCTGGATCGAACTCGCTATCTCCTGTAGCGCCGTATTGTGTTGTCCCAATGTCTTCCCCTGCTGGGTAATGGCATGGCAAACGGAGTCCAGGTCCGCTGGGTTCATTACTGGCCGGATCGTTCTATCACGATCTTTCAAGATCGAACCCAGAAGCAGACCAGGACAAGGAGCGTAGGAAGAAGGTGAGTATTTATTTACAATAAAATGTGAAAAGGTAGATATATCCAGATGTCGTAGCGGCCAGCGGTGGTGAATAGATGAGAAGAAATAGGTGAGTCCAATGTAGTAGTAGAATCCTCTGTCAACCAGGCGGGAATGGAGTGAATGATCCAGGTGAGTAATGTTCATGGCTAACGATCCGGCAGGGAATGGAAGTCAGGTCAGAGCTTTTGAAGGGTAGAGATGATGATCAGGACAGGTGTGCAGATTACTGATGGGAAACAGGTGCGGGTGAACATCAATCTCCCAATGAGCTAATTCGCCCGGCAACCAGACAGAATGCATTCCAGGACACCTGAAACACACTCCAGGACAGACACACAGGCAAACCCAGACTCAGGAAGCGGGATTCGTGACAATACAGTTTTTTTATCAATTACTATATTTGAATTTAACCACAATATTTGTTGTACTATTTGTTCCGTCCTTTCAGGTGGATTAAACTGAAATTGCAACCAACTTTCTAAGGCTTGTTTAAAAAATAAGGATATTTTGGAGATTATTTCCTTTTCAAACAACCGAAAGTGAGCAGGTGTAATCTGAATAAAGGGAAAAAGGCCCTTCTTGAACATAGGATGAGACATTCGTACCAATTTACTAGAGAACCAGTTTGAATTTAAGTATAACTTTTGTATGACTGATGCCTTTAGTGAGAGGTCTAATGCTTTAATATTTAATAATTTCTGCCCTCCGAATTCATATTCGTTATATAAATAGGCCCTTTTAATTTTATCTGGCTTGCCGTTCCAAATAAAATGGAATATTTTTTGTTCATATAATTTAAAAAGCAGGTCACTAGGTGTAGGCAAAACCATAAGCAAATAGGTAAACTGTGATATGACTAAAGAGTTAATCAGGGTGATTTTTCCACAAATAGACAAGTATTTTCCTTTCCATGGTAGCAAGATCTTATCTATTTTTGCTAACTTTCTATAAAAATTTATTGGAGTGAGATCATTTCTTTCTTTTGGGATTTTTATACCGAGTATGTCCACATCTCCGTCAGACCATTTAATTGGTAAACTACATGGCAATATAAAATGTGTATTTTTTAGTGATCCAATACGTAATATGGTACATTTATCATAATTTGGTTTTAATCCAGAGAGGATAGCAAAGGTATCTAGATCCTCTATGAGGCCGTGGAGAGACTCTAGTTGTGGTTTTAAAAGAAAACATGAATCATCAGCGTACAATGACACCTTAGTTTTTAAGCCACGGATTTCTAATCCATTAATATTAATGTTTGATCTAATTTTAACAGCTAACATTTCGATGGCAATAATAAATAGATATGCCGATAGTGGACAACCTTGTTTTACTCCTCTAGATAGTTTAAAACTTTCTGAGATGTAGCCATTATTTACTATTTTACACCTAGGGTTACTATACATAATTTTAACCCATTTTATAAGAGATTCCCCAAAATTGAAATATTCTAGGCATTTATATATAAACTCCAGTCGTACTTTATCAAAAGCCTTTTCAAAATCAGCTATGAAAACCAGACCTGGTGTCCCCGATATTTCATAGTGTTCTATTGTTTCCAGTACTTGCCTTATATTATCTCCAATGTATCGTCCATGTAAAAAACCTGTCTGATTAGGATGAATAATATCTGACAAAACTTTTTTTATTCTATGCGCCAAGCATTTTGCTAGGATTTTTGCATCACAACACTGAAGTGTAAGAGGTCTCCAATTTTTTAATTGGACTGGATCTTTATATATACCACTTGGGTCCTGTTTCAGTAATAACGATATCAGACCTTCTTGTTGCGTGTCTGATAATCTACCATTTATATAGGAGTGGTTAAAACAAGCTAATAATGGTCCTTTGAGTATATCAAAAAAAGTTTTGTATACTTCCACTGGTATGCCATCCAGCCCTGGAGTTTTCCCATCCTTAAAGGCCCCAATTGCATCAAGCAGTTCCTCCTCTGTAATTTGGCCTTCACATGAGTCTTTCTGTACAGATGTTAATTTTACATTATTAATAGGAAAAAAATCCATACAATTAGTTTCAGTTAGTGGAGATGGAGGAGCCTGAAACGAAAACATATTCTTAAAGTACTTTACTTCCTCTTTCAAAATATCATTTGGTGAATCATGCGTGACTCCATCATTTGTAACAAGTTTTAATACATTTTTTTTGGTAGCATTTCTATATTGAAGATTGAAAAAGAATTTGGTGCATTTTTCCCCATATTCCATCCAGTTCGCTTTATTTTTATAATATATTACACTGGATCTTTCTTGAATAAGTTCCTCCATTTCTTTTTGTTTTTCCTCTAACTTATTCTGTGCCTCTATGGTACTGTTTTTATTGCTATCTAACTGTACTGTTAGTCCTTCAATTTCCTTTGTTAATATGGACTCTTTTGATCTAAATTCCCTTTGTTTTATAGATGAGTACTGAATTGCATGGCCTCTAAAGGCACACTTAAAAGTATCCCATACAATAAGGGGATCTGCTGTACCTATGTTATGTCTGAAAAAGTCAGTTATAAAATCTTCTGTCCTAGTTCTAAACAATTTATCATCTAGTAGACTTTGATTAAATTTCCAATATCCTCGCCCACGTGGAAATTCTGTAAGAGAAATATATATGCCAATTATGTGATGATCCGACCGCATTCTGTCCCCTATCAACACTTTTTTAACTTTTGGTGCCAGAGAGAATGGTATAAGAAAGTAGTCAAGACGACTAGCTTGATTCAGCCTCCGCCATGTATATCTCACTAAATCAGGGTATTTAAGTCTCCATATATCCACTAATTCCAATATATCCATGACATTCATGATTTCCTTAAGTGCCTGAGGGTGATAGTTTGTAGTGTGATTTCCTTTCCGGTCTATAGAGGTATTTAAGACCGTATTAAAATCTCCCACTATAATAATAGAGTCTAGTGTTGCTTGTAGAGTTGATAAATTCTTATATATATTTTCAAAGAAGCTTGGATCATCATTATTCGGACCGTATAGGTTAACAAGCCATATTTGTTTATTGTCCAATAACATATTTAAAATAATCCATCTACCTTGAGGATCTGTTTGGACAATTTGCACATTTGGATCAAAATTATTGTTAATTAAAACCATCACCCCTTTTGAATTTCTTTGCCCATGGGAGAAATATATTTTGCCCCCCAGTTCTTTTTCCACAAAACTTCATCTAAAATTGTTGAATGGGTTTCCTGTAAACAATAGATATTATAATCCTTCTCTTTTAGCCAGGTAAATACTGATCGTCTTTTCTTATTATCTGCTAAGCCATTACAATTGTAACTGGCTATACTTATTTCACCACTTACCATAATGAGACGTCGCTCTTTATATAGTCAGTCATCCCTGTTTCAATCTGTCCGTGTTGAAGGATGGGACTCTGCGTACGACTGTTAATCACCCATTTTAAATATGGATCAATCGTGAAATGTCAGCTGCTTTATCATAGGCCTCTTTGTCTTTTAGGTTTCGGGTCACTCCTCTGTTCGTCTGCGTATCTACTGTATGAGAAAATTGGGGGATTTTTACAGAATGCCTACTAGCATCCAATGAAATTGTATGCGTTTGTACTCTTCTTTAACATCACCAATGCTATAGACCAATGAAAACCAGATGTCATCCTGTGATCCAATCAGCAATGTTCATTAGGGCACCCCATAGCAACATGTTTTGAAATGTTTCGCAACAGTAAACCAAGTCAAGAGTTTCTTATTGGACAAGGTCTGGTAGTGCCTCCCCATTTTGATTGTTTTCTTTCCGTAAGTGGGCCTACTGAACCAGACTCAGGTTTGACAATGAAAGGGTTATATGTGGCATAAAATGGCGTCGTCCTCTTCCTGTCCTGAGAACTGATGTGACTGACTGAACTCCCCGAAATCTAGCCATGCTTGAAGAGGGATCCTGTGATGTTGAGATTTGCAGCAGTGTCTCAGAGACAGAGAGACGTTTCAGTCCCTGGAGTGGAACCGTGAGACTAAAGGCCTGTTCCAATGCGAAGGAACTGCCGTCTTAATTCTTTCTACTGTTCCTCCTTCCTTCCTCTGAGTAATCACTGATCCGTCATGGCAGAATTGGTGTTAGCATACATGTACATAGTAGAATGTTGCTTTCACCTATCCGATGGTGTTACTTCTAGGTAGGATAAATGCATGTTTGTAGTGTTTTAACATGGCCAGCAGATCTGTTGTGGTTGTCTCTGGAGTGAGCTGAGCTGATTACACAGTGCTGTGTGGGAGATGTCTAGCTAGGGCAATGATGATTATGATAGTCGCACAGCCTAACCGAGGCCCCATTTTTAATCTTTCATCTGTAGAACCAAAACAAGCCAACCTCCCCTCCCCCTTCCTGCTTCACCATCTCTCCTGTTAGCTCCCTCTCTTTTTTCCCATATCTCCCTATCCCTCTTCCCTTTCTGTCTCTTGAACCCTTTCACCTCCTACCATTATCTCTCTCTTTACCTTTTGTCTTTAATCTGGTCAGCAACTTCCTAATATTTGACTTCCATCTCTGACACTAAACAGCTCAAAAACAACAGTGTACCATTCATTCACCAGTGGACTGTTCATTTCAAGTGCTTATTGTTTAAAATGCGTCCCGGTGAGACCTTCGAAGAACAGGTTCAGTGAATGGACATGATCAGTGAAACCCATTCCCAGGCACGGAGTGAATAGAGATTTGACCACAGGTGGCTGGCAGCACCTTAATTGGGTAGGACGGGCTCTGGAGCCATCTTCCCCTCACCAGCCTCCTGTGAATTTCGCACAGATGTTTGATGTTGCCTCATGGCTGTGTGTGTGTGTGTGTGTGTGTGTGTGTGTGTGTGTGTGTGTGTGTGTGTGTGTGTGTGTGTGTGTGTGTGTGTGTGTGTGTGTGTGTGTGAATGTGAACCTACCTAACTGGGTCAGCTAATGAAACGTAGCGACTGACTTCCTCTCCAAGGCCCCGGCAAACTTAATGCCGGCAGAAATGGTGACCATGGCAGCCAGACGTCCCTCTCTTCTCGATGGCTAGGCTCAAGGGTCTTCTGGTTTCTCCCTCCCTTTCCTTTTTTTTGTTGCCCTGAGGAAGATCAAGGCTTGGTAGATAACGCGTCACAGTGTGGTCTTAGTGTTTGTCACATCTCTTGAGCTACACTGTTGGTTAAGGGCTTGTAAGTAGGCATTTCACAGTAAGGTCTACACTTGTTGTATTCGGCGTGTGTGACAAATAAAATTAGATTTTGATTTTATCTCTGCATGTCATGTCCCTTGATTATAATACAAATAGAGGACCAGTATGGTAGAACGCTCAGCAAGATAGTGTCACTGTTGAGTTCTTTTGATACCAGCTCTGATTCACTTCCTTATCACACCGATATCCAACATTAGCTGCCCTGTTCTCATAACATCGCATTCGTACAATGGCTCCCACCCACCAGGGTCGTTTTCAATAGTGCACACCATAGCAAAACGTAAATGAGGGTTTCCCCCGCAGGAGGCTGAAAAGATCTGGCATGTGACTGGCTGCATCACCGCTTGGTTTGGCAATTGCACCGCCCTTGACCGCACAGCTCTGCAAAGGATAGTGCGGACAGCCGGGGCCGAGCTACTAAGCTATATGGAATTGTTTTAAGATCATACCAAGGATCATTTTGCTATTTGATTTGGAATGTTAAGACCCCTTGAAGGGTATATATATATATATATATATATATATATCAAAAAAATGATTTGGCCTTACTGCTATTAGCCCAATAACATATTCATTACATGGAACAACAGATAGTCCCCCCTCAAAAAAATCTAAAGGAAGTTTGTTCTGAAGTGTCTGTCCTATATCTGAGAGAAATAAGAACGATCAGGATGTTTTAGTGAATAGGACCCAGCCTGCTTTCATACTACCCACCCACCAGCCTGCTCTCACTACCCACCCACCAGCCTGCTTTCATACTACCCACCCACCAGCCTGCATTCATACTACCCACCCACCAGCCTGCTCTCACTACCCACCCACCAGCCTGCTTTCATACTACCCACCCACCAGCCTGCATTCATACTACCCACCCACCAGCCTGCTCTCACTACCCACCCACCAGCCTGCTTTCATACTACCCACCCACCAGCCTGCATTCGTACTACCCACCCACCAGCCTGCATTCATAATACCCACCCACCAGCCTGCTCTCACTACCCACCCACCAGCCTGCTCTCACTACCCACCCACCAGCCTGCTTTCATACTACCCACCCACCAGCCTGCATTCATACTACCCACCCACCAGCCTGCTTTCATACTACCCACCCACCAGCCTGCTCTCACTACCCACCCACCAGCCTGCTTTCATACTACCCACCCACCAGCCTGCTCTCACTACCCACCCACCAGCCTGCTTTCATACTACCCACCCACCAGCCTGCTCTCATACTACCCACCCACCAGCCTGCTTTCATACTACCCACCCACCAGCCTGCTCTCACTACCCACCCACCAGCCTGCTTTCATACTACCCACCCACCAGCCTGCTCTCACTACCCACCCACCAGCCTGCTCTCACTACCCACCCACCAGCCTGCTTTCATACTACCCACCCACCAGCCTGCATTCATACTACCCACCCACCAGCCTGCATTCATACTACCCACCCACCAGCCTGCTTTCATACTACCCACCCACCAGCCTGCTTTCATACTACCCACCCACCAGCCTGCTTTCATACTACCCACCCACCAGCCTGCATTCATACTACCCACCCACCAGCCTGCATTCATACTACCCACCCACCAGCCTGCTCTCACTACCTACCCACCAGCCTGCTCTCATACTACCCACCCACCAGCCTGCTTTCATACTACCCACCCAACAGCCTGCATTCATACTACCCACCCACCAGCCTGCTTTCATACTACCCACCCACCAGCCTGCTCTCACTACCCACCCACCAGCCTGCTTTCATACTACCCACCCACCAGCCTGCTCTCACTACCCACCCACCAGCCTGCTTTCATACTACCCACCCACCAGCCTGCTCTCATACTACCCACCCACCAGCCTGCTTTCATACTACCCACCCACCAGCCTGCTCTCACTACCCACCCACCAGCCTGCTTTCATACTACCCACCCACCAGCCTGCATCCATACTACCCACCCACCAGCCTGCTTTCATACTACCTACCCACCAGCCTGCTCTCATACTACCCACCCACCAGCCTGCTTTCATACTACCCACCCACCAGCCTGCTCTCATACTACCCACCCACCAGCCTGCATTCATACTACCCACCCACCAGCCTGCTTTCATACTACCCACCCACCAGCCTGCATTCATACTACCCACCCACCAGCCTGCTCTCATACTACCCACCCACCAGCCTGCATTCATACTACCCACCCACCAGCCTGCTTTCATACTACCCACCCACCAGCCTGCTCTCATACTACCCACCCACCAGCCTGCTCTCATACTACCCACCCACCAGCCTGCTTTCATACTACCCACCCACCAGCCTGCATTCATACTACCCACCCACCAGCCTGCTTTCATACTACCCACCCACCAGCCTGCTCTCATACTACCCACCCACCAGCCTGCATTCATACTACCCACCCACCAGCCTGCTTTCATACTACCCACCAGCCTGCAGTCATACTACACACCCACCAGCCTGTTTCAAAGCAAAGCAACCCTCTTAGTTTGGGTGATCCATTTCTTGCCTTCGGCATCCTTTCTGTTCTCGGCTTTCCATGCGTCATTGGAGAAGTAGGTGGAATACTATAATCTGGGTGGGTAGTGGATATGCGTCAAAGCAAGCGTTAGATTGTAAGACGCGTTGTTTTTAAACACCAGTGTTGCTCTTCCTGCTTTATCACCATGTTATTGTCCATGGCTGTTTTGACAGTGCAGGGATGTGTGTGTGTGCGCATCCAAATCCCAGGCAGGGTAGTAATGGGAAGAGTGATGCACTCTAGGGAATGATGGTGTTCCTTCAAAAATGAGGTAGTTTGAGTGTACATACCAGGGTTGTGCTCAATTCTGAATTGAATTAAGAATGCCTCATCAATTCCAATTGAATTTGAATTGAAGTAGTAAACAGGATGCAGAATTGCAATTCGAATTTGAATGAAAGGGAATTGAATTCAGTCAAATTCAATAAAATGTAAATTAATCTTCTATATTAGGTCTAGTATATACAATATACATCTTGTACATATAAAAATGCATGTAAAATATTGTTGAAACAATTGATTTTCAGGACAAACTCTTAATGAATGATCAATAAAAACAACTTCCATGCAAATATTCCAAGTTGTTATATTTCATTACTATTTCATTATTTCATTAATCAAAATAAAACATTTCCCAGAATGCATAAGTTTAACCCTCAAGTTGACCCTAAAGCCTTCAAAAAGAGAACCACAAATATTATGGTCGGTGGACATATAATTGGCTATTCTAAGCACACAGGTTAAAAGAGTATATGAACATTGTTCGCAGAGAAAAGTGATATATTCTTTGGTATCTGGAAGTGCGACCTGTCAGACTCAATGAAACTCATGTTCTATGACTGAGTGGAATGTCTTTGAATTGCACTGAATTAAATTCGACTTCCTGTCACTCAAATTCTACATCATGTGGGGTGTGGCCAATATGAATTTCAACTCATGAGTTGAATGGGAGTCAATTCCTAAATTCTGGATGGAGCACTGGTACACACCAGTGACTTGCATGACACACACACACACACACACACACACACACACACACACACACACACACACACACACACACACACACACACACACACACACACACACACACACACACACACACACACACACACACACACACACACACACACACACACACACACACACACACACACACACACACAGACAGAGAGAGAGAGAGAGCTATCTGTATGTAATTGGAGCAGGCAGTTGACACAGGGGACAGTGAGACAGGCAGGAGATGCATCAGGCAGACAAGGTTATACATCAAGGTCAGGGGAAGTGTGTGTCACTGAATTCTCTCCTTCCCTTCAGTGCATGTACACATACCATACGTGTGTCAGAAAATGTAGTACGGTTGTGGATGTAGCTGGCTTTTTTTTTCATTTGATAGTCTGCTACACAAACAACAAAACATCCAATCACTTTGCTGAAACTATGACATGGATGGTGCGCTGTAGTGTGTTTTTTTATTTCCAGCCAAACCAAAGATCCTCTTTGCTATCCAACCCTACATGTCCCCCTGTTCTCTCTCTATCTGACTTTCTGACGATGGTGCAGTGTGAGGGGATGAGGGCACTGTAGCTGCTTTGAAGGCTCCTCAGAGTTGGTCGTTACATAAGTCTGGACTTGGCAGGGCTTCCCCTCTTCACTGCAGAACCACCCCTGTTGTCTCCCTTCTCTGTTGTCTCACTAACGGTCTCACCTCTCTACTGCTTTACCTCTCTACTGCCTTACCCCTCTACTGCCTTACCCCTCTACTGCCTTACCCCTCTACTGCCTTACCCCTCTAGTGCCTTACCCCTCTAGTGCCTTACCCCTCTACTGCCTTACCCTTCTACTGCCTTACCCTTCTACTGCCTTACCCTTCTACTGCCTTACCCTTCTACTGCCTTACCCCTCTACTGCCTTACCTCTCTACTGCCTTACCTCTCTACTGCCTTTCTCCTCTATTGCCTTACCTCTCTACTGCCTTACCCTTCTACTGCCTTACCCTTCTACTGCCTTACCCCTCTACTGCCTTACCCCTCTACTGCCTTACCTCTCTACTGCCTTACCTCTCTACTGCCTTACCCCTCTAGTGCCTTACCCCTCTAGTGCCTTACCCCTCTACTGATTTACCGCTCTACTGTCTCAGTAATGTCACAAATCTATTGTATCACTACTGTCTCACTGATATCTCACCCCTCTACTATCTCTTCTCTCTGCTGTTGCCCAACTCTGTCTCACCTCTCTACATTTTCTACTAGCCCGGTCTGAAAATTACTAGCCTCGGGCAAGCGGCTAACTTAATTTCCATCTCTGGTCTCACCATGTCTGTCTCACCCCTCTACCATCTCACCTCTGGCTCATTAAAGGTATTCAACACACATAGTTTTTAGCTGATGTCAGATGATGGGCAAAAAGTTTTGTTGTCTCAGATATTAAATCCTGACCCTGTCTGGTAACCGCAGTGTTGCTCTCCGCCCTATCCCCTTATTAAGAATTCAGTGCGGGAATGAAGGTCACTTGTCCCTCTGAATTTGTCTGTGCCAGTATTGCAATGCTGACATACTCGTTCTCTCCGTCTGTCTGTCTCTACCCTCTCTCTCTCTCTCTCTCTCTCTCTCTCTCTCTCTCTCTCTCTCTCTCTCTCTCTCTCTCTCTCTCTCTCTCTCTCTCTCTCTCTCTCCCCCGCCACTCGTTTTCAACCCCTTTCTGTCTTTCCTAGGTGAGAGCTTTGAGCAGAGCCCCCTACAGAGGTCCTTCAAGTCCAAGGTTCTGGCCCACTACCCTGAGAGCACAGACAGGAGTCCCTTCAACAGAGATGCAGTCAACATGGTAAGACAGTGGGGCTAGGGTACATTTAGAGAACTTAACAAGAGGTTAAGTCAGTCTTTTATGTCATTTTGGCTGTTTTAGCCCTTTATGGAAAGATGGTTGTTGTGCCAACATGTGAAAATGGCCTCATTTCATGCATTCATTACAAGAAAGTATAGCTTCTGTTGTGCACATATTTTAAACAGAATAAAGGACTTTACATTTGTTGTTTGTGCACTATTGTTTTGTTGATGGGATAGTTCGGGATTTTGGCAGTGAAGCCATTCATCTACTTCCCCAGAGTCAGATGAACTGGTGTGGACCATTATAATGTCTCTGCGTGCAGTTCGAAGGAAGTGGCTAACTAGCGTTAGCGCAATGCTAACTAGCGTTAATTGAACCAATAGAAAGTGGTTGGGCAAATGTTTGATTGTTTGAAACTGCAAGAGCCTTAAGTGCTGTGTGCCGTCACGTCTTTGTTCTGTTCTCCGGTACCATAATGCATTTGTCTTTCATGAGAATGAGAGAATATTTTCCGTTTTTAAGTGTTTATTTTTATGGCACACTCTTGTATAAACAAATCTGGATTATAAAAGTGCTAGGGCAGGAACTCAACACAATCTACTAACTTAGATGAACCCCCCCCAAAAAAACTTGAGTTGTTTTTGGTGAAAAGTTCAAACTTGTTGTGAGTAGTCTCCCTACACACACTAAAGTACTTTGTAGCAGACAGAGCGCCTTTTCATGGAGCCACACTCTTTCCACAAATAAGGGCCCTTTTATCCGCTAGTCTTTAATGTTGTTTATCAGAATGAAAGCTCTTCAGAATGATTTGAGCCCTCTCATCCCTGTCCATAGTCACTTGTGTTTGATTTAAGAACATGCTATTGAAGGCAGTTGAGATTGTTTGCCACTCTTCCTGTACCTTCCCCTACCTCGTCTTCCTCTCCTCTCTCTCTCTCCCCCTTTATTTTCCTTTTTCCTCTGCTATGTCCTCTAAAACATCCCAACTCGCTCTTCCTTCGACATCTCTCCCACCTCTATTCTATTCACCATCCTCTCACTCATCTCTCTCGCTCTTTTTCTCCCCTCCTCGCCTCCTTCCTCTTCCCATGTCTCTCTTCCTCCCTTCATATCTCTCTCCTCACCCTCTCTCTCCTTTCTTCATCTCTCGTTCTCCATCTTCCTCCTTCATCTCTCTCTCTCTCTCTCTCTCTCTCTCTCTCTCTCTCTCTCATCCCCAGCTCTGCATGCCGCACGGCCTGTCGTTCCGTAGTCAGGCGGACGGCCGCGAGCACCACTTCCACTCCTTCACGGTCGCCCAGGACGACGGCACGCGCTCCTACGGCTTCGTGCACACCTACTACGAAGCGGTGACGAGTGCCCAGATCACCACGGCGATGCAGACCCTTCATCAGATGCACCATGTGGAGCACTACTCCACCTCCTCTTCGTCATCTTCCTCCGCCTCCTCCCCCTCCACATCCAGCACGGACTCTCTGGTGAGCAGCCTGGATGAGTTGGATGCCGACTCCCTGGCAGCGCGCCCCCTGTCAGCTTGTTTGGGCTGCGTGGCGGGCTCCTTCCAGCCGGCCCGGGACACCCTGTACGCCTCCAAGGCCCTCTGCCTCCTCACGCCCCTCCCCTTCCTGCACGCCGCCCGCCACTTCCTGTCTCAGCTGCACCAGGCGGTGACATCGCACACGGCCCCGCCACTGCCGCTGGAGAGCTACATCCACAACATCCTGTACGAGGTGCCCGTGCCGCCGCCCGGTCGCTCGCTCCGGTTCCACGGGGTCCAGGGGCCTATCGTGTGCCAGCAGCCCGGCCCTGAGGAGCTCCCGCTGGGGGACTACCCCCTGGGAGAGGCCTTCTCCCTGCTGGGGGTGGAGAACATGGTGAGGCTGCTCACCTCCGTGCTGCTGGAAACCCAGGTCCTGCTCTACTCACAGGGTGAGGACCAAAAGACCAGGCAGCGTTTTCTGAAAGATCACCAGCCTAGGTTGTGTTTCGATCATTTTTCAAATGTAACCCAAAAGTGTGCACTTGTTAATTTCACATCATGCGTCTCTCTGTCTCCAGACTACCAGCGGTTGATGACGGTGGCAGAGGGCATCACCAACCTACTGTTTCCATTCCAGTGGCAGCACGTCTACCTGCCCATCTTGCCCGTGCCCTTGCACCATCTCCTGGATGCCCCCGTGCCCTACTTGATGGGCATCCAACGGAAGGATTTCTCCCAATGCTCCACTCTGGATCTGTCCCATGAGGTATTTGAATGATATGTACTTAGTACCAGGGCCATAAACAGACCCTGGGGGGGGGGGGGGGGGCCTATCTATCATTTTGAGCAAAAATTATACTTTCATACTTCCTAACATACCAAATTCCTCTGTAGTGAACATTGTTACATTTTTTTAAGCATAGGCCTATTTATTTCTGCAAGAACACACTCATCGTCACATGATATGATTGACATTGGAGAAAAGGGGTGGGCTATCAGCTGATTGTTGATGATTGATGTAAACCTGCTAGTTAGCTAGCTCCATTTCTTTGACTGGTTAAGATTTACCTCTGTGTTTCTGTCTCTCTCTGCTGCTGCGCGTATCAGCCAACCAGACCTAATATTGACGACGATGTAGGCAGTGTTAATCGAATGTTACGCCGCTGTGGCAGTACTGTTGATATTTAAACTAGGTAGCTACACAC
The DNA here is from genome assembly GCF_016432855.1 of Salvelinus namaycush. NCBI lineage: Eukaryota > Metazoa > Chordata > Actinopteri > Salmoniformes > Salmonidae > Salvelinus > Salvelinus namaycush. Next base: position 13,522,728 of record NC_052327.1, read on the forward strand.
ACATTTAACCGGTGACCGCATCTCTCAAGCCATGCATGTTTGGATACCGGGCATGTGCAATCTCAGTACAGGGCAGACTGGGGGGAGAACGGGCGCAACCGGGCGTGCGAGAGCTACGGAGCGCAGCCAACGGACGGGATGGGGGGTGGCGAACATGACCACGACTTACGGGCAGTGGGTTCTGAACAACAATGACCAAAACATTTGTACAAAAAATATCATTTTGGGGGACATTATACCACCACCCAAAAGGGCACTTTGGAGACTGGAAGGGCAAAGGGGCATGTGCTCTGCACAGGTAGAGCCCTATCTATTGTATGTGCCTGCTTAGTGCTTTGTGTTTGGAACTGTAGGCATGTAACGGAGGCTTTAAAAAAAAAAAATTTGACCCTCAAAAGGCCTTTATTGAACCAGTCAAGTTATTGAGAACACATTTCTTCTTTAAGTATGACCTGGCCAAGAGGGAGCAACAATTTTAAAGTCTTTTGAAGTTGACCAGAACTGGAGGTACAGTAGGACAAACGATGTTCTCATGTAGTCCAAAGTTCATATTTCTTTAATAAGAATGGGAGGTTGCTGAATCCAAACACCTAGTTAGTTTTAAATCCACTATTCAATTACAATTCAACTGGCTATACCACCTGGCTATACCACCTGGCTATACCATAGACTTTGAAGCGTTCTATACTGAACAAAAATAGAAACACAACATGCAACTATACCAAAGGTTTTACTGAGTTACAGTTCATAAAAGGAAATCAGTCAATTGAAATGAATTCAGTAGGTCCTAATCTATGGATTTCACATGACTGGGAATACAGACATGCATCTGTTGGTCACAGATACCTTTAAAAATCAGAAAACCAGTCGGTATCTGGTGTGACCACCATTTGCCTCGTGCAGCGTGACACATCTAGTTTGCATAGAGTTGATCAGGCTGTTGATTGTGGCCTGTGGAACGTTGACCCGTTTCTCTTCAATGGCTGTGCAAAGTTGCTGGATTGTGTACATATCCTCGTGACATGGTGCCGTGCATTATCATGCTGAAACATGAGGGGATGGCGGCGGATGAACGGCACGACAACGGGCCTCAGTATATCGACACGGCATCTCTGTGCTTTCAAATTGCCTATTGCCTATCTATAAAATGCAATTGTCTTCATTGTCTGTAGCTTATGCCTGCCCATACCATAAACCCACCACCACGGGGCACTCTGTTCACAACGATGACATCAGCAAACCGCTTGCCCACACAACGCCATACACGTGGTCTGCGGTTGTGAGGCTGGTTGGACGTACTGCCAAATTCTCGAAAACTATGTTGGAGGCAGCTTATGGTAGAGAAATGAACATTAAATTATCTGGCAACAGCTCTGGTGGACATCCCTGCTGTCAGCATGCCAATTGCACTCTCCCTCAAAACTTGAGACATCTGTGGCATTGTGTTATGTGAAAAACGGCACATTTTAGAGTGACCTTTTATTGTCCCCCGCACAAGGTGCACCTGTGTAATGATCATGCTGTTTAATCATCTTCTTGATATGCCACTCCTGTCAGGTGGATGGAGATATGCTCACTAACAGGGATGTAAACAAATTTGTCCCCAAAAGTTTGAGAAATAAGCTTTTTGTGCGTATGGAACATTTCTGGGATCTTTTATTTCAGCTCATGAAACATGGGACCAACACTTTGCATTTATATTTTTGTTCAGTATAGTTCATTCTCTGTAGCATTCTACTAGGCATTTTGATACACAATCTGACTGGCATTCTAGCAGGCATTCACTGACCTTGCAAAAACATTCCAACAAGCATTCGAACACAATGTAACGTTCACTGTAACGTGCATTCTAATTACAGGCATTCCATTACGCAATGTAACAGGCAGTGAAAAGAGCTTTGTAACATTTGCTGCATTCTTGCAGTGCCTGCACTAATCCATCCTATTCTAGTTGCATTATAACCCCCCCCCCCCCCCCCCGAGCTCTCTGGTGCTGGAGAACATAGAAATTCACATAGCTCCTCTGGCGAGCTCCTCCACTTCTACCTTCTCTCCCCAAATCCAATTCTCCATCCCTCTACGAAAGATCACGCCGTGTCGCATAAGCATTTCGTTGGGCACGCGTCCCAAATGGCACCCTATTCCCTAAGTAGGGTGCAATTTGGGACACAGAGATGAGGAGTTTTCTTTGAAGTGGAAGAGCTGGCCCAGAGAGAGGGAGCAGGAGACATCAGTAGAGAGAGAGAGAGAGGTGGGAGGAGGAAGGCACCGAGCAACACATTTCTAAAGAAATCAGACAACGTGAATAATTAAGGTTTAAGAATTGCACAGTTTATTTCTGGATGTATGTGAGAGGGTAGGGGGGGGGGCACAGGAGGCAGCAATAGAATGCACACTTAGCAGATTGTAGAACGCATCCCGACCCTATACTGTGTATTAAATATCTATCTATCTACAACCCCTTTTTTCCAGCAGGATTAAGTGCGTTTTTATCTGTATCCTTATCCAAAGTCATGGCTTTTTACAAAGCACATAGCTTTTGATGGCATTTAGCTGATGTGTCACAGTACAGTGGGATGTCAACATATTTTGTCATGGTGAATTGGGTCAACATACTCCGAGGGGGAAGGCGAGGGCGTGGTTTACGTTGCAAGCGTTCCCGTGAGAAGTGGAGCGACGATGCTTCAATCCTATGAACTTTTAAAGGCACATTCTTTGATATTTACAGACGTGTTTGATCATTTAAATGAATGATACCCATTGTTCATGCCCGTTCTTGACGAATATCACTGTCTTTTTTTTAAGTTGAGGAGTGGGCCTTTAAACTAGAACTGTAAACAAACGGTGGTCTGTGTGAATCTGTCTCATCACATGCAGTTAGGAAACAAACTGGACCATGGCATAATGTCAGTGCTGAATTTGGACCAACAGAGTGTCACTTAAGCAGAGCTCACTGTTGATGCTGTTATGGGATTTCATGGTGTCGTTCTCTGACATAGTCTGTGTCACGCCAGTGCCTGCTAAGCTTCTCTCCAGAGGTCGACTCGTTTCTCTGACTGTTTTCCGCATTGACGAACATTTTGTCAGTGAACGAGGGGATGTGCGTGAAACAGTTTCACCTAATTTCTATCAGCGTGTTAAATGTGCAACCAGAGGGAAAAATATTCTAGACCACCTTTACTCCACACAGAGAGACGCGTACAAAGCTCTCTCTCGCCCTCTATTTGGCAAATCTGACCATAACTCTATCCTCCTGATTCCTGTTTACAAGCAAAAATTAAAGCAGGAACCACCAGTGACTCAGTCTAAAAAAAAGTGGTCAGATGAAGCAGATGCTAAGCTACAGGACTGTTTTGCTAATATAGACTGGAATATGTTCCAGGATTCTTCCGATGGCATTGAGGAGTAAACCACATCAGTCACTGGCTTTATCAATAAGTGCATCGAGGACATTGTCCCCACAGTGACTGTGCGTACATACCCTAACCAGAAGCCATTGATTACAGGCAACATCCGCACTGAGCTAACGGCTAGAGCTGCCGCTTTCAAGGAGCGGGATTCTAACCCGGAAGCTTATAAGAAATCCCGCTATGCCCTCCGACAAACCATCAAACAGGCAAAGCGTCAATACAGGACTAAGATCGAATCGTACTACACTGGCTCTGACGCTCATCGGATGTGGCAGGGCTTGCAAACCATTACAGACTACAAAGGGAAGCACAGCCGAGAGCTGCCCAGTGACACGAGCCTACCAGACGAGCTAAACTACTTCAATGCTCGCTTCGATGCAAATAACACTGAAACATGCATGAGAGCACCAGCTGTTCCAGAAGACTGTGTGATCACGCTCTCTGCAGCCGATGTAAGTAAGACCTTTAAACAGTTCAACATTTACAAGGCCGCAGGGCCAGACAGATTACCAGGATGTGTACTGCGAGCATGCGCTGACCGACTGGCAAGTGTCTTCACTGACATTTTCAACCTCTCCTTGTCCGAGTCTGTAATACCAACATGTTTTAAGCAGACCACCATAGTCCCTGTGCTGAAGAACACGTCTGTTGCCATGAAATGCTTTGAAAGTCTGGTCATTGCTCACATCAACACTATTATCCCAGAAACCCTAGACCCACTCCAATTTGCATACCGCACCAATAGATCCACAGATGATGCAATCTCTATTGCACTCCACACTGCCCTTTCCCACCTGGACAACAGGAACACCTATGCGAGAAAGCTATTCATTGACTACAGCTCAGCGTTCAACACCGTAGTGCCATCAAAGCTCATCACTAAGCTAAGGACCCTGGGACTAAACACCTCCTTCTGCAGCTGGATCCTGGACTCCCTGACGGGCCGCCCCCAGATGGTAAGGGTAGGTAACAACACATCTGCCATGCTGATCCTCAACACGGGGCCCCTCAGGGGTGCGTGCTCAGTCCCCTCCTGTACTCCCTGTTCACTCATGATGGCACAGCCAGGCACGACTCCAACTCCATCATTAAGTTTGCTGATGACACAACAGTGGTAGGCCTGATCACTGACGAGACAGCCTATAGGGAGTTCAGAGACCTGACCGTTTTGTGCCAGGACAACAACCTCTCCCTCAACGTGATCAAGACAAAGGAGATGATTGTGGACTACAGGAAAAGGAGGACCGAGCACACCCCCATTCTCATCGACGGGGCTGTAGTGGAGCAGGTTGAGAGCTTCAAGTTCCTTTGGCGTCCACATCACCAACAAACTAACATGGTCCAAGCACACCAAGATAGTTGTGAAGAGGGCACAACAAAACATATTCCCCCTCAGGAGACTGAAATGATTTGGCATGGGTCCTCAGATCCTCAAAAGGTTTTACAGCTGCACCATCAAGAGCATCCTGACTGGTTGCATCAAGGCACTACAGAGGGTAGTGCGTACGGCCCAGTACATCACCGGGGCCAAGCTTCCTGCCATCCAGGACCTCTATACCAGGCGGTGTCGGAGGAAGGCCCTAAAAATTGTCAAAGTCCAACCACCCTAGTCATAGACTGTTCTCTCTGCTACCGCACGGCAAGCGGTACCGGAGCGCCAAGTCTAGTTCCAAGAGGCTTCTAAACAGCTTCTACCCCCAAGCCATAAGACTCCTGAACGGCTAATCAAATTGCTACCTGGACTATTTGCTACCTAGACCCCCCCCCCCCAACGCTGCTGCTACTCTCTGTTATTATCTATGCATATTCACTTTAATAACTCTACCTACATCGACACCGGTGCCCCCGCACATTGACACATTGACTCTGTACCGGCATTCCCTGTATATAGCCCCGCTATTGTTATTTACTGCTGCTCTTTAATTATTTGTTATTCTTATCTCTTACTTTTTAGGGATTTTCTTAAAACTGCATTGTTGGTTAAGGGCTTGTAAGTAGGCATTTTACTGTAAGGTCTACACCGGTTGTATTCGGCACATGTGACAAATAAAATTTGATTTGAACTTGGCCTGGTCCCAGATCTGTTTTGCTGTTTAGCCAACTCCAATTGTTCTGGTTGACTATACAGCGCAAAGAGATCTGGGACCAGGCTACGTGAAACTAGAATGCCAAGAGAGACAGGGTTTTTAGAGAGGAAAGAGAGAGAGGAGGTGAAAGGAGAGATGAGACGTAGGCGAAATGAGGAAAAGAGAGTGATCTGGGGAAGAGAGGGATTTGAAACAAGCATTTCGCTGCACCTTTTTATACCCGCTGTAAACTGTGTACATGACGAATAACATGTTATTTGATCTCTCCCCCTTCCAGGCCAACCTGTGCTTTGTGGACATAGACAACCACCGCGTGGATCCACCCGAGGACCTGCCCCTCTTCCCAGACCAGCCCGAGCTCATCCAGGAGCTGAACGAGGTGCTGCTGCGTTTCGGCCTCCAGCCACATGGTGGCGCCACCACCAACCCCGCCCCTGCCGCTCCCCCCTGCCTCAGCAGCCTCGTCCTGGAGGACCTGATGGAAGACAGGCGCAATGGGAACCTGGGAGGGGAGGAGTTGGCCGTGCTGGAACGACTGCAGGCACTGGCGAGGAGGTGTGGAGAGGGAGGGGTGGAGGGGGGAAAGACCCTTGGACAGGCATTCCAGGAGGAGGAGGAGGAACTGAATGCGGCCAAAATGAACGTGCAGCTGAGGGAGGTGTTCGCCGGGCGTTTCGCCGCCATTTTCGGGAGGTACGAAGAGTTTGTGATCCACAGTGCTCCTGACCTGGAGTCCTGGCTAGGCAACCGTGACGGAACGAGCAACTTTGATAAGGTAATGGTGAAGATTGATCGACAGTCACTCACTGAAGGAATACCATAGACACGCATTATATCCGTAGGCTACTCCTTCACAGTCAGTAATCATACATACATTCACAAGAAGCTCTCATTCAGGATGGAAGCAATATTCCCCCGCTGTTACTGCTTTAACTGGTTAGTGGTATCACCAGGGCTCCTTCCTGTCGGCGCAGCCTGCCCCGCACCTGCACTTCTTGTCCTGGTTCCTGGAGACGGCCATGTTCTCATCATTCTTGGACAGCAAGGTGTTGTCTCGCTGGGCCGACCAGGAGCCGCTGCAGCGTGTGTTCGACGGCCGCCTGGAGAGGGAGCACCTCTACGACACGTTTGAGGATGACCCCGGCAACCGTCGCTACAGGAAGTGCAGCGTGCTCCACAAGTCAGGTGGGTGGGTGACTGCAGGGTGTGGAAATTGGATCCAGGGGGGCTACAGTAGTACTCACGTTTCCATTATTATTATTATTATTATTATTATTATTGCTAACTGCATCCGGTGGGCGAACCCCCCAGTCCACCTATCTCTGGTTCATGTTCATTAGGGCACGCATTGGAAAATATTTAAAAATCTTTTGCAACAGTAAACGAAAATGAGTTCAGATAGTCCCTCACTCTTGTAGTCTGCTGGGGCCTGATGAACACGGTCCGTGCGTTGTCCTCTGTCCAATGCTTAGAGTATATTGAGAGGCAGGGATTAGCTAAAGATCCTAGCGTCTCCAAAACCCGGAATGTGACTTTCAAACCATTATACAACTCGCATTGAATGGGTTAGCGGATTCGTCTTGGCCTTTTTTTCTTTCTACTCCCTATATTCCCTCTGTTCCACTGAACGAAGAGGGAAACAAAGAGGGAAGATTTAGATGGAGTGACTGCGACATAGAATAAAAGATGAGTGAGGGATGGGGGATATTTGTTCTGGTGAAATTAGAGGGGAAATTAAGTTCACTATCAATCTGAGAGAAGAACAAATTGTAAAAAAGGTAGAAACAAGAGGGGGGAGAGAAAAGAGGAGTGTAGGGTAAAAGATGATATATGCGGGGGAGAAAGGGAGTAAAACTGAGAAGGGGATACTTTAGAGCGGTGGAGGATGGGGAGGGGGGGATAAGTAGAATATGATGAGAGGAGGAGGGAGAAAACAGTACATTTTTTCCCTATAATGAGAGCCCCAAAACTCGCGGCTTTGAAGTACTGCCAAGTGCTCTGCCAAGCTCTCTCTCTCTCTCTCTGTTTTTCTCTCTCTCTCTCTCTCTGTTTTTTTTCTCTCTCTCTCTCTGTTTTTTTCTCTCTCTCTCTCTCTCTCTGTTTCTCTCTCTCTCTCTCTCTCTCTCTGTTTTTCTCTCTCTCTCTCTCTCTGTTTTTTTCTCTCTCTCTCTCTGTTTCTCTCTCTCTCTCTCTGTTTTACTCTCTCTCTCTCTCTCTGTTTTACTCTCTCTCTCTCTCTATCTCTGTTTTTCTCTCTCTCTATTTATCTCTCTCTCTGTGTTTTACTCTCTCTCTCTCTCTCTCTGTTTTACTCTCTCTCTCGCTCTCTCTCTGTTTTTCTCTCTCTCTCTTTCTCTCTCTCTCTCTGTTTTTCTCGCTCTCTCTCTCTCTGTTTTTTTCTCTCTCTCTCTCTCTCTGTTTGTCTCTCTCTCTCTCTGTTTTACTCTCTCTCTCTCGCTCTCTCTCTGTTTTACTCTCTCTTTCTCTCTCTCTCTGTTTTACTCTCTCTCTCTCGCTCTCTCTCTCTGTGTTTCTCTCTCTCTCTCTCTCTCTCTCTCTCTCTGTTTCTCTCTCTCTCTCTGTTTTACTCTCTCTCTCTCTCTCTCTCTCTGTTTTACTCTCCTTCTCTCTGTTTGTTTCTCCCTTTATCTCTCCATTGGGTTTCCCAGAAATGTGACTTTCAAAGGGAACCAGATAGGGTTCACTTCCATATCGTGACAACAACACATGACCGTGGTTATGTACAAAGAGCTTTACAGATCATAGACTTACATACAGTATGACACTGATCAGAAATTCTCTATTCGAAAAACAGGCTTATACAATGGTCATTCAATGTAAGACTTCTATGTGGAGGAATGAAAAGCTAGAAATGAAGAAGTGACAATGCTGCCCTGTGTGGCTCAGTTGGTAGAGCATGGCACTTTCAATGTCAGGATTGTGGGTTCGATCCCCGCTGCGACCGTCCATACAATAAACGATGCAAGCATGTCTATAAGTCACTTTGAAATGGCATATATTCATATTATTTTACTGCCCTAGCCTGGTTACACATCTACCATCGTTTCTGGAAATGACAGTGTGGAAGGATAATACCAGAGACAGCACGGTACGGTTTGGGTCAGCACTATACTGTGAAAAGGTTCATTGGCACTGCCTCTCCCACAGCATTCTCCAGTAGGCCCCACTCACATCTCCCACCTCTATTTTGCTCTGATCCCTAGCCCAGGCCATGGAACGCAGGCTGCTGAAGGCTGACCACACGGCCATCCACCCCCACCTGTTGGACATGAGGATCGGCCAGGGTCGACACCAACAGGGCTGCTTCCCCAGGCTGCAGGCTGATGTACTGGCACAGGGACATAACACCAACAAGTAAGTAACATACACACCGACACACACACACAAGAATGACCTACACACACACATGCACACAAGAATGATCTAAGCACACACGCACACAAATCACCTGCATGCACACAAAGACACAATGTACATTGAGTCTGATGCAGTTGCCCCTGTGTACAGGTGGTCAAGCCGTAACACTCGCAGGAGCGACATTAAGAGACCAGTGACCACTGAGACGACATCGGGACTGGGCAATGACCAGAGAGAGGTAAACACCTGCTTTACCTATGGCCCTGTCCAAAATCAACCACTAGCCCTTTCCCTTAACTGGTGTAAGCAATATGGTGATGACCATCATTCTGGATTCTTCGGGGGGTTTTTTAAGTGGAAAAAATTTAATGAGCCAGGTAGTCCCTCTCTGTTTTAGTACGATCTACAAACCCAGGATGGGTAGGGGCTAGGAAAGGAGTTATTGGTTGTTTTCAGAATATTTTTTTTTTGTGTGTCTGATTGGCTCGTGCTCTCTGGGTTTATCCGTTAGAAGTATTCCCCGGGGAGGAGGAGCCTACACCAGTCCAAGCTTCTTGACCCCTCCCCCTCAGCTGTCACTCAAATCCAGCGGGGGTTCGTGGAGGGGCTCCTGGGTGAATGTCGCCTGAAGGTAAGGGGTCTCCGGACCCACCACAGCAGGGGCACAGCATCTTTCAGTTGGGCATCGACTCTAGACAATCACACAGCATATTAGAGGTAGATATACAGAGTGATTGTCCAAAATGGAACCCTATTCCCTATATTGTTCTCCACTTTTGGAGAAATGCAGTGTGAGTGTGCAGTGCATCTGTAGCTGAAAAATGTCAGTTTTGTGACCTCTGATTCTTGAAATGATAACATAAATCAAGACTACATTCAAAGAGGGCCAAGTCCTCCTAACTTGAGTTGCGGGTGCTTAATTCTGACCCTTGCATGAATCATGTATTGACATGGTCCCAATTCTCCACACTTCTCCTAAAGTGTGCCCTAGCACAGCCCCCGTCATGGACTTAAAATCCTTAAATCAAGTCCACACTTCGGTAGAAGGGTGTGGAATTGGGACGCAATCTAAGAGTAAGAAGTCAGGATTTAGGCCAGATTTAGTGTTTGTTGTGTGTCTCTGTGTGGTGCAGACCAGGCGTATATTGATGGAGAGGATGGGGAAGGAGAGTGTGGAGCTGGGTCAGGGTGAGGCCAGCATCACGGGCCTGCAGGAGAACACACTGATCCACAGCCTCTGTGACCTGCTGGAGAGGACCTGGGGCCACGGGCTGCTGCTCAAACAGGTTAGTAACAAACATACACAAACACACGTTCATACATACTGTAATCACACACTGCTGTTTTGCCGTGGTTGAGTGTGTGATTGAGTGTTTGTACCGTCTAGGGAAGGTCGGCTCTGTGGTCCCACCTGCTCCACTGCCAGGCCAATGGGGAGAAGATGGAGCCACCATCACCTGCCGAGTCTCCAGGTAAGAGCAGATACATACTAGCCTGTTTGTGCTGCCAATGACAATGATTTTTGGAATTTAATATACACCACAAACAGATCTGGGACCAGGCTAGACACATACTAGGAATGTAGTACAGTAATCTATCTGTCTAATCATGCCTCAATCATTCTATGTTCTGGTCTGCTAGCGTCACCTGTCATTAACAAGATAATAGTTTGTCTGTTAGGTGTACTCTGTCAAGTCTGATCACATCTGCCAATCACTCTCTCTTCCTGGTTACAGTGTCCAATGGGCTGGACAGCATGAGGCTAGAGGAGGGGCTTGCACCCCCGAAGGGCTCCTTTGTACAGGATATGAGGTAATAAAGTGCAACACAACCCAAAACACTGCTATCTTTGAAAACCATTGAATTTCTGATAGCGTTTTTAAAATTTTTGTTTTAGGTTTGTCCAGACTATGAGTGAGAGTCTCAGTGAGGTGGGTCGGGCACGGGCCTGGATCCATCTTTCCCTGGAGAAGAAAGTGCTCTCGCAACACCTCAAACTGCTGCTGGCCAACCAGAACCTAATCAGGTATACACACATATCACATATACCCTCTTCACACTACTGACCACCATCATTCCTGTTCCTACGACCTTCATGCTCCAGTGACTACCGTCCTGAAGCACTCACTTCTGTAATCATGAAGTGCTTTGAGTGTTATGGCACACCATCAACTCCGCCATCCCAGCCCCCCTAGACCCACTCCAATTTGCATACCGCCCCAACAGATCCATAGACGATGCAATCGCAATTGCTCTCCACACTGCCCTCACCCACCTAGATAAGAGGAATACATATGTGAGAATGCTGTTCAGTGACTAAAGCTCAGCATTCAACACCATTGTCCCCTTCAAGCTCGTCACCAAGCTTAGGACTCTGGGTCTGAACACCTACCTCTGCAAATGGATCCTGGATTTCCTGACGGGCCGACCCCAGGTGGTGAGGGTAGGCAGCATCACATCCACCACCCTTAACACAGGGGCCCCACAGGAGTGTGTGCTTAGTCCCCTCCTGTACTTCCTGTTCTATCCACGACTGCGTCGCCACGCATGACTCCAGCACCATCAAGTTCGCTGACGACACGACGGTGGCAGGCCTGATCACCGGCGACGATGAGTCAGCATACAGGGAGGAGGTCAGTGACCTGGCAGTGTGGTGCCGGAGCAACAACCTGTCCCTCGACGTCAGCAAGACCAAGGAGCTGGTGGACTACACCAGCTCCTACAGGAAACGGGGGGCGAGCACGCCCCCATCCATATCGACGGGAAGGCAGTGGTGCAGGTAGACAGCTTCAAGTTACTCGGTGTCCAAACCACTGGTCCAAACGCACACACGCACGGTCGTGAAGAAGGCGCGACAGTATCTCTTCCCCCTCAGGAGGTTGAAAAAGTTTGGCATGGGCCCTCAAATCCTGGAAAGGTTCTACAGCTGTACCACTGAGAGCATATTGACTGGCTGCATCATTGCTTGGTATGGCAATAGCACCCCCTTCGACCGCATGGCGCTACAGAGGGTTGTGCGGAAAGCCTAGTACATCACTGGGGCTGAGCTACCTGCCATCCAGGACCTGTATATTAAGCAGTCTGAAAAGAAGGCCCGGAAAATCGTTTAAGACTCCAGCCACCCAAGCCATAGACTGTTTTCTCTGCTGCCGCACGGCAAGAGGTGCCAGTGCATCAAGTCTGGCACCAACAAGCTCTTGAGCAGCTTCTATCCCCAAGCAATACCACTGATAAATAGCTAGCAAAATAGCTACACAGACTGTCTGCGTTAACCTTGTATCTTTATTGACCCTTTATTTGTGCACTGTCTCTATGCACACTCACAGGGCCCTATACACACTCACTCCAACACTCCAACACCCTATACACACAAACACTCACTCCATCAATTTCCCACTCACATACGCACATACATTTATACTGACATTTATACTGACTCTACACACCCGCACAGCCACTCACATACAAGCTGCTGCTACTGTTTATCATATATCCTGATGTCTAGTCACCTTACCCCATATACTCTACCTCTATCACTCCAGTATTCCTACACATTGTAAATATTGTATAATGGAACAGACTTAATAATTGTTTTCCTGTATATAGTATGCTTACTTACTTACTTTATTGCGCATTTTTTATTCAATTGTTATTGATTAGTGCATTGTTGGGTTTTGAGTTTGCAAGAAAGGCATTTCACTGTACTTGTGCATGTGCCATTGAAAGTTGAAACTTGAGCTGAGCAGAGCCGAGCCGAGCCGTCCCGAGCTGGCTTGGTTGCACATCCACGATAGTTGCTAGGACCGTGCTGGAAAGGACCATGTGAAAATGAAAATATTTGAGCCAGCACATTTCGGGTCGTCACCATGAGGTGAAAAGGGCAATGACAGATGTATCTTCAGACGTATGCTTCGTTTTCTTCTCTCTGTGAGGTGTGTGTGTTCACTTGTCCCCTCCCTGCAGGCAGCTGTACAAGCCCCATGCGTTCCTACTGTGTGAGGAGGAGAGGGAGCAGTTCCTGTTCCACCTGCTGTCCCTCAACACTGTGGACTACCTCTGCTTCACACGCACATTCACCTCCATCAGTAAGTCTGGCAGATTCCACAGGGCTGTGTTCAATGAGAAGCGTTCCATTTAGTTTTCTGCTAAATGTGTTTATGTGTTGCGGGTCCTAATGAACACATCCCAGCTTCCAAGATACTGAAACCAGAAACGTTCCTGGAACATATCGGGGGGGTGTTCTCATTGGGTTCTCATTGGGTTCCTTAACGTTTTCCTAATGTTATTAGAGCGTTACAGTTATTAGAATGATATTGCAGAAACATTATCTTCATATCATAAGTCTACATCTACCTGCAGTTCTGAGAACAGTTCTTAGACAGTTCCTGAAACGTTTTAAGAAGGAACGTTTTTAGAACACTGGATAGTGGAACGTTACCACTAGCGCACTAGGGAACCGAACATTGTTAGCTGGTTTAAACTAGAGCAGGGATCATCAACTAAATTCAGCCGCGGGCCGTTTTAAAAAATAAATAAAATTGTCTTGAGTAAATGATCAGGGGTCTGGAACATAATTCTAAATAATGTGTAGACTGCAAATTGACCGCAAGAAGCCCAAACAGACATAATGTTTGACTAAAACATAATCATTTCAGACCTTGTTTACATTTGTAGACGATCCCGTGGCTCAATTATGCGTGAGAATATTACTACAGATTTCTTAAAATAAAATCACTTGGAGCTGATTTCCTGGGGTTTCGACAGTCTTATGTCCAACAATTTTATGTTCAATTTTGGGGGGGGGGGGGGGGGGGGGGGGCAAATAAAACCACCCGCGGGACAAATTCTGTGAGGTTGGGTAACCCTGAACTAGAGGTACCTGTAAGGCCAAGGTCCGTAAACATCTAACATTGCACTGAAATGTGAAATGTGTTCACTGCCTCGCTCTAGATAAGAGCATCTGCTAAATGACCAAAATGTAAAAGTCCTTGTCTCTTGTGTCCCTTCAGGCATTCCATACCGTGTTGTCATAACACCCATGAAGAAGCTGAGCATTGCCATGACAATGTCCAACCCCTGGGTGTGTGTGTCTGGAGAGCTGGGTGACTCTGGGGTCAGGCAGAGCCCCAAGAACACACAGGAGATCTTCTTCCAGGTGAGATGCTCCGTTCCTCTGGGCTGGGTGGCTGCTTCGGGAATTCTCCATCAAACACATGTGCAAACACATGCATGTACACACATTCTCACAAATCACTGTCTCACACACACAGTTCTCACTTTGGTCTCTCTGTCTCTGTGTCAGTGCCAGAACCTGGGCAGGCTGAGCACCCTGCAGTTGGGGCAGGAGAACTCTGGCCTACTGGCTAAGTGTCTGGTGGACTGTGTGATTGTGCACAACGAGATCACTGGACACACCTACAGGTAACGCACACATACTGTATGGATACTGTTTTGGCTGTGTGTCAAACCTGCATTGAGCTCCACATCTTTTTGACCAAGTTAGTCGGAAAAGTGTCGCTCTAATTTCTGCACTCACCTAGGTCATGTTCATTAGGGCGCGCAACGGAAAAAACGTTCTGCAACAGGAAAATGAGTGTTTATTATTAGACAAGTTTAGATCGTCCCTCCCTTTTTGTTTGGTGCGCAATGAATGTGACTCTCCTTCAAAATTCTGAATTGCCCAATCCCAAATGACTTCTCGCTTGCCGTATTTCACATCTAACCTCTGACCCCATTATCTATCTACACCCACGCTCTCCTCCCAGGTTCCCGTGTGGCCGCTGGCTGGGGAAGGGTGTGGGTGACGGCAGCCTGGAGAGGGTGCTGATTGGTCAGCTGGTGTCTCCCAGAGGAGAGGAGGAGTCTGGGAGGTGGACGGGGACACCCCCGGAGCAGGGTTCGCCCCTTCAGAGTGGACACATGGGGGGTCTGGGGTCACTGGGGCGCAGCAACAGTAACAACAGTATGTATGGGGGACAGACACACACACAGTTTGCACCTGTAATTGTTAAAACGACAGTCAAAAACAGATATTTCGGGGCCTCCCGGGTGGCGCAGTGGTCTAGGGCACTGCATCGCAGTGCTAACTGCGCCACCAGAGTCTCTGGGTTCGCGCCCAGGCTCTGTCGCAGCCGGCCGCGACCGGGAGGTCCGTGGGGCGACGCACAATTGGCATAGCGTCGTCCGGGTTAGGGAGGGTTTGGCCGGTAGGGATATCCTTGTCTCATCGCGCTCCAGCGACTCCTGTGGCGGGCCGGGCGCAGTGCGCGCCAACCAAGGGGGCCAGGTACACGGTGTTTCCTCCGACACATTGGTGCGGCTGGCTTCCGGGTTGGAGGCGCGCTGTGTTAAGAAGCAGTACGGCTGGTTGGGTTGTGCTTCGGAGGACGCATGGCTTTCGACCTTCGTCTCTCCCGAGCCCGTACGGGAGTTGTAGCGATGAGACAAGGTAGTAATTACTAGCGATTGGATACCACGAAAATTGGGGAGAAAATGGGATAAAATTTAAAAAACAAAAAAAATAAAAAAAACAGATATTTCACTTTTTATATAAACAGTCAACCATAATATTTTCTTTCTATTGTCATGAGTAAAATGTGCAAAACATTTTTTTAAAGTCACTCATTGCTATACCTTACTTTTAATGCTCTCCTTATCGTCTTTCATGCCATTGTCCATCTTCACGTCTCTTCCTCCTCTCAATCCCTCCATCTCTTCTCCATTATCCTCGCTCTCTCTCTCTCCTTCATTCAGGACTGTCTTCTGTCCAGGTGCAGGAGGAAATGAGGGAGGCCGTAAACAACCTCGTCAAGCACTTCCACAAAGCAGAGCAGGAGGTATGGGTGGGTGTGTGCAGGTGTGCAGGTGTGTGAGAGAGATTCCAAAAACAAAATAGAGAGAGCACAGCAGAGAGGTCTAATCTCTGATGAGAAGAGTGTGTGTGTGTGTGCTGGTCTGCGCAGGCCGGTGAGTGTGTGCTGGTCTGCGCAGGCCGGTGTGTGTGTGCTGGTCTGCGCAGGCCGGTGTGTGTGTGCTGGTCTGCGCAGGCCGGTGTGTGTGTGCGCTGGTCTGCGCAGGCCGGTGTGTGTGTGCGCTGGTCTGCGCAGGCCGGTGTGTGTGTGCTGGTCTGCG
Source organism: Salvelinus namaycush (assembly GCF_016432855.1). Lineage (NCBI taxonomy): Eukaryota > Metazoa > Chordata > Actinopteri > Salmoniformes > Salmonidae > Salvelinus > Salvelinus namaycush. The sequence continues at coordinate 13,538,734 of NC_052327.1, forward strand.
CAGGCCGGTGTGTGTGCACTAGGCTTGGGGAATTTAGAAGTACCTATAGTATGATTTTCAATACCGTACTCTGTGGTGGAAATTCTACCTTTTAACTAATAATGAGGAGAGGCAAAGTCAATAATCAATCAAGGTATTACTTTTATTAAAAACGTATTACAATAAGGAGGCTGGTCGCACCACCCACACAGGTGAAATGGAGTGAGAGCCTGCACACAAAGAGTACAGAAGCCTTATATAGTCAAGTTATCTCATGCAAGCATCTGCAAAACCACGTGACCCTATCTATGTGTGTGTGGGGAGTGACGACTGATTGAAATGGTTGCCTCGGTCTGTCGCAACTGAGTGAGGACAATAGGTGCGAAAGTGGCAGGAAGTCACTCCAGACATACTTCCTCTAACAGCAGCTCAACGGTTCCCCCAAGTTGGGAAAGCAAGCGCCTTTGACTGTCGGCCCAAATGATGTGTGTCCTACCCCTAAACACGCACAAAACATGAACCTTTCGCCCAGAAACAGGCTCCAAACAGAACAACAGCTCTATCACTGGTGTGTAGAATATAACACTTTACTCTGTCTCCAGTTAAGCTGAGAGGAACCAGTTAGTTTCTGTCATTCTTGGCTGAGCGCCCAGACATCATGGGGTCCTTCTACACACACAACACAATTAGAACAGGCCTCTATTAATGCGCACTCACACTTTTCTACCTTGTATGAGTTTGCTAAAGAAACAATCTCAAGCCCAATGCCTAGGCTTAAAGAAGGATATGTTCGTACACAAGCATAAAAAAATGGCCTCGCAACTCCCCTTCCCCCCTCCAAATAAACGGCTCTGTACCAGTCTGAATAGGAGAAATAGGAGCTATAGGAGAAAGGGCTCATTGTAATGTCTGGAATGGAATCATCTTTTTGGCCTTCCTGTGACATCGGGTGCTGTAGGTGTCCTGGAGGGCAGGTAGTTTGCCCCCGGTGATGCGTTGTACAGACCGCACTACCCTCTGGAGAGCCTTGCGGTTGTGGGCGGAGCAGTTGCCGTACCAGGCGGTGATACAGCCCGACAGGACGCTCTCGATTGTGTAGCTGTAAAAGTTTGTGAGTGTTTTAGGTGACAAGCCAAATTTCTTCAGCCTCCTGAAAAGGTGATAGCGCCTTCTTCACCACGTTGTCTGTGTGGGTGGACCATTTCAGTTTGTCTGTGATGTGTACGCTGAGGACCTTAACTTTCCGCCTTCTCCACTACTGTCCCGTCGATGTGGACGGGGGGCTGCTCCCTCTGCTGTTTCCTGAAGTCAGATCATCTCCCTTGTTTTGTTGACGTTGAGTGAGAGGTTATTTTCCTGACACCACACTCCCAGGGCCCTCACATCCTCCCTGTAGGCTGTCTCGTCGTTGTTGGTAATCAAGCCTACCACTGTAGTGTCGTCTGCAAACTTCCTGATTGAGTTGGAGGCGTGCATGGCCACACAGGCATAGGTGAACAGGGAGTACAGGAGGGGGCTGAGAATTCACCCGAGTGTTGAGGATCAGAGGGGTGGAGATGTTGTTTCCTACCCTCACCACCTGGGGGGCGGCACATCAGAAAGTCCAGTACCCAGTAGCATAGGGCAGGGTCGAGACCCAGGGTCTCAAGCTTAATGACGAGTTTGGAGGGTACTATGGTGTTAAATGCTGAGCTGTAGTCAATGAACAGCATTCTGACATAGATATTCCTCTTGTCCAGATGGAACAAGGCAGTGTGCAGTGTGATGGCGATTGCGTCGTCTGTGGATCTATTTGGGCGGTAAGCAAATTGGAGTAGGTCTAGGGTGACAGGTAGGGTGGAGGTGATATGATCCTTGACTAGTCTCTCAAAGCTCTTCATAATGACAGAAGTGAGTGCTACGGGACGATAGTCATTTAGTTCAGTTACCTTAGCTTTCTTGGGAACAGGAACAATGGTGGCCATCTTGAAGCATGTGGGCACAGCAGACTGGGATAAGGATTGATTGAATATGTCCGTAAACACACCAGCCAGCTGGTCTGCGCATGCTCTGAGGACGCGGCTAGGGATTCCATCTGAGCCGGCAGCCTTGCGAGGGTTAACACATTTAAATGTTTTACTCACGTTGGCCACGGTGAAGGAGAGCCCACAGGCTTTGGTAGCGGGCCGTGTCAGTGGCACTGTATTGTCCTTAAAGCGAGCAAAGAAATTGTTTAATTTGTCTGGGAGCAAGACGTTGATGTCTGCAACGGGGCTGGTTTTCTTTTTGTAATCCGTGATTGACTGTAGACCCTGCCACATACGTCTCGTGTTTCAGCCGTTGAATTGCGACTCTACTTTGTCTCTATACTGACGCTTTGCTTGTTTGATTGCCTTACGGAGGGAATAGCTACACTGTTTGTATTCGGTCATGTTTCCAGTCGCCTTGCCATGATTTAAAGCGGTGGTTCGCGCTTTCAGTTTTGCTGACGAATGCTGCCATCAATCCATGGTTTCTGGTTAGAGAAAGTTTTAATAGTCACAGTGGGTACAACATCACCGATGCACTTGCTAATAAACTTGCTCACAGAGTCAGTGTATACGTCAATGTTGTTGTCTGAGGCTAACCGGAACATATCCCAGTCCACGTGATTGAAGCAGTCTTGAAGCGTGGAATCTGATTGGTCAGACCAGCGTTGGATAGACCTGAGCACGGGCGTTTCCTGTTTTAGTTTCTGTCTATCAGCTGGGAGCAACAAAATGGAGTCATGGTCAGATTTGCCGAAGGGAGGGTGGGGAAGGCTTTGTATGCATCGCGGACGTTAGAGTAGCAATGGTCCAGAATGCTACCAGCGCGTGTCGCGCATTTGATATGCTGATAGAATTTAGGAAGCCTTGTTCTCAGATTAGCTTTGTTAAAATCCCCAGCTACAATAAATGCAGCCTCAGGATATTTGGTTTTTAGTTTACATAGAGACCAGTAAATTCTTACGCACTACAAAATGGTATATCATAACCTGCAGTTGAGGAACAATGGGAAAGTAGTTCTGCTTTGAAAGTTGATTGATTTGAAACTCCACTTTTGAGAAAATGGCCCTTGTATATTTTGGTACACCTACTGGAGAGCTCTCCTTTGTTGACACCTATTCAGCATCGTTCACACCCTCTGAAGCCTTAGCCCCACCCATCGCTTTAAGGATTCACATGTGCTAAACAGAGTGAGAATGGTAGTGTAGTAAACAACCAAAGATTTCAAGACTGAAAATGGTGAAAGTAGTAGCCTACAATAACGAATAACTCCAGGTAAAAATACACTTTATCTAGTCCTTGGCCAATATCCTAATCTGACTCTGTACATTTGCATAGTAGCGATATCAAAAATAGAAGTGTCCAGATAAAAAATATTTAATAATTATTAGATGACGCTTACCCGACACACTTGTCTAAATTGATGGGTCATGTGAAAGAAATGCTATAACCACCCCCAGCCACATCTACCTAAGAAGATGGGTCACTTTTGTCTAGTGTTGATAATTCGTTTTACTTGAGACAGGAGAACAAGAGGAGACATATGACAAGGTGTATAATTTTATAATAAGGCAGATTTATTCAAGTGTAAAAATATTAGGCAAAGCGTGCGGCACGGCTCTTTCTGTCTGATTTGTATGAAATCGTCCGGAAAAGAGAGAAGTTTCAACAGTTGTACAGTTTTATATAGACAACAAGCAAAGTAGGTTGATCTGGAAGTCTGGCCTTCCGATTGGTCGATCTGGGTCTTGGGTAGTCCTGAACAGGCCTGGTGTCCACGTTCCATTGGTTCCTGAGATAGTTCTTTGTCTTGAGCTCCAACCCTGAGTTGTGTGTGTCTGTGTGATTGTCATGGGGGAGGGGAGTTGTGGGTGTCGTGTATATGTCTAATGAGTCCAGCATATGTCCAAGAGAAAGAGGGGGTGTGGGCATATTGTGTCAACTATAGCTAATGTTGAGAAGTTGTTAAAACAAGTTACCAATATCTAATACAATTTCTTACAAATCCCCCTCTTCACGTCTCACAAGAGACGTGACATAAAAGTATATAAAAAGACAAAACTAAAGGATAAAATTTGTCAGAAGACAAATTTTTAATTCCCTCTCTTCACGTCTCACAAGAGACGTGACATAAAAGTATCTAAAAAGACAAAACTAAAGGATAAAATTTGTCAGAAGACAAATTTTTAATTCCCTCTCTTCACGTCTCACAAGAGACGTGACATAAAAGTATCTTAGTCCTCGAATAGATAAACAGGTCCAGCTTCCCCATCATCAAGCAATGGGAACATTTGGGCCCTTTCCTGAATAGGGTCTATGGCGGCAGTGATAACACGGCTAGCAAGCGTCCGCGCACATGGAATGCAACAGCATCCACAAAGTACAAGAATGCCTGCAAATACGGAAATAGATACTAGGATAGAGGAAACCAGCGTCTTATATTTACCAAAAGCATCCATCCATGAGTCCCACACAGAAGTGTCCACTCCAGAATGCTGTTTCATCTTACCATTAAGGGTACGAAGTCCCTCCAATGCTACAGTCAGACTCCCATCCGTAGCTGTGTTATTGGGAATGAAAGTACAACACTGTTCACCAAACATTGCACAGACCCCCCCCCGTTCAGCCAATAACATATCAACCGCGATTCTATTTTGAAATGCCATCAGGGATGTGGCTGCCAATTGTCCATGGACCGCCTCGAAGCCTTGTTGAGTCCAATTGCCCAGTTTCTGGACATTAAAATGAATGTAGTTAATTCTGTCCACATTTTTATTAACTGTACACCACCAACAAAATGATGATTCAAAACCCGCGGCTACTTGGTCAACCAATTTATACTCATCTGGTACCCCCCTGGGGACACCAATTGCATCAAGGTAAGTTGGGTCCCCAGCGGAGGGGCCCACCGTGCGCTTGGTCCTGATAGGCCAAATTTCAGGACCCAGGGCTTGTATACGGGTGAGGAGATCTTGGACGCCTATGGGGTAAACAGAGATAGGCAACAGAAGAGTTACAAGTGCACAAGTACCAGTGGCATTGAGGGGAAGTCTGTCAAACAGACTAGTTCCCCCACACCACCACCACACATCAGCTCTAGACACTGGTTTAAAGATTGCCGTGAGCATGTGAGTGTACGAGCACCAACTAACAGGGAGCTTACCCAATAATGTCCCTCCACCTGTCATGGTTATGCATGTGAAGTTAGCTCTAACCACACTGGAGGAGAATAACGGTTTCTTGACCACCGTAGTGACTACCGGATAAACAGCGTCCCACTGTGAACACTTTTCAGGTGGGTTGTCTTTGCCCATAAGGGGCATTAGACAGTCTCCGCTCATAGCGGCTGGGACTATGCGGAGCAATGGCCTAGCTCCCATACAAACGACGCAGCTTTGCAGGGTCATATTAGCTGCTTGTTCAGTCAATAGGAGCCAATTGTTAGAGAACCCTGAGATCCCGGTGGCAGTGAGAATGATATCATCAGGGGTGGTAGGAGTGGTGACCATATTAATAGGACCCCAATCTCCCTTCCCCCTAGATGTTAAAACAGTAAACCGGTCAGAAATAGCAGAGGGCTGAGTCTGCTGTGTAATGCAGATTTTTAATGGCCAATAGAGTAGATCCTTGCTAGACTCTACCTGAGGTGCTAGTATAAAATCCTGACAACCCGTCCCAGTACCTGGTCGGATAATTAGTGATAAACCCCAATTACGCAATTTAGTCCTAGTCAGTAACAATCTTTTCCGCCAGATAAGAACTGCTTGCCCTGATGAATAACTGGACCAGTCAGGACCAGTCTCAGCGACCAAGCTCTTCCATGACCACTCCTGAAACCCCCCTCTTGTCATATACCAGTTAAATCTGGTGTACTCCAATGCATGCCCTCCCAGGCCATTCCTAGCTTTTCCCAATAACCCCCAAGACAGTGTAATGGTGGTGGTCACATTAACGGGTACACATAAGGTGGTGCTTCTAACCTCTGTTGGAGTGCAGGGTTGGTCTGTGGTTGTAGTGCTTCGTTTGTGTATGGCAGGACTGGTGAGATCGAGGGTAATGTTAGACGTGTCATTAGTGGTTGTAAGATGTGAGAGGGGTGGATGTGTGAGCTGTTGTATGAGCCATGTGAGAGTTCCTAGGGACACTCCAGTAATGATTATGAAAATAACAAACAAGGGACCTGAAATTCCCATTCTTTCCCAGGGAGTGAGATATCCCGGTCCTAAGTGAATAGCCTTAGTTCGTGGAAACTGGGGCTGACGTCCCATTTTCACCAACTAAGGTTTGTTTGTTTGGAGTCGAATTGAGATTGGCCAAATCGGCCCTGACTTCAGTCAGAGTTCTGGAAGGAGTTGGGGCTGGTGTACAATGTGTAAGGTGATGCCAAGGTGCGCCCGATTTACCTTTGACCTGGACTGAGTGTGAAGTAACCTCCTTCACTTCGTACGGTCCAGTCCACCTGGGTTCTAGCCACTTTCTCTTGTGGACTTTCACCCTTACCCAGTCACCAACTTTTACCTTCAGTGATGCCGGATCTCCCGTCAGCTCCCCCTGCTGGACCTTGTGAATCTGTTTGGAGAGAGCTGCAGAAAGTTCCGTCAGTTTTCTCACATATTCAGACATTACAATTTGTTGTACATCAAGGGGGGGCATATGACCTCCCTCCCTCGGTGGACCAGGCATGACCCTCCCAGTCATTATCTCATGAGGAGAGAGATGGGTGCCTGCACCTGGCGAGGCTCTCATGGCCATCAATGCCAGGGGCAGGGCTTCAACCCATGTCAACTTCGAACCTGCACATACCTTAGCTATCTTAGCCTTAAGGGTCTGATTTGAGCGTTCCACGAGGCCCTGCGATTGGGGCTTATACACTGACCCAAATTTGTGTACAATGCCAAATCTTTCCTCCACCTGTCTCAGGTGTTTGTTACTGAAGTGGGATCCATTGTCGGATCTGATTTGCCTGGGGACTCCATACCTTGGTATGAGTTCGGTTTGCAGCCACTTAATGACCGATTTTGCATCCTCCCTTGCTGTTGGTATTGCCTCAACCCATTTAGAGAACCTGTCTACCATAACTAACAGGTACCTTTTCCCATTTGTCACATTGTCTTGCCCCATATCTGTGTAATCTATGCTGATGTCCTGAAAACAAGCATTTGGGACTGGGTATGAACCCATGGGCGTTTGATATGGTTTCTTTGGATTGTGGCTACCACAAATGCTACACTCGTCACAAAACAAATCTGTCATGTCTTTCATGTGGGGGTGCCACCAGATGTGGGACACCTTCTGTAAAGTTTTCAGTTTGCCTTCGTGTGTGGGCCCATGAGCTTCTCGTAATAGTTCTGGACAGAGGTTTGCAGGGGCCACTAGTCTGCCATCATGGCATCTCCACAGTTCATCAGGTCCTTTGGTGGCCCCTTTCTGTCCCCATACTGAGTGTTCATAGGGTCCTGCTGAAAACTGGAGTTCTTTTATGTGTAGTCCTGTGAGCTCAGTCCGAGCTGGTTGAATCTGAAGTATCATTTGTCTCGGGGTGTATCCACCAGCTTTCTTGGCTGCTTTGTCAGCTGCATCATTTCCCTCGCTGACTCTGTTTTTCAGTTGTTGATGTCCTTTACACTTCATGATGGCCACCTTCTTAGGTAGTGAGACTGATTTAATCAGTTTTTCCATCTGTGTCTTGTGTTTGATTGGCATGTTTCCTGTGGTGGTGAAGTTGCGTCTAACCCATTGTGGTCCATCAGTATGGACTGCTCCATGAGCATACGCTGAGTCGGTGTAGATGTTTACAGTCTTTCCTTCAGCTCTTTCCAGAGCTTGTGTCAACCCTATGATTTCAGCTAACTGGGCTGATGCAGGTTGTGTGATAATGGCCGATTCCAAAGTCACATGTGATCTATCCGGGAGCTGCTGCACCACTGCGTATGCTGCTATGTTCCCTTCCTCTCCTCTATAGCAGCATCCATCTGTGTATAACCATAGGTCCGGGTTGGTGAGTGGTTCGTTCCCCAGGTCAGGTCTCAGTTTCAGTTCTTGTGCAGCTCTTTCTGCACAGGAGTGGGGTAAACCTTCTTCAGCATTGAGTGCGTCTGCCATGTTTTTGTCAGTGTTGACAAATGTGATGTGTGATTGTGTGCATTTATTCTGGATTTTCGTTTTTCTTTCAACGCTGAACGTGAATTCTTTGCTCATCAGATATGCTGCAACCCCATGGTGGGTGTGTATTTCCAATGGATGGCACATTACCAAATGGGCTGTTTTTTCAATAGCTTTTGCCACTGCAGCTACATACCTGGAACATGTGGTTTGTCCTACTTCGATGTGGTCCAATTTGGAGGAGTGATACATCAACACTCTTCTCTCCCCCTCTTGTTTCTGAAAAAGGATGGATGATGTGAATCCTTCCTTTTCAGAAACATCCAGATGGAATTTGTTTTTGTAGTCAGGTGATGTCAATGCTGCTGCCACTGAGAGATCTGTTTTCAAGAGTGCAAAAGCCTTTGATGCTTCAGTGGTCCATGTCAATGACGAGTGTAGGTTCCTTGGTCCCGCCTCTCGCACTATTTCTCTCAGTGGCTCAGTTCTGGCAGTGTAGTCTGGGATGTGTGTTCGGCTGTACCCTGTCAAACCAAGGAAAGACAACATTCCCGACACCGTGATGGGGCGTGGATGATGAAGTATAGAGTCTCTGTGGGTTTTGGAGAGTCCTGCTCCTTCTCCCGAGATTTCTCTGCCAAGGAAAAGGACAGTTCTGCGACAGGACTGGACTTTGCTCATTTTGACTTTGTATCCTTTGACGGCCAGGAAGTCCAGTAATGTTTTTGTCATCTGTAGACAGAGATCAGAAGTGGGAGCCCCCAACAAAAGGTCATCTACATATTGGATCAGTATCACACCTTCTGGGATTTCCAACTCTGCCAGGTGTGTTTTAAGGATGTGATTGAAAATTCCGGGAGAACACCTGTAACCCTGTGGAAGAACAAAATAAGTGTACTGTTGATGTTCATACGTGAAAGCAAAGAGTGGCTGAGAGACTTCATCAAGTGGGATGCTGAAGAAAGCATTAGCCAGATCCACCACCGTGAAGTATTGGTGTTTTGGAGACAGATTGCTCAGAGTGATGTGAGGGTCAGGGACAGGTAGGTCTATAGGTGCAGTAACGTCATTTACTGCTCGGAAGTCTTGAACCATCCGGTATGTTTCTCCTCCGGCTTTCAGCACTGGTAGGATCGGCGTGTTCCATGGAGATACAGTTCGATAGATAACCTGTGCTTTCAGTAACCCATCAATGGTCGGTTCGATCCCCATGATCTGTTCGGGTTTCAAACGGTATTGAGTTCGGTAGATAGGTATTTGATCTGGGTTCAGTAGGGTGATGGTGACCGGTGTCACCTGTAATTGGCCCACATCAAAAGGGGTGTGAGTCCATAACCTTTCATCTATGGTGGAGATCAATGCTTTGGTAGATGGGTGGTCGGTGTATGGCTTACCATGGTGTCTTGGCAGGGTCAGTCGTTCTGGAAGACAGTGTTCTTCAGTGTCAACAGTCATGAACCTCCACATGTTTTCAGTGGTGGCCTTGTGTATTCCCGGTGTTTGGGTGGGTTCCCACTGAAGTTTGGATGCTCGTCTGATCATAGGGCCCAGGCTCCTTGCTTCAAAACCGTTTCCCACCGCTAGTGTAACATGGGGAGCTGACTCCTCCCCTAGTAAGTACCAGGATTTCAAATGAGGTGGTAGGATGACTGGTGCTGCCACCCCCTCTTGTCCACACACAATGGTGCAACACCTGATGGATGGCGTTAGGTGCATCATGTTCTCATCCCAGTCATCAATGTATGTGTTCACGTCATTGTCTGTCACATTCAATGTACAGTGAATCTCAGCTTGTGGGGTCTTGTATGGGTGTAATGCATAGATCTGTGATTTCAGTTGATTGAACTTAAACTGGACCTCCGGAGTCCCAGGACCTGTCTCAATGCATTTTAGCCAATATATTTCTTGTGTTGCTGACAACACAGGGGTTGGGATGATAGGTAACATCAGTACACTGACGGGGTGGGCAGGTGTTGAGGGAATAGGATCAATGGAGACCTCCACACCCTTCTCAGTGAGGTAAATTGAACATTTTAGTTTGCACAGTAGGTCCCTTCCTAGGAGGTTAATTGGACAATTTGGACAGTATAGGAACTGATGCTTCAAATTGGAAGGGCCCCATGAAAAAAGCAATGGAATGGTCTTGTTTTGTGCTTCGGGTGTTCCTGATACCCCCACCACCTGTATTGTTTCCGAAGAGAGTGGTTGACGAGATCTTATGGCAGAATACGTACATCCTGTATCTACCAAAAATTGGTGGGTCACTCCCTCCACCTCACACATGATAGTTGGTTCGGTGTGTAGTGGAAAATGTTGACCCCCATTCTCGTTCTGTGGTGGTGGGCAGCTTCAGGACCATGGGGCATATTCATCTGACATGCCCTGGAAAAGAGGAGGTGGTTGCTGATTTGGGTCTGGGTTTGGGTGATTATATGCAGGTTGAGGGCCCGCACGTGGTTGGTACATCTGTGGCCGGACTCCTCCACGTCCTCTTGGGTTGGTTTGTCGTGCCCGATTGGTCATCCAGTAATGTTGGGTCGGTGTCAATGGGTATGGGCACTGACGTGCCATATGTCCAGTTTGTTTACAATTGTAGCAGTTCATTGGTCGTGCTTGACCTGTCCCCCAGGGTGATGGGTATCGTGGTTGTTGTCCCCATGTTGAAGGATAGCCTTGTTGTGTTGGTTGATAGTATGGTGGGATGTCCATGGGTAATGGCTGATCCAGGAGTTGTGATGGTAGGTTAGGTCCCTGTGGGGTTGACATAGGGGGTTGTTGTTGCTGTATCATTTGTGAAACCGTTTTTTTAATGATTTGTGAGATGTCTGGTTGATCTTCAGCCACCATCTGTTTCTTGGGTTTTTCTCCTTTCTGGGCCTCTTTCAATTGTAGTTTCAAAAGTTGTACCTGTAGGGACTGGACTTGTATTTCAGCCCCTCCCTTATCCTTATTGTATTGGGTGATGTGGTGATGCACATGGGAATTGAACTGAGCCTGGGGAAGTGCCATTAACCCCACCGTGGCCCTAAGTTTAGTTCGGACCTCAATTGGAGCGCCGCTCACCACCATCTCCTTCCACATGCTGACCGTGGTGCCAGTATGGTCATATGGTTCTTCATGAACAGTTCTCCATGTGGTCTTCGCTCTGTCTAAGTAGGCTGCCGGTTGTTCCCCTGGATTGATGGTAAATGATGAAAGGGTTGCATGGTTTCGTTCTGTGGGATATGCCCTTCTCAACACTGCCCACAATTCCGCTCGGAAGTCTTCCTGGGCCAGTGCAGCCGGGGCTGTGGCAAGATCTGCCTCTCTTATCAGAGCACTCATGGTGGTATGGTCTGTTGCTCTAGCCAGAAGGGCCCTCATGTCACCTAGACAGAGCCGTAGCCCTGATGTCAGTGTTTGCAGTTGAAGGAGCCATGCAGAGGCACCCCCATGCAGGCTGGGTAATTGTCCCATCAAAGTGGTAAGGTCTGTTATTTTCCAGGGTTGGTATTCTTCATGCCCTCCGTCTGGAGTGGGTCTCAACGGCATCTGCATCTCCGACCCTCCTCGTCCTCCATGTTGGGGATCCCAGTCTGCCCTGGACGAGACTCCCCTGCTGTTCTGTTCCCTGAGACGAACGGACTGTCTAATAGGTTCGACCAAATCCGTCACCTTCCCCATCATTACCCCTTTTATATGGTACGAGCCCTCTCCACGTTCAGCATCTTCTATCATAGTTCTGGCCAGTGCCAGTGACTCCCTGAGGTCTCGCTCCACCTCCTCTTCATCTTGTCCTGTTTTATTCTCACCTTCATCGTCCTTGTTGTGGTTCCTTCTTAATGAGGCCCCAGAGGAACATTGTCCTGGTGACGACCATGACCCTTCAGAGACTATTTGACTATCCCCCTGTGTTCTGTTTCTGAACCAGTCTGGGTTTGGAGTGGAAGAAAACTGAATCAGCTCTCTGTCTTCTCTCTTCAAAGGGCCTGGTTGAGACCCATTACCCCCCTCTTGTGGGTTGGTTGGTAGAGACCCACCGTGTCCCTGTAGTGAGGCAGGGTTCGAACCCCCCCCACGTCCCTGTGTGTATGCTCTATCCCTTTCCTCCCTGTCTCGATGATCAGGCCTCTCTTCACACACGAGTTGCCCTTCTTGGATCCCCAAAGTCATGCTTCCTTTTAGGTGTCCTTCATGCACCACAAACACCGGTGCCTGTACCACAGCAGGGGTCAAAAAAGGGTTTTGAGGGAGGTGGCTGAATGGATTTTGAAAATAGGGAGGTGGTGCTTTTTTCTCTCCCTGTGGCAGTTCTGGGTATAGATGGGTGGGGGCCGATGGGGTTGCTGTGGTGGTAGGTGGGGCATCATTATTGTTGGGCCTGCCCTCTTTGGTGTCAGTTGGTGCTCCAGTGACCACCCCCATCGTGTCAGGTTTCCTGTAAGGGAGAGCTCTTCTAATTTCTTCAATTGCCCAAATTCCTATTTTCAGCTCCGCCTCTGCTCTTTCCCTATGCTTTGTTCCTTCCTTTTTAAATAAGTGACTCTTATTTTTTTCAACTTCACTTTGTATCCCTTCCTTCACTGCTTCCTCTAATTCTCTCTCCATAGTGAGGAGTTGCCCTTTTGATGGGGCGACTCCACTAAGGAAACCGGCTTGCGTCCATTTCAACCTCACTTCTTCCCAAATTCTTTTAACGGGTTTGTAATGTAATCTCCCGCCTGCTCTGTCTTTCATTCTCTGATCTAAATATTCGTTGAATTTGTGTTTGGGGACGATAGTCGTGGTCATTTTGTCGTTAAGCTATGTCTGGGTCTATTCTATTTTGGTGCGCTTAGCCCGTCACTTGATCGAAACCAGCGATGTAATTTCCGTATCTTCAGTAAATTATTTTTCCGTTTTCCAACAATATTTCAATACTAATATATTCACGCGCTCCTGATATAATTGGAATGACAATTTTAGGTTCTACTATTCAAAAATTATTATTGTTTTTAACTTTTTCGATTAATTTGAACTTTTTCGATTAATTAAATACTTTGCCAAAACATTTCAGAAATTTCCTTTGGGGACAATATACTAGTATATTCTAGCGCTTCTAAAATAATTGTCAAATTAATTCTAACCCTTAAGGATTTACCAACAGCACGAGAGGGAAAAATCAGGTCAACTTCTCAACAGAAAATAACTGCTTCACAGTAGTCTCGGCGGTCACTTCAACACAGCCTCAACTTAGCATATGGCTAATTAGTAGCAATCGGTCTCGTGGAACGTTCAATCACTCACATTAATTTGGAGAGTTTCAGGTTTAAATACCATTACTCCTATTTCAAGCTTAGATTTATCACCGATGCTCCTAGTTGAAGAATATTTCGACTAGTCCCAGATTACTAATGCAACTTGAATCCCAATACGCCAAGCTTAGATTTATCACCGATGCTCCTAGTGGGGTGCCATGTCCACTAACCCCAGATTACTAATTCGACTTGAACAGATCACATTACATTTCAACACTTCATCAAGATCACATTACATTTCAACACTTCATCAAGCTTAGGTTTATCCCCGATACTCCTAGTTGAAGAACAATTCAACTAGTTCCAGATTACTAATACAACTTGATTTTATACTTCGCAAATATCTTTACACAATGCCTTAGATTCTACACATAAATTTAACACAATTCACACTCACCCAAGTACTCCTGATCATAATTTAGATATTGGCTATAATACAATATACAGATTTTGATTAAACAGGCATCTGCTCACCTTTTAATTTCGAGCTCTCTGATCAGTTTCCTGGGTGCGTTGAATCGCAATTTTCCTCGAAAAGGTCACCTCTCCTCTGGAATCTTTCTCCCTCTCGTCTCCTGTCCGATCAATTTTCTATTGGGCCGAATTCAAAGATGTCTTAACCATCCTCTGCTACCAAGTTTCTGTTGATAATTCGTTTTACTTGAGACAGGAGAACAAGAGGAGACATATGACAAGGTGTATAATTTTATAATAAGGCAGATTTATTCAAGTGTAAAAATATTAGGCAAAGCGTGCGGCACGGCTCTTTCTGTCTGATTTGTATGAAATCGTCCGGAAAAGAGAGAAGTTTCAACAGTTGTACAGTTTTATATAGACAACAAGCAAAGTAGGTTGATCTGGAAGTCTGGCCTTCCGATTGGTCGATCTGGGTCTTGGGTAGTCCTGAACAGGCCTGGTGTCCACGTTCCATTGGTTCCTGAGATAGTTCTTTGTCTTGAGCTCCAACCCTGAGTTGTGTGTGTCTGTGTGATTGTCATGGGGGAGGGGAGTTGTGGGTGTCGTGTATATGTCTAATGAGTCCAGCATATGTCCAAGAGAAAGAGGGGGTGTGGGCATATTGTGTCAACTATAGCTAATGTTGAGAAGTTGTTAAAACAAGTTACCAATATCTAATACAATTTCTTACACTAGACATTTACACATGTTCATGAAATACAATAAATGGCCGTAATCACCCCCAGACACACCTGGCTAACTTGATGGGTCATGTAATCATCTGGTGAAGTGGAGTCTTTTTGTTTAGACATGTAGCTAGCTAGCTAAAGAAGGAACCATAATCCCAACCCATACTACTAGCAATACAAACTGATTTTCATAGCTAGCCACCGTGCATGAAATGCTGTAGTATGACGTTGCAGGTACCTAAAGCTAACTAACTACGTTCAATGTTAAGTAGCTAGCTAACATTAGGATATAACTAGCAATGCAAATGGATTTTTGAGATACTAATAATATTATTACACAGATCATACATGTAACGCTAGCTAGCGAGCCAGCAAGCTAACGTTCCCTAGCTAGCTAACAGTACGCTTTAACTTGCAATGAAAATGACTTTGACAAAATTAGAAATGTATAACAACTGAAAATGTAGCTAGACTCTTACCCATATACATGGATGATCGCTTTACGGCAGACTGGAACCCCTGTTACTAAGTAGGGCATTATGTGTCGTGTCTGTTTTGTTTGTACAGCTTGTTTGGCCCGCGTTGTGTCAAATCACTCCGGTTCACACTGATCGTGTGCAGAGAGTAGTCCATCGCAACTTTTTCCCACTGATCTTTGTCAATAGCGCCTGCTAAATTCAGGGCAGCAATGTTGTTGAGTGTAGTAGCAACACTTTCGTGGAGTGGTTGAAAAACTAGTTTTAATGACTCAAACCTAAGTGTATGTAAACTTCCGACTTCAACTGTATTTAGCTTAGATATAGTCTGATGCCCACACTGCTGTTCATCCGGATGAACGAGTCGTGACTTGACCTGGGCCAATGGTCAACAACATTGGTGAGTGCCATTTGTAGATCACAAATCACTTGCACATTGATGGAGTGGAAGTTTTTCCAGTTCACATACACAAACTTGTTCTCACTGTTGCCCATATTGCAACACGATGGCAGTCGATCGCCCCGATCACAATTTGGAAAACCTTCCATTGCTACAAATTGCAGTTTGTTTGCCTGTTCACTGGCTGTGTAGGGGAACCGTATGTACCTCGGACACAGACGAATGATGCCATCCAACACTTGGTATTACGCGGCTGAGGGAGGGCTGTGATATGCCCGATCTGTCACACTATTCCCTCTTAAACGTCCCTGTGGCTAGGAACCCAACAGTGGTCAAAACCTGTACATGGACAGGTATTGCCTGATTGCGGCGTGTAGGTCATGTAAGCATTTACCCAAATTCAGCACATCGGTCCAACAGAATGGCTCTGGGAAAACTGTATTGTCTCATAAGCCAGTCATCATCGTGGGCAAAAAAAATCTGCTCGCGGAGAATAACCATGCCAAGATTGCCAACGCAGCCCTGGTCTTGGATGAGGCTAGTCTAGAACAGACATGGGTATATTTATATAAACAGAGACAATTTGGAGTAATTGCTTGCACCAGTGCAGTGAAATGTATCAATGTTAAATGTTAATGAGTGAGAATTGATTAGCCTATAAGGAATTGCCATAGGCCCAAGTGACAAATTATATTTAACCTAAAATGTAAAAATAGCTCAAATAATAAGTGACAATAAGAATAATACAAAATAATTATGCATTTTATTTGTATAGCATTATTTTAACAACACAACGTGCAGGCTATATATAGGCTTAAGCCTAACAGGCTACTGTTTAGTGTGTATTTTTAGCTTCTTGGCTGTGCGTACGCATGGTCTAAAGTTTGCGGGGAGAAAAGCACATTCTCACGTCAAGTTCAGTTCTTATAAATTCCAACTTTTTTGTGAAAACTGGCATACCCATGTTTTGGGGTATATGTTGTACGTAAGCAACGTTTATAAATGAGCCCCCAGGGCTCCAGCTCTGCATTTTGTTTGCTAACTTGCTAGATAAGTGGCTCGTTTGCAAGCTCAAGCTTCTTGGTTACAACAGAGACAATCAACCTCCTCCTGGATCAAGATCCCTGCTACCTAAATTGTTCTGTGTGTTTTTTACGTTTGGAAAGAAATCCCTTGTGTCCACTGCCGGTAATACCGTGTACGCCGGTATGGTACAGGAACTGTATGAACATCTGGATACCGCCCAACCCTAGTGTGTTTCTTGTACACGATTCATGACCTTCACTCTGCAAGGCAGAATCTCTCACAGTTAAAAGGCAGACTGGCTTTTTTTTCTCTCTAGTCTATGGCCTGCTCTGACCTCCCCTTTTAAAAGCCTGCTCTGGAGCGTATCCCCAGTGTCTCAGGGTAGAGAATTGGTCATAAGTCTGAGAGTTGACGTTTTACTCCTACTCTTATGGCTAAAAATAAAAGCTATTCATGAAGCCCTTTTAGTCGTAAGAGTCCTACCTAGTCGACAGATATTTAGGAGAGCTCGAGCTGTCCTAACCAATTATGTTACCAGCAGGTGTCTTGATGATTGGCAGAGAGTCAGTGGGTCCTGCACCATAGACAGGCAATACTGTATGATTCAGTGCAATAGGCCCATCACATTATTTAAAAAATAAAATAAAAAGTAGGCAAAGTGTTCGTGTCAGGTGAAAATTATAGGCCGTTAAATGTTTTACCATTGCGACATTTGGTTCACCTTGGTTTTCTGTAGCGTGCTACAGAGTTCACAGCTGGCTATGTCTCCTCGCGATTGGTTATTCCCCATGATTTGCAACAACCTCACCACAATCTTTCCTTTACGTACCTCCAACTGTCCTGATTACGAGTTCAACTTTTCTGGGTTGATTTTACTCCTGGATCAGATTTTCTCTGAGCAGCGTTTTAATATCATCCTAAAACGTACTCTGAGCAGCGTTTTAATATCATCCTAAAACGTACTCTGAGCAGCGTTTTAATATCATCCTAAAATGTACTCTGAGCAGCGTTTTAATATCATCCTAAAACGTACTCTGAGCAGCGTTTTAATATCATCCTAAAACGTACTCTGAGCAGCGTTTTAATATCATCCTAAAACGTACTCTGAGCAGCGTTTTAATATCATCCTAAAACGTACTCTGAGCAGCATTTTAATATCATCCTAAAACGTACTCTGAGCAGCATTTTAATATCATCCTAAAACGTACTCTGAGCAGCGTTTTAATATCATCCTAAAACGTACTCTGAGCGAAGAGTTTTTTTGTTGTTGTCCTAAAACGGGTTTTAACAGGATTCCTAGGACCTTTTCTGAGACGCTTAGTGGATACGGGCCCTGACCTCCCCTTTAAACACCAAGCCCTGTAGAGACTGTTGGTGGATCACGGTAGTATTTCTACTATGGGGCCTGTGGCTCACCTTAATAACATTTTAATTGGATGCCACTTAACCCCTGCCACCAGGACAACGCCTCTATCAATCAGCTTGAATAAATTACCCTTTCCTTGGCACAGCAGAAGCTGAGGAGCCTTGCAGATTTACACAGCCCCTCAGTGAATTGTAAATGAAAGAAAATTGGAAAGAAAGTGCCTTAAAATCCATTCAATTATAATGTATAAAAACACACCGCTTTGGGTGATTGTTTCACAGCAAGTGCTTTGGATTTGGTTGTTTTAATTCTTGATATGCTGTTGGAACCTGAAGGGAAAGCTGAAGCGTGGTACTTTGAATGCCCTCTGGAACTGAAGCGTACTAAATACTATCGCCCTGTGTTGGGGTTTGTCACCTTGGCAACCATAATGCAACTCCTCCACACTCCAGCCCGGCAATTGTACAACACCATAGGCGAGACAATAGTGCCTCATTTGCAAGGACACTTTATGGGATGTGAAAATTAGCTACTCTCATACCATTGAACTCGTGCATCTTACTAAACCTGCGTTCCAATTTCTGTGATGATATGGCCAAACATTTCTGAATGCAAGACCTCTCCTCTCCTCAGAGGGGGAACCTGACTGCTCTGCTGTGTGGAGAGGAGGGGCTGGTGCGCTCCCTGGAACAGTTCCTCCTACATGGTTTCAAGTCCTCCCGCTTATTCCAAAGGAGTGTGTTCATATGGGACTTTGTGGGTAAGTGGGTGTGTGTGTGCACGTGGACAGACTTTGTGGAGTGTAGTAATGTAAGTCCATATAACTTGTCTCAATCTAGTGGCTGATTAGTACAAGTTCACTTTTACATTATTCATTGTTAGTGCAGCACAGCATGATTCATCCAGTACAGTAAACAGCCTCATCTTTGCCTTCAAACAGTTATTTTTCTAGAACAGTACTTACACTTACTGAAATCATAGAACGACTTCTCAATTTGGCCGACTCCTTAGCTCAGATCCTTATTCCATAGTTATCCAAAGGTCATCCCTGCCATAGAAATAAAATTACTAGAATTGTAGTGTAGGAATAGTCATTATTTTTCTATGAACCCTGTCCTTCTAATGTGTTACCTGCTCCGCACCTCTCCCCCACAGAAAAGGTGGTGGTTTCCATGGAGACAGCGGATCAAATGGGTGACTTGCGGGGGTCAACGGAACTGTGTGACTCTCTGTGTCACTATGCCAACGCCATCAACGCCTCGCCGCGGAACATCGGCAAGGAGGGCAAGTTCCAGCTGCTGGTCTGCCTGGGAGTCAGGTGAGAGGTCAAAGTTGAAAGTTCAAACGGCATTGGAGATGGTAGGGGCCAGGAGGATGTAACGTCACATCACAAAACATTCAGATGTACTGTCAATATATTTAGTATGTTAGGTTCTAATTTTCAGAGTTCAAACTCTACGGACGCTATGAAAGCTTAACCAAGTTTATTCTTCCCAGATGATCGATACAGCTGCATTAGACAAAAACCTTTTCACACAAGCACTGATATTTAACCCTTCCTCCTAGGCTGAGTGTCCACTTACACATCTGTACAAACAGATCAAAAACGTATCACTAAGTGATACGGGCCATAAACTTTTCTTTCTCCCTTAACGTGACCTGAGCTGATCTCAACCCCCCCCCTTCATCACTAATCCATGGTTCTCTCCCCTTATCAATGCCTGCCGCATGGGATCGCTTTCCCTGCACTCAGCACATTCCAAGCTTAATTGCACACACCACATACCTTCCTCCTACAGATAACCATAAACTTTTGGTGTAGACCCTCTAAACCTAAGCACTCAATATTTCAATAGGATACCTGATATCATGTAAACGTTATACATTACCCTCTCTCCCTCAGTGACATGAATAAGTATATTTCATATTCTCAGAATCCAACAAGTAGAACAGATATGACTGTCATGCAGAATAGGGAATCATTTCAGCTCTGATCATCATATTTCTATCTGCGTGTTCAGAACGCTGCATCCTTCAGAGTAAACCCCAGTTGAGACCCCACTTGTGCAGGTGTGACTTGGATAGATGCATTGAACAGGGCCTTCTAATGAAAATCGGAACGTCACCCCTGCCCTCTGGTGGTTGTGTTAATTGTGTCAGTCAGAGTTACACACTTTCCCTCCCCCTGAAGCCCCTGAGCACTCCTCAGACAGCAGGACCGGGCCCGTATCCACACAAAGTAGAAGATTGGTCGTAAGTGCTGAGAATAAACATTTTACTCTTATGAGTAAAAATAAAAGCTATGCATGAAGCCTCTTTAATAATAAGAGTCACCCCTAGTCGATAGATATTTAGCACACCTCATGAGCTGTCCTAACCAGTTAAGAGTTACCAGCACATGTCTTGATAATAGAGAAATGCAGCGAGTCAGTGGTTCCTGCAACACATGTAATTGCTTTGGAGTTGTTCAAAATAATGTTTTGATAATTCTATATGGTAGGCCATCATTGTAAATAAGAATTAGTTCTTAACCGACTTGCCTAGTGAAATAAAGGTTAAATGAATACGACATTTTTAAAATGTCATCATTTTAAATACATCAATAATCTAAATTGTGTATGCAACCTTTGACAATGATTTCACATGCTATACCTAAATATTTATAACAAATAGGCTAATAAATCAACATTTTGATTATTTCATTACCTACATTGTTATTTCAAGTTATCCCTTTGGAGCGCAATATCACATTTCTTTAGTCTTAAAACAGGTTTTATCAGGATTCCACAGTCTTGCCCCTTCCTGGAGCCACCAAGGCCTCACAGTCACCGACCTGACTCGTTTACATCACACGCTGTTATTTCGGTGAGGATTTTGGGCTGTAAGTGGTCTGAGGTGCTTTATTTTGACATAGTACTCTTCTGTAGATTGTATCTACATTTTCCTGAGACGGACCACCTAGCTGGTAACTGACCACTACTGGAAAAAGCATCAAATAAAACCCATATCGAATGAGCTCACTTAATTGATGTTGTTGAATTTGAAATAAAATGCCTAACTTGAATCTGAGGACCTAGTTAACAGCTCCAGGTACAAGTTGCCTCTATAGGCACCGATTTAGGATCAGCTTCCTCTCGCCAATTCCAATCCTTAACCGTTATAGCATAAATGCAAAACTTTGCTTAGATCAGTTGCCTTAGGGCAACTTCGTCCTAATCAGAGTAATCATGGGGTGTATTTAGAAAGGTGGAACATTCAGAACATTGCAGATAGAAATGTAATGAATAGAGCTGACTTGATCCCTCTGTTTCACATGGTAGGCAATCAGATTTGTTTTACACAATGCATTTCTGTCTGAACGTTAGGTAGCATTGCGCCCTCCTGAACAGGCCTGTGGAGAAAGTTATGATTTGACCTTTGACCCTCTGTGTTGGCAGAGACCAGCTGCTGCCCCAGTGGCTCCCCTTGTTGGCCGAGTCCAACCTGACGGCACGTCTCTACGAGGAGTCGGCTTTGGTCCAGGACCGCGCGGCCGTCAACTCCCTCTCTCGCATCCTCCATACCCTCCACGAGTTCCCCATCACCCTGGAGACAGCCCTCATTAAGGGGGTTGATCTCTAACCCCACCGCCGCTGAGGACACTGGGATATGGAGTTTTACCCCTATTCACAGAATGCACAACGTACACAGGGTAGCAGGACCTCAACAGAGTCGAGTGACTGCGAGGGCTGGCACAATTACCGTATAACCGTGTAACTGACAGTTATGGACGAAGACTGTCATGAAAATAAAATCACCTTCATAACCATTGAAATTATGATCATGTTTTTTTGGGGGGTGGAATGAACAGCTGACGGGACGGCTGGGAATTTGTGCTGTTGTGTCGGTTTCTGCTGTAACATGGACTCTACAACGGTGAAACTTTGTTGCTCCTTGGTGAAACAAGCAGGATGTTGTAGCAAACTAGTATTTGGTTGCCTAGGCAACGCCCCCCTCCCTGCAGCAGCAGTCAGGAGAAAGAAAATGTGCGTCTTTAAAGCGGCAATCTGCGGTTGAAACGATAAAAAAAGCACCCCTGCTTTGGTATAAAGCTAAGGGATGGGGCTGGAGAAATGTAACCACTCTCAAATTCATAAACAGAGCTATGGATGCAAAGACTGACCATCCATGATGTCAGAATTATAGTTTTAACCATGTTTTAGGGTAAAGTGTTTTGTTTAGATTGACTTTGTTTACAATCATTGGAGTAAAACAAGCTTATATTTTAGGTTCTGATGAGGTATAACATTTGAACTAAATTAGGCATTTGTAAGTTATATTCTTCAAGAATCAATGGGTACATATCACTCAATCACAAGTCCCAAAATGAATGTAGCAACTGCAGATTGCCCCTTAAAAAAAAGATATATAAATATAATTTGTTTTGCTCTGCATATGGTTATATAACGATGACCGCGGTCATTTGGCTGACTAATTACCGTCATCCAAAATTACATGACCGTCACAGCCCTAATGACTGCCTCTCACTGTGTCCTCTCCTTCCTTTCTGCACCGATATGAGAAGACTTGGCAGTTGTAAGTAAGCAGTGTGGCACAAAGCTCGTCATTGGATCGTCACCTCTTAAATCCTATCTGATCTAGTGTAGAGGAAGGAAAGGAGACAATGACAGGAAGTTACTTTAAGCCGAAGTCACACGAAGCAATCTGAACGCAATTTTTTTAATGCTTGCAACAAAGCTGCGTCTGGGTTGCTCAGTGTGTCAACCCACAAAAATGGCCAGCAACTTAGTTGCATTGCAATCGCAAGTGCTAGAAATCGATCCTATTTCACCAATTGACTGGATGCAAT
This sequence comes from Salvelinus namaycush, assembly GCF_016432855.1. Lineage (NCBI taxonomy): Eukaryota > Metazoa > Chordata > Actinopteri > Salmoniformes > Salmonidae > Salvelinus > Salvelinus namaycush. The sequence continues at coordinate 13,561,359 of NC_052327.1, forward strand.
GTCCAACCAGTGAGCTACAAGACTTGGCATATCGTTCTGTTCGGGACTCAGATGTCACTTGGAACCAGGGTTGGGTAGGTTTCTTTCAAAATGTAATCCGTTAGTTACTAGTTACCTGTCCAAAATGTACGGGTAAAATAACTTTTGGATTACCCAAACTCCGTAATGTAATCGGATTACTTTCTCGCTGATCAAAGTTACATGTATTTTTTTTCTTTTCGATTACATGTAATAAATTACTCCCCATGCAACCCTGCAACTTACGTCTACAACAGAAATTGCGTCCAAATTGCTTTGTGCGACACAGGCTTTAGACTATTGAGACACAGCCAGCAGGGCTGGTCAGAACTAGACAGCTGAACTCTCATGAAAAGAGGAAGTTATTTGTGGGTGGTGTCTGGGAGGGGAAGGAACCCAGAAACAAGCCACTGCCAAACGGCAGCTTCTGCAGGCCTATATTGCCACAGCACAGCAGGCCTACTGCCTTGTCCACTAAAGAAGTCAATGTCATACATACTGTACATACACACAGAAGAAAACATGTTTTTTTCTTTCTTCTCCTCTTATGCTTATCTACACTGTGATCTGTCTCAAGGAGGAGTGAGGCGGAGTGATTCCCTTTTACCCAACCAGCTTTGATGTCTCAGCTCACACCGTGAAGAACAAGGGAGGAGTAAAGAGTTGTGGTGGTAGTGATGGTCATGAACTTTGACCTGCCCACCAGGCTACTTTGAATCCTATTGCTGTTATGCTTTCCCTGGTAATATAAACCTGACAAATGCATGCATGGCCATATCAGGGGTGTATTCACTAGGAATCAAACGGGCCGAAACGAGGAGGGACGAACTTGTCCAATAAGAAACACTAATTTTCGCTACCGTTTTCAATGGTATGCACTAATGAATACACCCCTGTTTTTCTCTCTCTGTGGTGTATTCTCTAGACACAGTTTTTCTGCCCGCCAATCATGTGTATTCTTATGGTATGGGCATTGTGAATGGATTAATTTAGGATAGTTACTCTGCTCAAAAGCTGGTGTACATGTTTGTCCTCCAAATCTTGGTAACACTTTGTAATATCTTTCATGAAAAAAAACATCAAATGCTTTATAAACTATAAATGTTATAAAATATTATGCTTATAAAGGCTTACAAATAACACTTAAGTTTATAAATGGTTAATCATGGCCTCCCGAGTGGCACAGTGCTGTGACCGGGAGACCCATGAGGCAGCGCACAATTGGCCCAGCATTGGCCAGGTTAGGGGAGGGTTTGGCCGGCAGGGATGTTCTTGTCCCATTGCACTCTAGCGACTCCTATGGCGGGCTGGGTGCAATGCACGCTGACACAGTCGCTTTCCGGCTGGCTTCCGAGTTAAGCAGGCATTGTATCAAGAAGCAGTGCTGTTCGGCTGGGTTATGTTTCGGAGGATGCACGGCTCTCCACCTTCGCCTCTCCCAAGTCTGTACGGGAGTTGCAGCGATGGGACAAGACTGTAACTACCAATTGGATACCACAACATTGGGGAGTCAAAGGGGTAAAAAAATATATACAAATGTTTATGAATGCCTAATCATGAAAGTTGATTTAAAGTGTTACCAAAAACTCATGTAATTTTCTCTTGAAATTGTCTCTGTGCAACAGTTGCCTAGTCCTGTACATTGGAAGTTTTATTTTACCTACTGAAGCCATAAGCGGCACGACTCTTAATGTTCCCTGACTTATTGATCTGTGTTGTTCGATTCACTGTTTGCCTCCGGGGTCATTCTGGTTTTGCTGACAAATATAAGTTAGTGAAATATTGAAAATGGTCTTGTGTTAAATGAACATTTTGTTCACACAGCTTTTTTTTTTTTTTACTGTGAATGTTTGTTTACTTGAACGTCACCTAGTAAGAAGTTGTCCTTCAGTCATCCAATGTTACAATATACAATGTTACTTACAATAGACCTGTGAAAACTATCTGTCAACAAGTAGAAAAGTGTTTTCTGCATTTTGTGATCGTAATATCATGTTGCTTATTTAATTGTTATTGCTAGGTCAAACACTGAGTACAGAAATAAGCTTCATATTATATTGATATTACATGTGCTTTTTTTGTTGACAAGGTCCCAAGATACTGTCTCGTGCGCTGTCCTGCAAGCACTATCCTTAGTCAAAGCCACAATGACCAAGTCTCTACTAACATTACCTGAAAATAGATATTAGGGTAAGCAATAATGTATTATTGTTACTTTGAATATTTATGAAACGTGTCATTAAAGATTAAAGTCTAAGATAAACTATTTGCTTTATTTGTCAGGTGATATGATTCTCACGACTCTGTAAGCAATTAGCCCATTAAATGGCATTATCTGACTCCATAAGATAAATAGCCATATGCAAGGACACTATAGATGAGTTACAGTAATAGGCAATTAAGAAATGTCTGAGAATGGAATTACATTGTAAAATAAATGGATTCACATACAAGGCATAGAGCTTAAGTTACAAAGCATTAACAAGCATTACAAGGCATTATTCTAAGCATGGTCAGAGAGCGAGAGAGAGCGAGAGAGAGAAAAAGATAGCATGGCTTTTGCCCATAACTCATGGGAGAGGACGAGGGAAAGAGAGTGTAGGTATCTCACCACAGCAAGGCAGGAACATAAGGAAAAGAACAATGAATCTAAAAACCCTTTTTTATAAGCATCTCAGTTGTTGACCAATAGTTTTACTGTAAAGTTCATCTCTAATTAGATATCAGACATACATGATGTAATCGCAAAATAACATTTGCTTCTCAGAGGTGTGACAATGGGGGTTGGGTTGAATTCCTGAAAAGACCAAACCTTTTGCATAGAGTGTAGATACATGTAAGAGTCACTTCGGGGGCTGCCCTACAACAGTACAGATGCAAACCGGTAAAAAGGTTGTGCAGGTGAGTTGGAAACCCAAAAGGGCTTACATGAAAACCCCACCACAAAAATACAATATAAGTACAAGAAAGGCATGCTCGATCAGATAAGCAAAGCATACTAATTATTATTTGTACATGATATACTCAGTAAACACGAAAATATATGTTTGTGCTGGTGTGAGTTAGACTACATGGAGAGGGGTTAAATCAAATCAAATTTGTCACATGCTTTGTAAACAGCACATGTAGACTAACAGTGAAATGCTTACTTCAACAATGTAAAAACTTTTAAAAAACTACAAAATAATAAGGAATAAATACACAATGAGCAAGATAGCTTGGCTATATACAAGGGGTACCAGTTCCGAGTCGATGTGCAGGGGTACGAGGTACAGTTGAAGTCGGAAGTTTACATACACCATAGCCAAATACATTTAAACTCAGTTTTTCCACAATTCCTTACATTTAATCCTAGTAAGAATTCCCTGTCTTAGGTCAGTTAGGATCACCACTTTATTTTAAGAATGTGAAATGTCAGAATAACAGTGAATGATTTATTTCAGCTTTAATTTCTTTCATCACATTCCCAGTGGGTCAGAAGTTTACATACACTCAATTAGTATTTGGTAGCATTGCCTTTAAATTGTTTAACTTGGGTCAAACGTTTCAGAGGACATCTCTCCAAAAAGTATGGTTTTGGAGCAGTGGCTTCTTCCTTGCTGAGCGGCCTTTCAGGTTATGTCGATATAGGACTCGTTTTACTGTGGATATAGATACTTTTGTACCCGTTTCCTCCAGCATCTTCACAAGATCCTTTGCTGTTGTTCTGGGATTGATTTGCACTTTTTGCACCAAAGTACGTTCATCTCTATGAGACAGAACACCTCTCCTTCCTAAGCGGTATGATGGCTGCGTAGTCCCATGGTGTTTATACTTGCGTACTATTGTGTGTACAGATGAACGTGGTACCTTCAGCCGTTTGGAAATTGCTCCCAAGTATGAACCAGACTTGTGGAGGTCTACAATTTTTTTCGGAGGTCTTGGCTGATATCGTTTGAGTTTCCCATGATGTCAAGCAAAGAGGCACTGAGTTTGAACGTAGGCCTTGAAATACATCCACAGGTACACCTCCAATTGACTCAAATTATGTCAACTAGCCTATCAGAAGCTTCTAAAGCCATGACATCTTTTTGGGGAATTTTCCAAGCTGTTTAAAGGCACAGTCAACTTAGTGTATGTAAACTTCTGACCCACTGGAATTGTGATACAGTGAATTATAAGTGAAATAATCTGTCTGTAAACAATTGTTGGAAAAATTACTTGTGTCATGCACACAGTAGATGTCCTAACCGACTTGCCAAAACTATAGTTTGTTAACAAGAAATTTGTGGAGTGGTTGAAAAACAAGTTTTAATGACTCCAACCTAAGTGTATGTAAACTTCCGACTTCAACTGTATATAGTTTGCACCACCAATATTTACATGCTAAAATCACCTTTGCTTTTACTCAAGTATGACAATTGGGTACCTTTTCCACCACTGGAAAGTGGTAAAATATGTCAGAATAAAGTACACCTGTTTTAGCCACATTACTCAAAGAATTTGTATAAAATATTATCAATAAGGGTGGCAGCTGAACTGGTCACTCTTGTGGGCTGGTAGATGAGGGGATATGCCTCATCTACCGGTGGGTCCCCCGCGGGACAGTTGAGCTAACGTAGGCTAATGCGATTAGCATGAGGTTGTAAGTAACAAGAACATTTCCCAGGACATAGACATATCTAATATTGGCTTAAATTCTTGCTAATCTACCTGCACTGTCCAATTTACAGTAGCTATTACAATGAAAGAATACCATGCTATTGTTTGAGGAGAGTGCAGAGTTATGAACTTCAAAAGTTATTAATAAACCAATTAGGCACATTTGGGCAGTCTTTATTCAACATTTTGAACAGAAATGCAATGGTTCATTGGATCAGTCTTAAACGTTGTATATACACTGCTGTCATCTAGTGGCCAAAATCTAAATTGCGCCAGGGCTGGAATAATATATTATGGCCTTTCTCTTGCATTTCAAAGATGATGGTACAAAAAAAATTGCAAAAAAACACGTTTTTTTTCTTTGTATTATCTTTTACCAGATATAATGTGTTATTTTCTCCTACATTCATTTCACATTTCCACAAACTTCAAAGTGTTTCCTTTCAAATGGTATCAAGAATATGCATATCCTTGCTTCAGGTCATGAGCTACAGGCAGTTAGAGTTGGGTATGTCATTTTAGGTGAACATTTTTTGAAAGGGGCGGATCCTTAAGAGGTTTTTAAATAGCTGGAGTTTTTTTAATTTTTTTAATTACTGCACTTTTGGAGCTAGGAACACAGGCGTTTCGCTACACCAACATAGCAATACAATTTGATTTGATTTTGAATTGATAAAAAGTCAGATGTCAGTATGTTCTCACTTTTAAATAAATATATGTTGGAGTTACCCAGCTACACGAGTCCTTGTCCACTAAACGAGACCTAGTCCAGTTACTAATGTTTTGTTATAACGGCCATTACTCAAGCGAATGCATTTTAACAAGCCATCTAGCGTTCCATAGTAAAAGATTGTCTCCGCCTCTTTGCTTACATTCTTCAACGTGCCATAGCAACGAAAGACGAGCCCCCTGTTCCCGCGCAATGTTATAACGCCAGCAGAGTGCAAACCCGATGAAACGTCAGCCGTTTATGCAAATCAGGTTGATTGAAGAAAATCAGAAAATGGAGGCGTGGATGGAGCGCACGCGCACTGAGTCCACAACTACCAAGTCCCATACACAGCGAGCTAGACATCAACAAGAGAGAACGGTATCTGATGCTGTGGAATTGTGAGAGTAGTTAGGCTACATTGTAACGACGCGTGTTAAAGGTTATTACTTTGTATCAGCTACGTTCGACTTGCATTTAAGGTAAGAATTGTGTTGGCTACTGTTCAGGTCTAGGCTTCTCAAAATGTGCAACATTTGTGTCAGTTTGCTCGGCTATTGTAGGTTTCAAAACAAGCAAGCTCCGAGTTGTTTTGGCCACTTGAAGGCGAACAATTAACAGATTTTTCACAGTTCGAGAAACATAATTAATTGGCCTATAAGCCTATTTATTAGTTTTTAACCTTTTATTTATATATATATATATATATATATATACCGGATTTAATAGGTTAGTTTAAATGGGAATTAAACGATTGCAGCAATATGCCTGTTTGTTGACTTCTGATGGTGAACGTAAACTAAATAAACCCAGTCTGCAACATGTCAAAAATGAGTGAACAGCAGATTTAGGCCTACGCATTTTATCCTCTTTATTTCGAGTTATATAGTGTCTTCCCGATTAACTCATTTTTAGTTGTGATTCTTAATAGGTGGATTCCTAGCCTCCGAGTACACTTAGTTTGCAATGTTGAAATGTGCATGTTCCGCTATTTATTTGACTGCTTACTGACGTAAGTAATACTCCATCATGCCTGCCTTCCTACCCGAGATGGTGCGCTTTCAACACGCGGGCGATTGCTCTTGTGTCAACACGGATGCGTCTATCACAAAACAAGTAGTAGCCTAACCAAATGATAGCGACGAACAAAAAATGATAGCAAGATTAAACCACAATTTTAAAATAATTGATGTAGACCTACGTTGTCACTGTTAAAAACTGAAGCTTTGAACTTCGTGCGCATTTGGTGTTTGGAGTTGCACTGGCCAGTGACGCGACGTCGCCTGAATAACAATGTGTAGCCTAAAGATCACATTACACGACTATTCCAAAGCAAAATTGTCTCGTTTTAGAGAGGACTATGTTAATTTTATGTAAAAAGTTTGATAATGCGGTTGTGTCAATGACATAATCGAGTTTATTGACTCAGACGGTGGGTTGAAATGTTCAGTTAAAATGGGTGCGCATGAGGCTGCTCTTGTACCATGCTTCCTCGTGTAAGTGGGCGGGGAACCTATCGATTTACAGTAGTCTTTCTTCGGTGCTAAGGTTATTTTTCATCATGACCGACTAATTTCGTTTTTAAACATAGGCCGTTTTTATGAAACGATGTTAGTCGGTTTTACAACTTTAAAATTCTAAATATTTAGCACATCACAAGCTCCATTCCTCCCACACACACACACCCCCTTTCCTCCTCCCACACACCCCCCCTGGCCTCCTCCACACACACCCCCTGTCCCCCGCCCTCACACACACCCCCTCTCCGCCTTTGAAGTCTGTTGCCATGTAGAGTTACGTCACGTACTGTATTATCCTGCTACTGTCTGGTTGTGCCACTGCACTGTCAAGAGACCCGAAGGACTGCTACTTATATGGCAAAACAAGTAGACTGTAGGGGGCGCGGCTCACGGTTTTGCCGCATGATTATTTTGAAGGCTTCCACGCATCGTGATAGGGTTTGCATGGCAACATAATATATACTTCTCCTTTAAATGCAAATGAGAAATAACTCGTTCTTCCAAATTTTCTTCACATTTATTGCACCACGAGGTATTCACACAAGCAGCAGGTCAGATAAACTTAGCTTAAGCCTTGGTTATTTCATTTACTGCGTCTGTCTTTTAGCATCAAACCAGAGTTTACAATTTTGTCCTAGCTAAGGATATGTAATATTTGGTCATATAGCTGCGGCAGCTATGCAATGCAAATCTCCGAAGACGATAAGAGCGCGGCCGTAGGGTGACATTATCTGTATGACACGCAGACAGACAGCTGACCTATATTCGCTCCTTTTGGGTCAGGGCATGGCAGATGCTCACTTTCATCTGCTGCGAGTTATTTTTTTTAAATGTTATTTAACGCGCGAGACTTCTGAAAAGTATTGTATGTCTATCAACCATTATTACAATAGTTAGCCTATATGGAGGGGGGGAAATATTGAAATTGTAACCTGTTGTTCCGCTGGTTGGTACATAGGCTGAATCTTTTGCAAATAAATCACTTTTGAACAAAATTGACCATAACCATATCTTATTATAGGCCATTCTCTTTCATAATGATTTGTACCATTTTTTAAAAATATATTAAACTGCAAATGCCTTTGCTGTTTTGTGTTTTTGAAAACAGATGTTTGGCTTTCACAAGCCAAAGATGTACCGGAGTTTAGACGGCTGTTGCATCTGCCGCGCCAAGTCCTCCAGCTCACGCTTCACCGACAGCAAGCGGTACGAGAATGACTTCACGAGCTGTTTCGGGTAAGCAAGGATTTCTGACAGTTACCGCGCCCTTATAGCAGATTTCGACATCTATGCATTCTTGCAAAAGTAGAATGACTGCAGGCGTTGTAAAACATAAAAAAATAAACTGAGCAGTCAATCAAATATCACACATTGAGTGCTCTTTCCATAGCACTCAGTGCATAATTATACATGGGGCCTGTGCAGCAAATCGGTGGACTGCTGCCTCCCAAACACACTCGGAAAATTAACAAAATATTATTATCCCTAATGAGTGGACAGCTACATGTGAATTACTGTAAAATGGTCAGAAATTGTGTTCCCCCTGGTAAGCTAAATGTAATGTCATTATGAACATCCATAATATTTACATTGTTCACATTGTCCTGCTTAACCCATATTTTACATGTTTTCCCCACATGTAGATTATGTGGAACTCGGTCTGGAGAAATCTGCAATGCCTGTGTACTCCTGGTGAAACGATGTAAGAAACTCCCAGTGGGGTCTAAGAAAAACTGGAATCACGTAAGCTCCACATTTTTTTGTCTATATCTGCTCCTCACTACTCACCTGCCTGTTGGAAATGGTTAAGAAGAAAAAAAAATTGATAGGAGCGCCTCTCCACTTCTCTCTTCACTTTGCCTCTCTTCAATTTTCTTTTCTTCTATCCTATCCTAGGTGGTTGATGCCCGAGGAGGCCCCAGCCTAAAGATTTCCTCCAGGCCAAAGAAACGGAAGTCCCTCTCCAAGAGAGCCATGCCAATCCAGATCAGCCGACTGCAGAAAGAGCTAAAGAGGAACAGTAAGTCCTGTTCACAGTGCCCCATAAACATATTAAGGTTTGACCACTTTTAGGTCCGTTTAGCTAATTCAGTAATAGATCAATGCAACCGTAAGACCCAATCTCAGTGCTTTTCAGATGTTGAGGCACTGAGTCAGACAATATTTTTTTCATTTCACAAGTATCTTTATAACGTAGCCTAAATATCTACATAATCCGGAAGGGTGAGATTCAAACATTGTGCGACATGACCAATCTGAACATACTCCTTCTTCAGTCTACCCAATGATGTACACTACAGTATAGCCTTCTACATCTATGGTTCTACCGTCCCCGTCCCCCCTCCAGACTCTGATGCCCACAGCACCACGTCCAGTGCCTCCCCGGCCCAGTCTCCCAGCTACAGCAACCCTTCAGATGAGGGCTCCGACACAGAGCTCTCCCCAGGCTCCAGCCGCTCCCCTGTCTTCTCCTTCCTGGACCTCACCTACTGGAAGAGGTAAGGCCGCAGTCCCCTCCAATCAAAACACTGTCTGTAATATCCAGCCTGGAAGTGTCCTTGTTCATCTTCACCAGATGCTTTGGTACTCAGATAAGAGAGAAATGGAACAAAATGAAACATGAGCCATCTAAGACTTTATTTATTTTATATGCACATATGCATTCGTCGCTGTAACAATAATTGACCATATCTTGTATGGTTGCATAAACTGTATCAGTATTACATGAATAATCTCATGTTCCTTTGCTCCTCCTCCAGGCAGAAGGTGTGTTGTGGGATAATCTACAAGGGCCGCTTTGGGGAGGTGCTCATCGACCCTCACCTCTTCAAGCCCTGCTGCCGCAAGAAACGGCAACAGCAGCGGCAGGAGCTGGAGGAGGAGGAGGAGGAAGAAGAGGAGGAGGTTGTGGAAGAGGTAGAAGTGGCGGAGGAGGTGGTGGTGAGGAAGGAAGATGAGGTGGAGAAAGAGGAGGTGAGGTCAAACAGCCAGGAGAGCTCAGAGAGTCCTCAGCTACAGGTCATCATGACAACATCTCAGACCAAAGTGGAGGTTGAGGAGGAAGACTGGCGATATTGCACCACAGTGTGAGCATCTTTGAGGAAGCCTACGGAGTGCTTCTGGTTTACAAGCTCTTACAAGAAGAAGTTACCGCTGATTGCCTTTAGTCAGCGAGCAGCTGAATCCCGTCATTTTGTTTGTTTTGTAACTTATAGACTGATTGAGGCATATGGACTATTTTTTCCCAATTCATCTGGTCTTGTATTGTCCTGGGTTCGTCTTCATTAGGCTTGGGCATGCAACGGAAAATGTTTGAAAACGTTTTGCAACGGAAAATGAGCATTTTATTATTGGGCAAGTCCATGTAGTCCACTCCGTGTTGCAAATCCATTTTCTTCCGTTTGGTGCCTTATGAACACAACCCAGATGTTCGGACACCTCTTGGTGTTTTTCTCCTTGACATAAAATGCTGTAGTTTTGACTGATCGGCAGAATACCTTAATTAACAGGTAACAGCCGTACAGTAGCACTTGTATTATCGTGAAACAAATTCACATTCACACTATATTTATCTATTCTGTATATATGGGCCTGTATGTATTTCTACATGGGCCACCGTCGAGAGCCTGTTCACAGCACCAACAGCCAATACACCAGCCTTAATTTAGTGAGGGAAGGCAGTGCTAGTGTTTTGTCAGTTTTGGTACTTAGGGATGATATTAAGGGAAAATGTTCAAATTGAAACTTCATATTCATCATCTCCATCTCCAGCACCACACCAACATCCGTGTGTAAACGGCGTTTCTTTCTTTTGTGTACTCAAAAAGATGCACACCAGAAAATATCATATTATTATGGATGATGTCATCTGGATTTTAGCAGACGCTTTTATATGTATATTATTATTATTATGTGGTTAGCTTATACGTAAAATACCTATCCAGGTGTTGTAAGATCTGGCAGGTGTCAACAATGCCTGGGCAGAGGAACGCGACCAATTTCAAAAGTGTTTCCCGAATTATGTCCTCATCTTTTGTTAGTACAAAATATAGAAATGGGCTGTTTTTATATACAGTATGTTGATGTTTGGGTGGTGGAGATGATGAATATGAAGTTGAAAATGGTGAAATGTCCCTTTTTTAAGGCAATAGTTAGTGCTAGATAGGTAGTTTGAGTTTTCTCCTGCTTATTATGTTAACGTTTGCAATGGAGGCCTAAGGTTATAAAAATGAAGTAAAGCAACACTAGTGTGCTTTGCATAAATGCCGAAGAAATAACCCCTCTCATCCAAAAGATCTTTAGATCAGATGCATGAGTCAAATAAGCTATTTCATGGCCTTAAAAGCATATTACTCTTATTTTCAATCTTGCTCTTATTTTCCAGACCCAATGCCCCAAAGTATTTTTTATTTATATATTATATATAAAAAATGTCTTCACCATATTATAAATCAGCAAATACAATAGTAACCTGTAGATCGTGAACTATTCCTCCTAGAGGCCTAGCTGGATACCTTTTTGTTTATTACTGTCAATAATGGGACATGATTATGTCATTACCACACACATAGTGGATCTACTGCAACAACTTAGACCTACAATGCAATGAAATAACCCACATCAGCACAACTCGATCTGTCCCCCCCTGTTGTCAAAAACAGTGTTTTTTTTTTGTTATTCTGTGGAATTGTTATTTTCTTTTATATTCTATTTTTATTTTGTCTGCAGGACTTCCGTATAATTTAAACTTCATGATACATATGTCAATTCTATTGATCGTTATTTAGGCATTTTATACTTTTGAGGACTTACTATCATGTTCAAAACTTAGAATTCATCATTCCTTGGTTAGTTAAGCAACTACGATATACTAGCCTACATTATCAAACAAAAACCAAAGCACACTTAAATTCATTCAATTTCAAATGCAAAACAGGTTAAAAAGGACACTAAAATCAGTTTTTAATTATCCATACTATCGGGAAGATTGTATGTATATGGACATATTTCAATGGGGGTTGAGGGCTTTCTAATTAAATGTTTGTTATTTATTTCATATTGACTCGGTACTGGTACTTCCTGTGTACTGTTATAGCTATGTTATTTTCTACTTCCTATACAGCCATGTTTATTTTATTTGTTATTCACTGTATTTATTCCTCGTCACTATTTAATTTTTTTCTTATATTTTATCTCTGCATTGTTGGAAAAGGACCCATAAATAAGCATTCCACTGTTCGTTTGCACATGTTGTATGTGACTAATAAACTTCGATTTGTATTTGTGCATTTTCCCCATGTGACTATTCTGATGCTGGTTTCTCACTATGTAATAACTTAGATTTCACATTTAAAGTTGGTTAGTTCTGTGATATGGTTAGCATTTCATGTAGTTCTTAAAAAGCAATCAGTCTTGTCTGAAATGAACAATTAACAGTATTTGTGAATTTTTGGGAACAATACTCATTTTTATTTGATCAACATTAATGTGTAGTAATTTATTCTGTAATATACTGTTCAAGAATTTGATTGGACCTGTATCTTTGTATCAGGTATCCAGCCGGTTGAACTATGAATTTCAGTGATTTTTGAGGTAGCCTATATTCCAATTTTACTTTCCTCATCTTTGCCCTGTAATGTTGCATATGACCTGCAAGTCGAATCTTCGCTTTAGTGCTTCATGCATGTATTGTAGCTATGCAATTGCATTTATTTACCAAGTTAGATCTAGACAAAGCAATGTTTTGTGTTTTATACATGATGTACTTTTTTTGTACTAGTCTTTCAATAAAAGTAAATTGTGATTTTGAGTCAATCTTCTGTTTTGCTAACAACCTTGGACTTTTATCCTGTTTTGGGGTAGTTTATAACCGCTCCCAAGTAAAGCCCCCCCCCCCCCCGGACAAAGCTGGGACAATTGTGCGCCACCCTATGGGACTCCTGGTCGGTTGTGACACAGCCTGGGATCAAACCCGGGTCTGTAGTTAGGCACTGCATCGACTCGGGAGGCTAAGTGAAGAGTTTTTGTATGGAGTTCAATAGCTCGATTTTCATGCGACTATTTTCAAATTTAGTTTTTTGCAGGTGATTTGTGTGTGACGTAGTGCACATAAATAACTTTTGCTGTAAAATTCCAATATAGGCTACCGAATTGTTTTTAAATACTAGTTAAATGGGCTTCAATATTTTCAATTCTACTGATGGTGTGGTCACAAATATATTGAGTTGTGTAGCAAATGTGCCCACTCCACCCAACAATTGGAAGATATAGCCTACATGGGATTATGGACAAATAAAAATAAATGGCAGCCAAGAATCGATCATGTCACCAGAATATGATCCTCTATTTATTGGAAAGGCGCATCAAGCTCATCACAATGCACTTTCACCACCCTATGAAGTTCATAACTTATTTCATCAGTAGCCTAATAAACTTCATGCTTTCCCGAGTTGTAGCAAAATATACAGTTGAAGTCGAAAGTTTACATACACTTAGGTTGGAGTCATTAAAACTCCTTTTCAACCACTCCACAAATTTCTTGTTAACAAACTATAGATTTGGCAAGTCAGTTAGGACATCTACTGTGTGCATGACACAAGTAATTTTTCCAACAATTGTTTACAGATTATTTCACTTATAATTCACTGTATCACAATTCCAGTGGGTCAGAAGTTTCCAATCACTAAGTTGACTGTGCCTTTAAACAGCATGGAAAATTCCAGAAAATTATGTCATGGCTTTAGAAGCTTCTGATAGGCTAACTGAGTCATTTGGAGGTGTACCTGAGAATGTATTTCAAGGCCTACCTTCAAACTCAGTGCCTCTTTGCTTGACATCATGAGAAAATCAAAAGAAATCAGCCAAGACCTCAGAAAAAAAAATTGGAGACCACGAGTCTGGTTCATCCTTGGGAGCAATTTCCAAACGCCTGAAGGTACCCCGTTCATCTATACAAGCAATAGTATGCAAGTATAAACACCATGGGACCACGCAGCCGTCATACCACGCAGGAAGCCGCGTTCATACCGCGTTCTGTCTCCTAGAGATGAATGAACAGCAAAGGACCTTGTGAAGATGCTGGAGGAAACAGGTACAGAAATATCTATATCCACAGTAAAACGAGTCCTATATCGACATAACCCGAAAGGCCGCCCAGCAAGGAAGAAGCCACTGCTCCAAAACCGCCATAAAAAAACAGACTACGGTTTGCAACTGCACATGGGGACAAAGATTGTACTTTTTGGGGAAATTTCTTCTGGTCTGATGAAACAAAAATAGAACTGTTTGGCCATAATGACCATCGTTATGTTTGGAGGAAAAAGGGGGAGGCTTGCAAGCCGATGAACACCATCCCAACCGTGAAGCACGGCGGTGGCAGCATCATGTTGTGGGGGTGCTTTGCTGCAGGAGGGACTGGTGCACTTCACAAAATGGATGGCATCATGAGGGAGGAAAATTATGTGGATATATTGAAGCAACATCTCAAGACATCAGTCAGAAAGTTAAAGCTTGGTTGCAAATGGGTCTTCCAAATGGACAATGACCCCAAGCATACTTCTACAGTTGTGTCAAAATGGCTTAAGGACAACAAAGTCAAGGTATGGGAGTGGCCATCACAAAGCCCTGACCTCAAATCTATCCTAAAAAGCGTTTCTAGGTTTCTTTCTAGTTAAAGCTTGGTTGCAAATGGGTCTTCCAAATGGACAATGACCCCAAGCATACTTCTACAGTTGTGTCAAAATGGCTTAAGGACAACAAAGTCAAGGTATGGGAGTGGCCATCACAAAGCCCTGACCTCAATCCTATCCTAAAAAGCGTTTCTAGGTTTCTTTCTAGTTTCTGGCCTTTCTAGGGAGTTTCCTAGCCACCGTGCTTCTACACCTGCATTGCTTGCTGTTTGGAGTTTTAGGCTGGGTTTCTGTACAGCACTTTGTGACATCAGCTGATGTAAGAAGGGCTTTATAAATACATTTGATTGATGTAAACTTTGAAAGAAATAAAAGCTGAAATAAATCATTCTCTCTACTATTATTGTGACATTTCACATTCTTAAAATAAAGTGGTTATCCTAACTGACCTAAAACAGGGAATTTTTACTTGGATTAAATGTCAGGAATTGTGAAAAACTGAGTTTATATGTATTGGCTAAGGTGTATGTAAACTCCCGACTTTAACTGTAGATATGATGGGCACAACTTTTACTGGGGACAGGGTGGTCATGTCCCACACACATTGAGAGATTGCATTTTTGCCACCCCCAGTTATATTATTGGACTGTGATACAAAAATCTGCATTGTGATACAAAAATCTGCATTGTGATACAAAAAGCGGCTTTTAGGACCACGCGGACGCCTCAGCTGTTGGCTATGCTGTTTGGAGTGCTCTGAGGCTGGATTTAAGACCATGTGGACACCACAGAGCGGGCTGACGGGCTGTGTGAAACAATGCTTCTGGAAGGCTGGCTGGACCAGCATGGGAGAGTTTAGCATAGTTCAGTGTGTATGTGTGTGCGCTCTTTCACCGAGTTGTTAAAGCAAGCAGAGTAGAAACTGGCTACTATTTAGTTGACTGATGTAGCTGGCAAGGTAACTGCTGTTTAACGTAACAGAAAAAAACATAACTATGTTTATTCGCAGTGCTGAGATAGTTTTGTAACTGACATGTAACGTTAGCTAATGTTTTATCCCCTCTCGGCTGAGATGAATGAATACCACAGCCAGGTCAGCTCTAGCCTCTAGTTATCTGTCAGATAGTGATATTTGTAGCTTTTGTTTTGTTCCGGAAGTAAATGAACTTGCCTAGCTTTCGCCAGTAGTTGTACAGTTAGAGAGAGACCTTGCCAAAAGTAATAAACAGCTCTATCATTTCAGGCTTCACATACACCATGACATTAAAGCCTGCAACGTTAGACCTGTTTATTACTGTGTCAGTGTGAAAAGTTGAGAATTAGCTAGGGAAACTGACAGATCAATAACATTTCATTGCCATACTGCCTAATAAAACTCACATTGCACTGAAAAACATCACAATATCAATATTAAATCGTTTGTTTGATGGTTTCAACGTTTGATTCTGGTTTAGTGTGATTGAGGCAAAAAGAAAAGCGAACATTAACAAACTTTTGGCCAGCTATCTGTCTAACTTTAGATCAACTGGCGAAACCTAGCCAAGTTAATTTACTTCTGAAACGAGACAAAACAAAGGTTACAAAACATTTCCATACAAACAAAATCTGTTAGACAGTAATAATAGCCACCTCATATTTCTATCTGACAGATAACTAAAGGCTAGAATTGATCTCAATCAGGTTCATGGCAATATGTATTTAGATGTTCTTGAATTAGTGAATTTGAAAAGATTGTGTTAACAGACTTTTAGCCTTTTTTGTTATTTCTTTCAATCAAACCATATATTCTGCCTAGAGGGGTGCTCTGTTGAGTTTTGACGCATGAGAAAATACATGTGACTAGCCTATTCAGCTTCATCTACTAACCATCCTAAAATCTCATTAGAAATTAGGTGTTTTTGGTGTAGCAGTAATGTTATAGCCCTACTATTTTATGTTATTATATTTGGTTATGTAACATGCAAATTAATCATTTGCGAGACATTGATTCTTTGATCTAACTTTACTAAACGAGCACCATTGTTAGAATGGATAATCTATTTGTAATAATACTAATAATAAGTGATGAGTATGACTCTTAAAGGCTTAGGCAACAGATCTGGATGAAATTTCGTTGTAAGCGAAAGGACTGAAAGAATGTTTTTACCGAAAGGTGCTGAAAGGACAGAGCCAGGATTGCGCAATGACGTTAATGAAAGAAGTTTACCCAAATTGTGATGCTGAAGAATAGTTGAAGGATAGCTCTGCCAATCGGCCAGTTCAGGAACATACAACAATAATTTGCAGTAGGCCTATAGCCTAATAGGCCTACAACTAGGCTATATGCTATAGCAATTTGTAGGTAAATACAAATAACCATATAGCTTAATGTCATTGCACTGTTTGCAAGGAGAGCTTTATTGCAAGTAGGCATTTCATTGTATTGTGTAGCTTACAAGCTGTATCATAAATAAGATTTGATTTGACTAGGTTGAACATGTGGGCACAATATACCTTATGTATAGCAGCCTAAGGTAGGTAAATGGTGGTAGGTAAAAAATCAATACAAAAACAAATCACTGTGTCTGCCTAAAACTCCATGGACCCCTCTTGTGCAGTGGAACCCAGAACGATACGTGGAACCCAGAACGATATGTGACCACTTGCTTAAAGACGACGCCGTTTTGCAGAGGACACCCAAACCAGTGGCCACTTCTCTGTTTTATTTTATTCTGTAATATGGTATATTGTGCCCTATTATTATAAAAACCAAAGTCTATCAGAATTCCAGTCATTACAGTAAATGTTATTCCACTTGATCTTCAAGAATAGGACTTGGAAATATGGAAGTACAGATTAGCCAAATTGTTACACCTGAGCATGACCCCAAAACTAAGGACTTATTAGCTAGCCCTACTCTGTTGTTCATGATTTTGTTGTCATGGAGGACTGATTGGGCTCATTGATTCGAGTTGAAAAATAAATGCTGCACTCATGGAATGGCATGCTTTGAGCAGTACTGAAAAGTGCTATTTACATGTGAAAAAATGAATGCCATATGCTGTTAACCTTTTTGTTGGTGACACTTTGAAATCTTAATAATATTCAGCTGTTTAAAGGGCAAATCCACAGATGAAACAATAACAAACCGACACCCCGCCTCTGTTTTAGGAAAAAACTGAGGGATGGGCCTGGAGAAATGTAACCACTCTCAGATTAATAGACAGAGCTATGGATGCAAGGACTGACCATCCATGATATAAAAATGATTGATAAATCCAAAAACGGATGTAGCAACTACTGATTGCCCCTTTAAGTCTATCAAAAGTGTGCAAGTGTGAGCATGTGTCCCTTAGGCCTATGTGTTTTTTTTATCAGCATGAATTAGATTGAGCAATAAAAGCCCCACTTTTATTCCATGGGTTTGGATCCGCACTATGCAGATGTAGCAAGAGCGCATTTTTCACAGGCTGTCCACTGGTTTCCAAAACAATGATAGATAGGCAGTTTAAACGTCTTGAATTCAACCATTATTGGGTTCAAATACACATTTAGATTTGTGAACAGCCATCCACAACAACCACAATCCGTAAGGCGCAAATAGCTAAATGAGAGAGCATCAGTGTGATTCACATCAATGCGCTATGTAGATATCAATAATAAGTGATATCTGTATCGCCGTAGACTACACAACTGCTGTCATCCTTACATCCAAGCGTTTATTCAAATTGGTAATCTTTGGATGACGACAGCAGTCCCACCATTGGAAGACATTTCTTGGACTGTAGCCTACCAAAGCCTATTCTTGCTCTTTTCCTGCGATCCATCAAACACATTTGGTGTGTCATCATGGTAGTCTCTGATTTGTGGTCAGACTCGCTCAGGTGGAACAAATTTAAACTTGCGCCTTTTTTCAATGCTGATTTGAATGTCATTGAGAAAACAGAAAATTGTCAAATATTTTTTTCACTTTTCTGAATTTAAAAGTAATCCTCGAAGTAATCTATTTTTTCAAAGTATCTGTAATCTGTTTAGAATATTTTTGCAAGTAATGTAAAGACTACAGTTACTGTTAACGTATTACATGTAAAAAAAAAAAAAAAAAAACGGTAATTACACGTAATCCGTTACCCCCCAACCCTGCCTAGAGTTCTAAAAAAGGTAAAAATAATTATAATAACTACTTTTGGTTTGCTGTGATTGGCATAAAGCCACCGGAAATGACAGTTTTCCTTTCCTTTGTCACCTGATCAACATTTCCACAACACGGAAGTGCGGTGCAGCGTTCAGTTTCTCCAGAAATAAATGTTTCTCTTTGCCACAGACTGCTAAATTACATCTAGCTCCAGTTATGAAAGTGAATGTCAGTAGCTTAATGTAAGAGTGTATATTGCCATTCAAGTGTTAAAGAAAATTCACGGATTTAACGAGTTTGGGACATATCTAATCGTAAGTATGTTAGTCTAGCCTGCTTACCGTTACCAAATATTTGTATAACTAAGCTTGTTCTCGGTGACGTTACGTGTACTGTCTATAGTCTAGTCCGTCATAGTTAGGTAACGTTAGTATGCTAGGCAGCTAGCTTTAGCACACTGAACAATAATATAAACGCAACGTTCATGAGCTGAAATAAAAGATCCCACACATTTTCCATACGCACAAAAACGTCTCTCTCAAATTGTAAACAACTTTGTCACTCAAAAATGTGCAATTTTGTCACACAACACATGCCACAGCTGACTCACGTTTTGAGGGTGCGTGCAATTGGCATGCAGACTGCAGGAATGTCCACCAGGGCTGTTGCCAGATAATTGAATGTTAATTTCCCTACCATTAACAAACGTTGTTTGGCAGTACGTCCAACCAGCCTTAAACTTGTAACCATGCCAGCCAAGGACCTCCACATCCGGCTTCTTCACCTGTGGGATTGTCTGAGACCAGCCACCTGAACAGCTGATGGAACTGTGGGTTTGCACTACCTAAGAATTTTGGCACAAACTGTCAGAAACTGTCTCAGGGATGCTCATCTGCGTGCTCGTCGTCCTCACCAGGGTCTTGACCTGACTGCAGTTTGGCGTCGTAACCGACTTCACCTGCTCACCTTCAATGGCCACTGACACGTTGGAGAAGTGTGCTCTTCACGTATTAATCTCGATTTCGACTGTACTGGGCAGTGGTTTGCTGATGTCAACTTTGAACAGAGTGCCCTATGGTGGCGGTGGGGTTATGGTATGGGCAGGTATAAGCTATGGACAACAAACACCATTGCATTTTATCGATGGAAATTTGCACAGACATAGTGACGAGAATGCACTGCCCCATGTTACAAGGATTTCTACACAATTCCTGGAAGATGAAAATGTCCCACTTCTTCAATGGCCTGCATACTCACCAGACATATCACCCATTGAGCATGTTTGGATGTTCTGGATCGATGTGTACGACAGTGTGTTCCAGTTCCCGCCAATATCCATCAACTTTGCACAGCCATTGAAGAGGAGTGGGACAACATTCCACTGTCCACAATCAACACCCTGATCAACTCTATGTGAAGGAGATGTGTCACACTGCATGAGACAAATGGTGGCCACACCAGATACTGACTGGTTTTCTGATCCACACCCATACCTTTTTTTAAGACATCTGTGACCAACCGATGCATATCTGTATTCCCACTCATGTGAAATCCATGGATTAGGGCATGATTAATTTTATTTTAATTGAGTGATTTCCTTATATGAACTGTAACTCAGTAAAATCTTTGAAATTGTTGCATTTATATTTTTGTTCAGTGTTGTTAAGCAAACTAACCGAACGCATAATAAGCCTTGTATCTTGCCAGTGCTAACAAGGTAACTGCTTCATAGCATTTCTTGACTCTGATAGGCCTGCTCCCTAGCAGGCTCATATTTGTTAGCTATTTGTTGCACTTTGTAATGCAAACGCTTGGCTGTTTGACATTCATGTATTCACAGTGTTGATGGTGTATGTTTTCCAAATGCTTTCCATTAATCATCAGCACCATGGAACCCACAGCTTCTGGAATGTTCTGTAACAGAATGCTTAGCATGGTAAACTCTGAGGATGTCAACGCCATTATCCAAGCCCAGAGGCACATGTGAGTAACAGTACGGAATGCTGCACGGAGAACATCCTATATCTGCTGGGAGCATTGCTATTTCTCACACAGAGCAATGTTTCCCAACTTCAGCGCAAATTTTTGTTATTGCTCCGAACAAACATACCTCATTCAACTCGTGTGCTTGTCCAGGGCTACAATAAAAAGTTGTACTGTTGGGGCTATTTGAGGACTGGAGTTGGGAAACACTAACATAGAGAGCAGACTAGCTGGCTGCATGGGGTCTTGATGGATGGCCTTGCACTCACTGTGATATGTTACAATAGTCAAATACAGCACAACATTGGTTCATTTTGGGTCAATCAGATCTGAGGTGATTTTTTTACACCAACAAAACAGTCTAGACCTACTCATTTCCTTGACACTCAATCCTGTTAGTCAGCTTGTGCAGACTGGCAAAACAGGCACAGCTTTGCCAAAGACTAACACAAATGGGACACCATTAATTTCATATTATCCATATAATAGAGCCTATTTTATCTTGCTCGTCACATTGGCTCCTCTCCCAGGCTGGACCGCTTTGAGAAGACCAATGAGATGCTGATCAACTTCAATGGACTTTCCAACGTGCGGCTGCAGCAGATGAACGAACACTTCCTGCTTCACACGCGCACCCTGGTGGAGATGAAGAAGGACTTGGACAGCATCTTTAGGAGAATCAGGTGATGGACCCATCCTAATACTACCCCCATTGTCTTCTGACAGATGGCGTCATTCTGACATGACACGCCGTTGCCGTCACGCTATCTGACGTAAGACAATGAGGCTACCCCTAGACCCGGCCTCTAGACCCCTTATACCCTACATACAAAAACATCCCCAAGCCTTACCCCGAAATCCTTTCTGTAGTTCTGAC
Organism: Salvelinus namaycush; assembly: GCF_016432855.1. Taxonomy (NCBI): domain Eukaryota; kingdom Metazoa; phylum Chordata; class Actinopteri; order Salmoniformes; family Salmonidae; genus Salvelinus; species Salvelinus namaycush. The sequence goes on from NC_052327.1 coordinate 13,582,849, forward strand.
ACGGGTTGGATAAGTGTAAGCAATATGGTAATGTCTCCACCCAGCCTATCAGGGGACAAGATGGGAACTACTTTCATACCTATCAAATTTTCAGATCTACGCAAAGTGTTTAGGGGAAGTGGCAAGGGGTTGTTTAATAACTATTTTCTTGGTGGATTGTATACTTCCTCCAAGTACATATTATACTAACTACGAATGGAAACTTTCATCTGACTGTGACGATCAGTCACATACTGTCTCTTGTCCAATTTTCACTCTAGCTCGTGCTTTCTTTCTGTCTTGTGAACATAATCCACATATTCATGGTTTTATCTGTCCACGCAGGACTTTAAAGGTTAAGATCGCCAAGCAGTACCCAGAGGCCTTCAGCAGTGAGTTTGACATTTTACAGTCATGACGGCAACATTGGCAGACAGACAAGTTGTTTACTGTAAATAGTTGCACATTCAGGCATTTTTCACAGTGCAGTAGTTTATTCGTCTTGTTAATTAGACCTACACATATCCGACATTTTCGAAAGTATTTGACGCAACGTAATTCAATGTTTTGATGCCATATTCAGTAAGTCTGTCTCCTCAGTGCCTCTGAGGGTGCATCTTAATATTATTAAGTCCTGTTCTTTCTTCCTCCATCTGCACAATGGGGAAAGAAATTAGTGGTGACTTGCTTTCCCCTGTGATGTTTTTTCTCTCCAATTAATGTAGAATGGAGGCTACTTTAGACTATCGAGAGTCACCCTGAGTCTCTCCCTCACAGACGTCCACGAGTCGCCGGTCCTGGAGGACGACGAGTTTGATCCCATCCCGCCCAGTGTCGCCACGATGATCGCCGCCACCATGTCGGGGCAGAGCACCGAGTCATGTGACACGAGCCCCGACGTCATTTCCCCGAATGTAAGCCGGTTTTCCGAAGACCTCTCCCAGGAGCAGGCTGACACGCCCACCTCTGACCAAGGCCTGCCTAGCCCTGAAACGGACATGCTGAGGGACGAGGGCCCGGACTCAGTGCCTGCAGAGTAAGCCCAGGCTTAGGGCTCTACTCAGTACCTGAAGAGTAGAGCCTTTGTAACCCAGGCCTAGGGTTCTACTTAGTGCTGGCAGAGTAGAGCCTCCGTAACCCAGGCCTAGAGCTCTACTCAGTACCCGTAGAGTAGATAGAAGCAGCAGCAGGTCAATGTGATTGATTTGGCTTTTGGAGTTTTGACCAGTTATCTGGTTTGTCGGTTCTGAATCAGAAGCTGATTTGATGGTCAGGATTTAAACCAGCACACTGACTACTGTTCACCTGTAACCGCCAAGACTGTGTCCAAAGATCCCTTTTGTAGACACGCTTGTCCATCACTCGCCACTAACAATGAAGAAGATACTTGAATCTGTGTTCAAGTACTGAATCCTTAATTACTGACCACAGGAGGACTGCACCCAGCTAGTCATTTGTTTGTGTTCACAGGAGTCTCTCATTAATAATGGTTGAGCTTGGAAATATTCACTCATTTAAAGAGGTAGTGAGCTTTGTTGGTCATGGGTAAGCCTATTGCAAGCCAGCTAATCGCAATAGTACGGCCTACCAAAATATGGTTAAATTTTTTACTAACACACCTCAGTGTTATTTACCCTATTAAAACTAGAGCCTGACCGATATGGTTATTTGGGTCTGATTTTTGAGGGACAAAACCTACCGATACGGATATATCTGCTGATATACTGTTTTACAGCAGGGAAATTAAAGTGTCATTTTCCACATTGAATTCTCCTAAATTGCCATTCAGAAGAGCAGTTTTCCAAGAAATATGCTGCTAATGTTGATTTCTTACATTGTGACATGATGAGAATGTCCGCAAACATTCAGATCAGCTTGAGATACCCTTTTTCCCCCATCCTATTTATTGAATATTAGTTATCGTGGAATTATCGGCTGATACCAATAAAGCGTTAAAATGACAATATCAGCAGATCATTTCGGCGACGCAATATATCGCAATATATATTGTTTCTCAGATATGCATTTTATTTTGTTGGGATGACTTGAGCTCGAGTACTAGGCTACATTGTAAATGACCTCTCGGTGAAGTGGCTAACTTAAGCTTTCTAAGTCTTTATCTGTATCATGATTACGGTAAATGTTACGTAACAACTTGAATGCTAAATTATATTAATTGGTTTGTTTAACAATTCAAATACTTGAAACATGACCGCCCCCCCCAACAAATAAAACCCTCCAGCTTTTAATGTAACTTTTAGAAGAGGCGGAGCATCAGACGGGTTGCCTCCCACAGTGGACCAATGTTCCAGCCATAGGTATGGGATTTTCGAGACTAGCTGAGCGTCGTTCCGTAGCACATGCACAGAAGGTACCGGGTTTTAGCTATTGGGAAGAGGTGTCCAGAGAGAGGTCATGCAGCCACTCTGCCAAAACAGAATAAAACGTGCTCCCTTGCCACATTGAAAAGGGTTAGATTAGTAGCCCCAAGTGATCATTCTGAGCAGACAATTATCTCTGGTTGTAATGAAAAGAAACGACCCTAATCGACCTTCATCGGGATTTATTTTCTGGTTGTGAATCAATGTTGATTTCTTACATTGTGACAAGAATGACATGAGAATGGCCACAAGCATTCAAATCAGCTATTTATTGAATATCAGTTATTGGTGGAATTATCGACCGATATAGCGTTAAAATGCCAATATCGGCCGATAATGTCGGTGATGCGATGTATTGGTCAGGTTCTAATGGAAACTCAACTTCTGACAGACCTCATATTATGGGGATTAAGAGACTTTGTATTTGAGCTGAACACTGCACCTTGCCATCAATAACCCGCAATACTAATCGGCACTATACTGCGTTTGCACTACACTGTATATGTACTGTATATATTTATTAAGTCCACATCCCTTCCTCTGCATATCCCCTCTGTAAATTGTATATCCTCACTGTAAATCATCTACTCCAGAATGTTATGTTTACTGTAAGTATATTGACTGTGTCTGTATTCTGTTAGTACATTGTCTATTGCTGGCAGCGCCTACTCACCAAGTCAATGTACTGTACTTGACGAATAGGGATTCTGATGCCCTCTGCAGGCCAGACACTGATCTTATGGATCACTCACAGATCCAGGCCTAAAGCCAAGTTTCGAATTCAGTGGAAGCCACACCTACTGCTCAGAACAAACCGTTAAACCGGTTACAAACGTATCTCTGACTCTGCTGCTCAGTCTGATAGTGTGTTTCACCATGGCAGAAGCTGTTTTTTTTTTAAAAAAAATTTAAAATAAATTTTATCCCATTTTCTCCCCAATTTTCGTGGTATCCAATCGCTAGTAATTACTACCTTGTCTCATCGCTACAACTCCCGTACGGGCTCGGGAGAGACAAAGGTCGAAAGCCATGCGTCCTCCGAAGCACAACCCAACCAGCCGTACTGCTTCTTAACACAGCGCGCCTCCAACCCGGAAGCCAGCCGCACCAATGTGTCGGAGGAAACACCGTGTACCTGGCCCCCTTGGTTGGCGCGCACTGCGCCCGGCCCGCCACAGGAGTCGCTGGAGCGCGATGAGACAAGGATATCCCTACCGGCCAAACCCTCCTTAACCCGGACGACGCTATGCCAATTGTGCGTCGCCCCACGGACCTCCCGGTCGCGGCCGGCTGCGACAGAGCCTGGGCGCGAACCCAGAGACTCTGGTGGCGCAGTTAGCACTGCGATGCAGTGCCCTAGACCACTGCGCCACCCGGGAGGCCGGCAGAAGCTGTTTTTGATAAGGATTTGATTACCTGTTCAATCTGTCTGGATCCAGTGACTACTGCCTGTGGACACAGTTACTGTATGGGCTGCATTAACGAAAGCTGGGATCAGGATGATCGGAAAGGTGTCTACAGCTGTCCCCAGTGCAGGCAGACCTTCACCCCAAGACCTGTTCTGGGGAAAAATACTCTACTGAACGAATTGGTGGAGAAACTGAAGAAGACCGGACTCCAAGCTGCTCCTCCTGCTTGCTGTTATGCTGGACCTTTAGATGTGGGGTGTGACATCTGTGCTGGGAGAAACCTCAAAGCTGCCAAGTCCTGTCTGCTGTGTCTTGCCTCTTACTGTGAGACTCACCTAAAACTTCACAATGACCTCAACCAAGGAAAAAACCACAAGTTGATTGATGCCACTTGTCTACAGGAGAAGATTTGCACTCGCCATGACAAACTGCTGGAGGTTTACTGCCGTACAGATCAGCAGTGTATCTGTCTGCTGTGTGTGATGGATGATCATAAAGGCCATGATATAGTCGCCGCTGCAGAAGAAAGGACTGAAAAACAGGTAAAGATGAGAACAGTCAAATCACACAATACATTTGTTCATCTCTTTTAGCCTGGCATCCTGGCCAGCGAGTGAGAATAGGCGTAAGAAGCAGGGTAGAGACACGTAGTTTAACTAGCAAAAATGATTTTTACATAATCTGTTTTAACATGTTTCATCTGATAGGTTGATGTCTCTGGTTCCTCATACAAAACAGAATGATGAGGTTCAATTTGAAAAGGGGTCATCCAATCAGTGCGAAGACCAACCCATTTGAGCTGACAATAGTTTTCAGACCATTAAGCTAGTGGTTGCACACTTGATGAGTCAGATGTTTGAGCGGGAGATGCAGCTGACATTTCAAAGGAGTGAGAGAGCCAGAGGCGTGGACACGAAGGGGGCTTGGCTTGAAGTGCTGAACATCATGGTGTGAATAGACATGTGCTTTTGCCATTACTAGCATCATACATTTCACTGAATTACAGAATTATATGCTAGACATTAGAAACAAAAAATAACATTATGCTGCTCTTAAGATGTGAAAATAACAGTTCCACTTCCGGAACGCTAGAGATTACTTCGGCCCGGTTCTGTTTCGATTCCTTGAAAAATTACTTATTTTCCAGTTTCAGGTTCCGTTCCTTCAGAACTAAAAGTGTAGATGGCTTCAACGTCAGACAAAAACGCCTTTTCAAAAAAAAAAATCAGGGTATCTTGTCAGATGCACAGTGGCCTACCTGATAGTAAACTATTTGTTTTATGCATATGATAATATTCTCTGCAGAAGCAGTTGGGGGAAAATAATCTGAAATCCCAGCAGAGAATCCAGGAGAGAGAGAAGGAGATGCAGGAGCTGAGACAGGCTGTGGACTCTCTGAAGGTGAGCGTTGGGAACATGTTTAATTACGTTCAGGCAGTCTGGGGTTCTGATGAGAGCTAAGTGAATAGGATGGTTGAAATGGATCCCCTCTTTGTGTCCTAACAGCGCTCTGCACAAGCGGAATTGTTTGACAGTGAGAGGACCTTGACTGAGCTCATCCACTCCGTTGAGAAAAGGCGCTCTGAGGTGAAGGAGCTGATCAGCGCCCAAGAGAAGGCTCAAGTGAGTCGAGCTAAAAGGCATCTGAAGCAACTGGAGCAAGAGGTCGCTGGACTGAGGTGGAGAGATGCTGAGCTAAAGCACCTGTCACACACAGAAGATCACATCCATTTCCTCCAGGTGACATCTCTTAACTTAAATGTCACTCACGAATGACTTTTCAATGACTAGGTCTAGAACTCTTAAACAAGTGAAATGTGCTGAAATAAAATAACCGTAGCCTTTCTCAATGTCGTAGCATTTCCAGTCACTCTGTGTCCCTCTTGGATCTGAGGGCACACCCAGCATCATTGTCACGTTTAAGCATGTGAAGAAATTTCTCGCTGAACTGAAAGAGCGACTACAAGACATCTGCAAGGAGGAAATGGACAGAATATACGGGAAAGGTTGGTAGAAGCCATATTTCAAGCTCATAAGTGCTCTTGTATGTTTGCTATTGTGCCTTCTGTAGAGATTCATGCAGTATGATTTGCGGTGTTTGTACCGTTGATGGCTAGGTTAGCATCGCTGAGTGACGTTGCCCTCCTGAAACTTGTTGCATAGCCTCCTAATGACGGGTGTGCCTGTGTCCTATAGTGGCTAAAGTTCCAAACGTTCGCCCTTCTAAGCCCGAGACCAGAGAGGAGTTCTTAGAATGTAAGTAAAGCACACGCACACAATGCATGTTCACTCACTTTGTAAAAAAAAAAAAAAAAAAGAACAGCTAGCTTAAACCATTCTGAGCGGTCAGCTTCTGAGACCTCACTTGCTATATACTCATACAGCACTGACTGCTATAGAACACTGATTGTTAGGGATCTGACCCACCACAAGTGGTCCAATAAGAACCAAACAGATGCTTAAAATGTTTCTCCAACCAGACCTGGGCAGAAAATCGTTTTTTTGTAGTTTATTTGAAGATACCAACTTTACAAATACTTGAGGTAGTCGAATATGGTTTATATAGAGCATGCTGGGAAATATGGTAATGATGGATGTGGATTTGGTTCAATTTGATGTGGATTGTATGAGTTTCAGGCCCTTGTATTAGGGTAAAACTAAGCACATACATGCATACATACATACATACATACATACATACATGCATACATACATACATACATACATACATACATACATACATACATACATACATACATACATACATACATACATACAGGACATTGACCCAACACACCTCCAGGCTGTGTATGGGCTATTTGACTAAGGAGCGTAATGGAGTGCTGCATCAGATGACCTAGCCTACACAATCACCTGACCTCAACCCAATTGAGATGGTTTGGGATGAGTTGGACCGCAGAGTGAAGGAAAAGCAGCCAACAAGTGCTCAGCATATGTGGGAACTCCTTCAAGACTGTTGGAAAAGCATTCCTCATGAAGCTGGTTTGGAGAATGCCACGAGTGTGCAAAGCTGTCATCAAGGCAAAGGGTGGCTATTTGATTTGTTTAACACCTTTTTGGTTACTACTTGATTCCATATGTGTTATTTCATAATTATGTCTTCACTATTCTACAATGTAGAAAATAGTAAAAATAAAGAAACCCTTGAATGAGTAGGTGTGTCAACTTTTGACTGGTACTGCGTATGTATACACTGAACAAAAATATAAACGCATTATGTAAAGTGTTGGTCCCATGTTTCATGAGCTGAAATAAAATATCCCAGAAATGTTCCATATGCACAAAAAGCTTATTTCTAAAATGTGCACAAATGTGTTTACATCCCTCCTGGTGAGATGTCCCAAATTGAGGCAGTGCAATTGGCATGCTGAATGCAGGAATGTCCACCAGCTCTGTTACCAGAGAATTTGTTAATTTATTTGCCATAAGCCTGCCTCCAAAATCGCTTTAAAGAATTTTCCAGTACATCCAACCGTCTTCACAACTGCAGACCACGTGGGTGAGCAGATTGCTGATAAACATTGTGAACAGAGTGCCCCGTGGTGACGGTGGGGTTATGGTATGGGCAGGCATAAGCTACGGAAAACGAACACAATTGCATTTTAACGACTGCAATTTTAATGCACAGAGATACCATGACGAGATCCTGAGGCCCATTGTCCTGCAATTCATCCACTGTCATCACCTCATGTTTCAGCATGATAATGCATGGCCCCATGTTGCAAGAAACTGTACTCAATTCCTAGGAGCTGAAAATGTCCCAGTTCTTCCATGGCCTGCATACTCACCAGACATGTCACCCATTGAGCACGTTTTGGGATGCCCCGGATTGACGTGTATGACAGCGTGTTCCATTTTCCGCCAATATCCAGCAACTTCGCACAGCCATTTGGAGTGGGACAACATTCCACAGGCCACAATCAACAGCATGATCAACTCTATGCGAAGGAGATGTCACACTGCATGAGGCAAATGGTGGTCACACCAGATACCGACTGGTATTCTGATCCACGCCCCTACCTTTTTTTTGTAAAGGTACCAACAGTGTGACCAACAGATGCATGTCTTGGAATAGTATAGTAGATTGTGTGTGCTCTACTCATTCTATTTCCATCTTCAACATGCAGTTCCAGATACAGCCCTGCCATTAGTTGAAGGCAGCCAATCCAATGGTTTCAGAAAAGTAGTCACTTCCTGAGATCTGTATTCAAATATTTTGAAAAAGTAGTTGCTTTCTCAGATCTTTATTCAAATACTTGTAGTCACCTCCAAAGTAACCGTTTTTGTTCCCCCCCGGAAATTGTTTTACTTTCAACAAAGCATAGTTAACTATAGTTCAGAAAGAAAAACATATATTTCTACATTGTTAACATTTTATTAAGCAATGAATAGAAGGCGAAAACCAAACAGTAGCATGAATATGTTAGCATAGCAAACATTATTCAAACACTAAGCCTACACAGTTTAGTGGATGCACTTATCAACTTGACTAGGTCATCTCTTCTCCTGTATGCCCATTTCCCGCTCTTTTAGAGAAAATAAAACTCCCCTAACACCCAAGGGAAGAGCGCCAAGAAGGTGATTGGCCAACATATGGGAGCAGATATTGGTTGACTGGTTTGTCAATAAAATAACCTTAAATTCACAGGGTCTTATATATATATATATATGTATATATAATAATTTGACACTATTTCTCCTCTTCCTAGACTGCTGCCCGCTGACATTGGATCCCAAGACAGCACATCAACTCCTGTGTCTGTCTGAGGGGAACAGAAAGGTGACCAGGAATCATAAGATCCAGGCCTATCCCAACCATGAACATAGATTTAGCCACTGGAAACAGGTGTTGTGTAGAGAGGGTGTCTGGAGGGTGTCTGAACCCTGCTACTGGGAGGTAGAGTGGACCGGGGTGGAGGTTGATGTAGCTGTCTCATATAAAGGGATCAGCAGGAGAGGAAGTGGTTGTGAGTGTTGGTTTGGTGCTAATGACCAGTCCTGGAGGTTGTACTGCTCTGCATCTAGATGCTGTTTCTACCATAATGGTAAAGAGACTTCTATCCCTGCCATCCGCTCAGATTCCAGAGTCGGAGTGTACTTGGACCACGGGGCAGGAACTCTGTCCTTTTACAGCGTGACCGTCTCAGACACCATGACCCTCCTTCACGGAGTCAAGACCATATTCACTCAGCCCCTCTACCCTGGGTTTGGGGTTGGTTCATCTGTGAGGATAGTGACACCATTTTTGAGTAGTAACTAACTTAATATGTACTGTGTAAAATGTGAACCTAGATTACAATACTTCCCTATGGAACTACTGTGCAAATGGAAAAGTTTTAGGAAGACATTGTAAAGTGGGACGGTTATTTTTGTACTTTTTGAAAACTTTGAAAAAGCCCTGTTGATTGGCATCTCCCTGTGTGTACAGTGAACAATAAGTTCAGCTGCTGTTCAACATATTCAATGCAAACCGTAAGACAATGTGTTTAGACTTTGTGATGTAAGTAGGGTAGTATACCGGTCCCTTTGTACTAACCATAACTAGCCATAACTTTGAGTTATCATATTATAATAATGTATGTATACTATGCTCTACTCTACTATATTAGTTCATTAAAAGTGAGAATGATTTGTTGGGAGTTGTCTGTCTCTATTCTGTCCAGTGACATCACTTCTGCCCTCTTCTGGCCAGGCCTGGTACCTTATACCTCAGCACAAACAGTAAAAAGTGAAGGAAACTTCTCTTTTACTGTCCAACTAGTTCATAGAACCAAGGCTTTGTTTTTACAGAGATAATTTGTTTTCCAATATGATTATCCATTATTACACTGAAGCTTTATAGAATGCTCCTCATACGAGTGCCCATAAATCATACTCCTAACTGATACAGAAATCGCACTAATAGTGGAAGACACCATCAATAGAACTCTGGGAAATATGTTTATGAGCCCCTGTTACTAAAGTTGTTTTTTACAGGTCTAAATTGCCCCTGAGCCCTATACCAAAGATGAGTTCGGCTTATATCAGTAAATGTTTATTCTTCTCTCAGTGTGGTCTCCATTACTGGCAGAGTGAAATTAGACACAGCAATCACTATTTATCCATAATATGAATGTAATGAACTTTCACTTTTATGGTCACAAAAATCACTGAAAATCTTGAATGCTAAGATTGAAAGAACTCTCGTCTTCTCCTTTGCAATGACTAGATTGATACCCATTCAAATGAGATGGGGTAAACGGGGTTAAAGCAATTCTCAAATTTGACTATTAGACTGCTGAAGAGAGGTTCTCATATTGTACCTGTAAGATATCCACCAGAACACCAGAGTATTTGTGGCCATTAATGTGAAGAAGAAACGCTCCAGATTCCCTTCATGCAGTGTATTTGGGTAGAAGTTACCTGAAGTTGGACAGGAAACAGTGCTTTCATTGGCCATAGAACTGAATCCCCATAATGCAGACAGACCCCCTACCAACATCAGCAACGGTCGTCAAAATGGATAAAAAGGTCCAAAATACAGTTCTGATAAATGTAACAGCTACATAATGGAGTAAGATACTTAACCATTTTTAATGAGAAAAAAAAATCGGTCAGATATTGACTATTATAGCAAATAAATATTTGTATGAGAGACAGAAAATCAGTGGAATTCAGACATTGGTGGGACTGAATGTGAAATATCAAAAATACTTGCCAACGTTTTTAAACCATATATGGCCCTTTTATATGTTCTGTTATTATATTGATAGAATAATAATGTTTGAAAACAACTAATTTGCATATACATATGGGCATAATTTAATAAATTAGCATGAAATAACTCTCTATCCAACCAGCTCTTTTTAAGGTACCCCCCACAATCTAGAGGAAAAAGAAACTCACACCTATTTAGGCGAGGTGCTGGCTAGCGGAGTGGAAAACTTGAAAATAAATGAGAGCCGCACACTCTAAGAGCTCAGATGCAAAAATTTAATGTCCAACGTTTCGACAGGCAAGCTGTCTTCATCAGGGTATAATCACAAACACTGCAGGGTGACTCGTTTATATAGTGTCAAAAGACACACACACACACACACACACACACACACACACACAGGTGTCTGTAATCATGGCCAAGTGTGGCCTAACCAATGATATTAGGCCATACTTGGCCATGATTACAGACACCTGTGTGTGTGTGTGTGTGTGTGTGTGTGTGTGTGTGTGTGTGTGTGTGTGTGTGTGTGTGTGTGTGTGTGTGTGTGTGTGTGTGTGTGTGTGTGTGTGTGTGTGTGTGTGTGTGTGTCTTTTGACACTATATAAACGAGTCACCCTGCAGTGTTTGTGATTATACCCTGATGAAGACAGCTTGCCTGTCGAAGCTTTGGACATTACATTTTTGCATCTGAGCTCTTAGAGTGTGCGGCTCTCCTTTATTTTCAACCCCCCTCCACAATCTCCCATCAACTTTCACCATGGGCTCGTTTGAGTGGTAAGGCAAAAGCAACCGAGTGTAGACGAAAGTCGAGGAGTGAAATCAGAGGCGGTGATTCTGAGAAAGCCGAAAGTTTGACACTGATGTGGTTTTCCAACAGCAAGGCTCAGTGCAACATGACAGTGTTGCTATTGTTTATAAAAGTTTCTTTGTAATGTCAAAATAAACATGTCTCCAACCCCCATATCACACACTCACAAATGGTAAATATACAGTGTCTTCAGAAAGTATTCACATGCCTTGGCTTTTTCCACATTTTGTTGTGTAACAGACTGAATTTTAAAAAGATTACATTTATATTTTGTGTCACTGATGTCCAAGTGGAATTATATTTAAGAAATGTAAATAAATAAATAAATGAAAAGCCATGAGTCAATGAGTATTCAACACTTTTGTTATGGGAAATGTGGTGGCATTTTTCTGCTTTACCAAATGAGGAGAGTTACAAACTACACACCAGTCAGAGTTATATTTAAATGACATCTTTAATAATAATAAGAGCTTTGCAATAGCCTTTTTTGACTTTCAATGATGCGCTATCCCTAATGAACCATTGAAAAGTGACTACAGAAAATTACAAAGATCTTTTATAGCCAAGATACACCCCTCTCAACCTACATGACGAACCACAGATCTTAGGAACTCTTCACAAAGGAACTTTTACTTGAGAAAGGAGTATCCCTTAGCCAGATAGCATTTGCTATAAATTATCGCTCAGTTTGGTCTCTAAAACGAGGTTCTAATCTCGTTCCTGGTACTTCATAGCACAGAACCTCATGTTATCTGGAATGCTCTTTAGGTTTTATCACCCAAAGACATTGTAAATCTCCTCTGTCAGTGCTATCTCATAGAGGCCCATCCTCAGTGGAACACACAATACTCTATTCTGTCGAATGTAACAACTATTATAATGTAATACAAGCATTATAACATAATCTTGCAATTTTCCACGACACACGTCTAAATAAGTTCAGGAATAAAAATGTGCATAACAAGTCACATAAGTTGCATGGGCTTATTCTGTATGCAATAATAATGTTTAACTGCCCAGTCTACCCCACACATACAATTTTCTGCAAGGTCCCTCAGTCGAGCAATGAATTTCAAGCACAGATTCAACCACAAAGACTAGGGAGGTTTTCCAATGGTTCGCAAAGAAGGGCACCTATTGGTAGATGAAAAAAAAAAGTTGAATATCCCTTCGAGCATGGTGAAGTTATTAACTACACTTTGAATTACTCCCAGTCACTAAGATATACAGGTGTCCATCCTAACTCAGTTGCCGGAGAGGAAGGAAACCACTCAGGAATTTCACCAGTTTAATGGCCGTGACAGGAGATAACTAAGGATGGATCAAAAATATTGTAGTTACTGAAGGGGTTAAACCAAGGCCTCATTGTCACGGCTGTCGACAAAAGAGGACCAAGGTGCAGCATGGTGAGCATACATTTTCTCTTTATTTGAAAAGACGCCGAACAAAACAATAAACACTACAAAAACAAACCGTGAAGCTACAGGCTATGTGCCCTAAACAAAGTCAACTTCCCACAAAGACAGGTGGAAAAATGGCTACCTAAGTATGGTTCTCAATCAGAGACAACGATAGACAACTGCCTCTGATTGAGAACCACACCCGGCCAAACACAAAGAAATACAAATCATAGAACATAGAATACCCACCCCAACTCACGCCCTGACCAAACCAAAATAGAGACATAAAAAGGATCTCTAAGGTCAGGGCGTGACACTCATACCTTTTAAAGGCTTAATAAATTGTGTTATGATGAACTGTAAGGTCGCCTCTCAGGAGACCTCTGTGTGTGTGTTAAAACCTGATTTGAGTGATATGCCCTGCAGACACTATCAGAAGGTGGAAACTGCCTACGCTCATACTCCTCCTGTCTGGGTCCCACCGTGACTGTCTGAGGTTCTGAGAATACGACTGGTTTTCTGAGAACACAAGGCCACTGCAGGTCTTACGGAAACCATCACCTGGCAGAAGATGCTTAGACTTATCTGTTGTGAAATGTCACCTTGTTATGAACCTATACCTATATAAGCTGCAGGATGTCTTAGACACCTCGCAGACCCTGGGGAAAGCTATCATATACCGTACTCTACCAACTTCTGCCATACAATTGTACTACTAAAGGAGAATCCTAATACTTAAACAAAGAGTTTGTGTTTCCTTTCTACTACCAATATATACGTTTGATAATTATATAGACCTGATCGTCTTTTGAAGAAATTGACCAACATTACTCCACAATACTAGCATAAATGACAGAGTGAAAGGAGGAAGCCTGTACAGAATAAAAATATTCCAAAGCATGCATCATGTTTGTAATAAGGCACTAAAGTAATACTGCAAAAAATGTGTCAAAGAAAATTACTTTGTCCTGAATACAAAGCGTATGGGCGGCAGGTAGCCTAGTGGTTTATAGCATTGGGCCAGTAACTGAAAGGTTGCTGAATCTAATTCCCGAGCAGGCAATGTGACAAAATCTCCCATTTTGCCCATAAGCAAGGTAGTTAACCCCCAACAACAACTATTCCCCGGGTGCCATGGACGTTGATTAAGGCAGCCCCCCGCACCTCTCTGATTTAGAGGGGTTGGTTCAAATGCAGAAGACACATTTCGGTTGAATGCATTCAGTTGTGCAACTGACTAGTTATCCTAATGTTTGGGGCAAATCAAACACATCACTGAGTACCATTCTTCATATTTTCAAGCATGTTGGTGGCTACATCATGTTATGGATATGCTAATCATCAGCAAGGACTAGGGAGTTTTTTTGGGGGGAGGATAAAAATAAACACAGGCAGCCACAGGCAGAATCCTAGAGGAAAACATGGTTCAGTCGGCTTTCCAACAGACACTGGGAGACAAATTCACAATTCAGAATGACCTAAAACACAAGGACAAATATACATAGGCTATAGACTAAAATCTGGGTTTATGATTCTAATTAAACTTTGCTTAATTAGAATCTTAACTAGATGCAGGTAGCCTATAGCCCCTGATAGGCCTACATCTAATTTCAGATAGCCCACAGTAGCCTAGGCAAGATGTAAACTGAACGATTTAGCAGTTTGCTTAGTTTAAATTGACAGACTAATTTATTAACATGAATAGTGAGGACGTAAAAAGTGATTGTGTTCCAATCATTTCTCCACCATAAATTTTTCCCACAGGGGATTTTAGAAACACTTAAAATAAGAACTCTCCGGGAAGAAGAAAGCCAGGGGTGTGATTTTGGTGAAAGCCAGGGGTGTATGTTTCATGATTCTGGCGTGAGATTTTGATAACAGTGTAAATCTCTCTCGGACATTGTTGGAAATCAGGCCTACTACTGTTGTGTCATCTGCAAACTTGATGATTGAGTTGGAGGCGTGCGTGGCCACGCAGTCATGGGTGAACAGGGAGTACAGGAGGGGGTTGAGCATGCACCCTTGTGGGGCCCCTATGTTGAGGATCAGCGAAGTGGAAGTGTTGTTTCCTTCCTTCACCACCTGGGGGCGGCCTGTCAGAAAGTCCAGGACCCAGTTGCACAGGGCAGCATTCTTACATAGGTTTTCCTCTTGTCCAGATGGGATAGGGCAGTGTGATGGTGATTGTATTGTCTGTGGATCTTTTGGGGCGGTAAGCAAATTGAAGAGGGTCTAGGGCAG